>NW_027507758.1:279237168-279562168 GCF_037356315.1 Lithobates pipiens
CAACAGTGATTAAATACAACCAAAAGAAAGCTCTATCTGTGTGAAAAAAAAATGATAAAAATGTTATTTGAGTACAGTGTAGCATAACTGCACGATTGTACTTCAAAGTGTGACAGCGCTAAAAGCTGGAAATTGGCCTGCGCAGGAAGGGGGTATAAGTGCCCAGTAAGTAAATGGTTAAAATGTTCCTGTATGTGATAATCTATTTGTAGTAAAAAAATGTTTGCTTCACTTTGATTTACACTTAGGTAAATCATGCTGTTTTTTTTTTTCACTTCACCTCATCATATTTTCGTTAATCAGGCCAGCAGTGTAGATTGTAATAGAATACAAGTTTGCTGTTTGAATATCATTAATAGTCACACAAATGCACAAATAGGCCCATTCTTCAATTTCTTTACCTGCTGTCTCTAGAAAGTAAGCTGCATGTTGTGAAGACAGATATCACTAGTTATGTCAGTGACCAGGATTAATGAAGCCCCATTTCCAGGACTGCGCAGTAATCATGTCATATCACCATTTGAGGTCAGTCGCAAACTGTGTACAATTCCCATAGTAATCAGACGCTAGAAGCTTCATGAATCATAGTTGTTTTATAACACAGATTATCAGCCTTACTACATCAGAAAAAGCATGAAAACACCTAAGTCTTGCTGGACAGCTGCAGATATAATTAATGTACATGTAAAACAATGCCATGAGGTCAACAGAGGCTTACATATCAAGTCACAGCATACATAAATTTAATTTCATGGTAAAAGGTTTGACAGTGGACAGCACTGAAACAATATTGTATTGTTTTTTTTTTCTTTGTATTGTTATGCAGCGTACACAGGACTGTTTTTTCCATCAGGAATAAACTCTGGCGGTTTTTCCGTCAGAGTTTCAACAGAATTCCGCTCAAGCGGTCTTGCTGACAGTACTAGAAAAGGCAAGTTCAATAGCCAGTGCGCCACCCTTTGGGCTCCTTCTGCTAATCTTGTGTTTATCTCGTGTTAGTAGAAGTTTGGTTAGAGATGATTCATGCTTTTCAGCCTGATGCTTTTCAGATCGTTGCTGTCCTTCAGTTTGTGCTTGTGGGTTTGTATCTGTTCTTCAGTCAGTTTGCATTTTCTTGTCAGTGCATGCTATTTATAGTAATACCGTATTTGATTTTCATTGCATTCTGGTACACTCCTTTCTGATTTTCTTTTTTTTTTCTCAATCAAAGGTTTTTATTGAATGAAAATGTAACAAACATTGAAAACCAAAGAAAAACCAGGGGTATGCATAAACATGGCATAAAACATGGCATAAAACATGGCATATTAATGAAATTTTGACATCAAGTATATCAGAAAGTTGTAATACAATCCTTAGGTAGTAGGAGTCAGGAAAAGGTGATGGAGGATGGGGGATAGAGGGGGTAGAAGAAAAGAAAAAGGGAGGAGGGGAGGGGATGTGGGTAGAGGCAATGTTACAGAAACAAATGGTAGTATTAATAATATCGATGGCATACCAGACATTGGAATAAAGAGCTGGGTTGGACTCAAAGGAGTCCTTGTGTGTGTTGTTTACCTCGTATTTTTCACTAGATCTATACCGAGCGGAGAATTTCAGGCAGTGGTTACAAATACATTACTTCAGTTTTTATAACTGGAAAGACTGGTATTCCCTTGAGAGCGTAAATAGTAGCTAGGGCTGCCAAGTTTCATGGAAATGGGTACAGTTTTCCTTTTTCATGGCCACCACCTCTTCCATTTTATACATATAGTGGGCCCTGTCCAGCCAATCCCTGATCCCCGGAACATGCTTGGATTTCCAATGGAGTGGAATTAGACTCTTAGCTGCTGTCAGTAAATGTCTTGATAATGACTTCTTATATTTGCCTATAGAAAGTGAGTTAATGTGTAGCAAGCAAGCAGCAGCATCAAAGTTGATCTTGGAGTCTGTGATATGTTTAATCCAGTAAATAATTTTGTTCCAGTAATCTTGGATCAGGGGACACCCCCACCACACGTGTACAAATGTGCCTACATCTTTTTCACACCGCCAACACATGTCTGAAGATGTGTGAAACCATTTTTTAGTTTTGACCGGTGTTGTGTACCACTGCGTGAGTATTTTATAAGATATTTCTTGATACCTTGAGCTAAGGGAGCACTTGTGTGAAAGAATACACGCTTTTTCCCATTGAGCATCATTTATCTGGATGCCAAGATCCATTGCCCATTTTTCTTTATGTTTGTTACTGCTATTTGGTGGTGGGGAGGCTAGCCATTTGTACACTGTGGATGTGGTTCCAAAAGTTTGAGAACCCTTGTAACATATATCTTCGAGCAGGGTCAGCCTTTGATAGAATGACTGCTTGTGTTTATTGTTGAGTAAGAAGCTTTGTATCTGTAAGTAGAACCATGGGTTCGGGGCAGCGTTGCCTAGTTCTGATTTTAGGGTGTCCAGTGATTTGACCCTATTTCCATGTAAACAGTGCATAGCCAAGAAGCTTGAATTCGGGCCAGGGGTTGGAAGTAGCCTCTGATTGAGACCTGGCAGGAAGTCAGGATTGTTGGCCAGCGGAGTCAGTGGGCCTGGTATGGTGGCAAGCCTGTGACGGGAGGCGATTTTATGCCAAATATGTAATGTATTGGCCACTAGTGGATGTGTTATTCTTTTGGTGTTCTTAGAGTGTGTGGACCAGGGGTAATATAGTAACTGTGGTTCGCCGTGTTGGTATTCTAATTGAACCCAGTCTTTTGTTGTGGCATGGCAGTGCCAATCAATCAATCTAGACATGTTTGTGGCGTAGTAATATTTTTTGAAGTCCGGTAGACCAAGTCCTCCTTTATGTTTGGGCCAAGATAGAAGGTGGAAGTTTATTCTAGGATTCCCGTTGGCCCAAAGAAATTTTCTTTGTATTACTAATAGTTTGGAGAAGAAGGAGTTAGGTACTGGGATGGGCAATGCGCTAAAGAGATACAACAGTCTCGGGAGTATTGTCATTTTTAATATAGCGGCTCTACCAAACCAGGAGAATCCTTTTGAAGTCCAGTTCTGGAGATCTTTTTGTATGGATCTCAACAGAGGGGTGAAGTTGGCTGAAAAGAGGGATTCTATGTTGGGCGTTAATTTTATCCCTAAATACTTAAGCGTGTCCCGTTCCCATTTGAATTTGTAATTTCCTTTAATTGTGTTGAGCTTTTCAGTTGGGAGGTTTAGATTAAGTGCTTCAGACTTGGTTTGATTCACCTTAAAATTGGATATGTATCCGAAGGTGGAGAAGGTTTTCATAAGGTTGGGCAGTGACAGGTGTGGTTGGGTAATAAAAAATAATAAATCATCCGCAGTTTTATAATTTCTGTTATTTAGGGTGAAACCTTTGATGTCGGGGGACAGGTTTATAGTTCTTATGAGTGGTTCTAGTGTCAGGATAAAAAGGAGCGGTGACAGGGGACACCCTTGTCTGGTACCGTTACGGATATGAATCGGATTTGACAGTGTATTATTTACTTTTATTTTGGCCTGTGGGTTTCTGTAGAGGGCTTTTATCCAGTTTAGCATGTTACCTTCAAGTCCAATATGGGTACATGTGGCGAACATATAGTCCCAAGAGACCCTATCGAAGGCCTTCTCGGCGTCCGTAGACACCAGAAGGCCCTCTAGTTTGGAATTGCGTGCATAATGAATCATGTTCAGTGTCTTAATGATGTTATCCCTGGCCTCTCTGCCAGGCATGAAACCTACTTGCTCTGGCCCTATGATTTTCGGGAGTAGGGGTTTCAATCTATTGGCTAGGATTTTTGCTAGTAATTTGATATCAATGTTTAATAGGGATATCGGCCGAAAGTTCGTACAGTCAGTATGGTCTTTATCTGGTTTGGGTATAATCGTTATGTGTGCCGATAAAAGTGTGTTAGAGTCATGTTCATTGTTAGCTAGATGATTAAAAGCTTTAAGTAAGGGTTTGGTAAGAAGTTGTGTGAAGGTTTTGTAATATTGTGTCGTGAAGCCGTCTGGGCCGGGGCTTTTGCCTGTTTTTAATTGTTTGATCGCTTCCACTATTTCTGTGGTGGTGATAGGTTCATTCAAGATATCTTTGTCCGATGTTTGTAGTGAGGGTAATTTGCTTTCTGAAAGAAAGTGTTTGACAACGTCTGCTCTTGGTTGTGACACGTGTGTCGGTTTGTGTTGGGGGGGTAAGTTATAAAGTTTTGTGTAGTAATCGTGGAAGAGTGTTGCTATTTTTTCTGGATTGTGTTCTAAATTGCCCTCTTTGTTCCTTATTGCATGTATGTGGTTCTGTGTCTTCGCATCCCTTAGGGCTCTAGCTAATTGTTTCCCACTCTTATCACCAAACTCGTAAAATATACTTTTACGAAAGAAAAGAGATTTCTGGGATTGGAAATTTAGTATTTGTAACAAGGATTGTCTATGTTGGGTTAGTTCTTCCGCAGCTTGAGCCGTAAGGGATTTCTTATGTAATGTTTCTAGTTTGGCAATTTTAAGGGACAGGTCAGCTATTTCCTTATTTCTTTCTTTTTTCTTACGTGCTCCCCATTTTATAAGATCTCCCCTGATCACACTCTTATGGGCTTCCCAATTAATAAGTGGGTTGGTGTCAGAGTCTTTGTTGTTTGTGAAGTAAGCGTTAATGGATTTGTGTATGTCTTCCGTTATAATCTTGTCGGTGAGAAGTGCCGCATTAAGTCTCCAGTTGAAAGGTGTCTTTTGAGGCCGGTCAAGTTTTAAGGTGATTGCTGTAGGGGCATGGTCTGAAATAGTAATGATTCCTATATCAGCTGAGGTTAAATTAATCAGGTCTCTTTGGGAAATAAAAATCAGGTCAATCCTTGAGTACCTTTGGTGTGGCGTTGAGAAGTATGTGAAGTCTTTCCCGGTGGGATGAAGGAACCTCCATGAGTCGACTAATGCCAGGGAATGTAGGAGAGTTTTAATTCTCTTCAGTATTTTATAAGATACGTGAGAGTACCCTGACGATGTATCCTGTAGTGGTGATAATGGGATATTGAAATCGCCTCCTAGCACGATGCAACCAGTGGCGAACCATTTAAGTTCAGCTATTATTTTATTGCAAAAGGTAATATGTGCCTTGTTCGGGAAATAGACATTCGCCAGGGTGATTGGGTTGCCTTCCCATGTGCCCTTGAGAAAGAGGTAACGGCCTTCCGGGTCCGTTAGTTGGTCAGATATTTGAAAGGGGGAATTTTTGTTTACTAAAATGGACACTCCCTTGGTCTTGGCTAATGGATTCGTGGCATGGTATGCCTTTGAGAAGGTATTGTCAGTGAGTCTGGGTATGTTTTGGCCTTTAAAATGAGTTTCCTGTAGAAAAATTATAGCAGGGTTCGATTTTTTCAGCTCTCTAAGTACTTTGGATCGTTTTTCTGGAGTATTGAGTCCATTTATGTTGTGTGATATTAATACCGGGGATTTCCCCAAAGAGGAGTATGCCATTGTAGGTATAGGCTAAGGGAAGGGGGGTTAGAAGAAAAAAAAAAAAAGGGGAAAAAGAAAGGGGGGGGGAGGGGTATTGGTGGTAGTGGGAAGGTTAGTGGTCGGGTTTACCCGGGGGTGATGGGGTAGGATTAGGTTGGAGGGTGTAAGGTCACCCTTCACGAGTCTTTGCTCAGAAGCACTGACAAGTGATCCTGAGCCTGTTACACGGTGTGGGTAATTGCACACCGAAAACGACTCTGGGGGGTTGGTGGGAGGTGCGCCCGTGAGTGTAAGTAGGTAAAATAGATTTATAAACGTGTCTCCGGGGGTTGGTCTGCCAGGGAGACCTATACAGAAGCTTGGGCTGAGATCAACATAATTCTGTAGCCTTGTTGTGTGTATTATTACATCAATATGCCTGGGATTATCAGTTGGGGTGATCGGGGGTGCTAGGTGCAGCTAACGAGTTGCAATTCTGAAAACAGATAGAGGACGACCTTTTGAAAGGTGTGTTCTATGAAGTTATGTTCACACAGCCCAAACATTTCCAACTAGTTTGAGAAAAAGAAAACTAAACTGAGCTCTTTGTTAACAAGACACATACTCACAATTCTTGCTAGTGGGATATCCACCTTCAAACTTTGTTGTGCAATGTGAAACCTGACTGTAATCATTGGCTAATTAAAGATGATGGGCTAAAAAGAGAAGAGTAATTAGGCAGCATATGTGAAAAGGCATTATGTAGATAAACCAAAACATCTTATCTGTAGTCGCAAAAATACAATCTGCAGGTACAGTTTGTAGCGGACCAAGGGGAATAAAACATGTAGCACACATTTCGGTCTATCTGAACAACATCTCGGCAGCACTGCGGTAATGTAGCAAAGGTGACCTAGAGTCTGGAAACCCTCATGTCCATGGTGCTGCAAAGTAAGGGCAGTGCGTAGGTCAGAGGGCCAAGTGTTAGTGTTACTATAGCCGTTTCTGAGTAACGAGTCATATCCAAAGAGGCTATAGGCTCATCCCACTCTGGGAGCGGGTAAGGTCATATAATGCGTTCAACTGTAATTAATAGCTGTGCAGGTAAAAACTTCTATCAGGTAGATTTCCTTCAGTTATCACTAGTGATGGTCCTGTGGTGTGGCAATCGATTTTGTGGGGCTGATTCCCAATTTAAGGTTCAGTGCGTGAGAGTTCTTCACAGCAGAATACTATTATAAAGGATGCCGAAACGTAGGCCAATTAAATTCAAAAAGGCCAACTTTACTAGTGTGTGACTTTTTCTCCGTCACCGCGTGGTAAAATAAGATAAAAGGTAAAAAATGAGAAGGAGAAAAAGAAAGAAAAAAAAAGGGAAAAACAATCGTTAGCGATATTTGAGCGTTCTGCCTAACCTTGGTTGCGAACTAGTTCAGGTTATTGATTCCATTTCTGTACTTGGGCAGTATTCATTTTCTGCAACTTCAGTCTGTAGCAGTTTATCTGTAGGTAAGTCAAGATATATAACCACACATGGGAGATCTCGTCAGAGGAGATGAGCAGTCATACCAAACTGTAGCAACCAGGTTAACGTAACCAACTTTTGACTGCCACATCTCCCTCTGGTGGTGTGAGATTTTATAGTAATCCGTTGTGTATGTACATCCCCTGACTGGGGAATCAGTTAACATAAGTGGTTCAGCACGTGGCTAACCTGATAACAGTGTGGCTCGGGTTGAACAAGGTTGTCTTCGTATACAGCATAGCGTCCATCCATAATTAAAGGATAATTGCTGCAATTTTAGCACAGCGATCACATTCTAGGGCCCTTGGCGGAGGGGGAGGGGTAGCTGCGCCTGGAGGAACTTCCTCTGTTTCTCCCTAGGTGATAGGGAGATTTTGCTGGGGAAGGGTCTGATGTGGGAATCACATTGTTGATGAGAGGCGGCAGTCTGTACTCAGAGTACCAATCGGGCAGATCTATTGGAGCAATATGTAGGTTTTCAAAGAATTTAGGTAATTCTTCCGGAACTCTGAGTAAGTGTTGTTTGCCGTTAAATGTGGCTTGGAGCGCAAAGGGGAATTTCCACCTATAAGCAATCCTTTTCTCCTGAAGGACAGCCAATAACGGTCTCAGGGCTCTTCTATTTCTCAGAGTAATTGGTGAGAGATCCTGGAAGATCTGGACTGTGTCATCATTAAAAAGTATTTGGTCATTTGTTCTGGCTTTCTGCAGAATCTCCTCTTTCAGGGGAAAATTTGGCAGACAGCAAATGATGTCTCTGGGAGGGTTGTTGTCTTGTGCTCTAGGCCGCAGAGCTCTGTGAGCCCTATCATATTCTATGGGTGAGTCAGCAGGCCTGCTCAGTAAGCCATTAAAGATGGAGGACAGAGCAGGTTTAATCTGCTCTGGGGTGACGGTCTCAGGGACACCTCTCACTCTAATGTTGTGTCTCCTTCCCCTATTGTCAAGGTCCTCAATCTGTCTGTTCATTTCCAGCATCTGTGTGGAGTGTGTTTCTGAAATATCATCAAGTCTCATTAAAGCTCTGTCTCTCCTCCTTCCTGCTCTCTCTGTCACCACTATTTGCTCTGTGAGTCTTAGCAATTCAGTTTTAATGTCCGTTATGGCTGCAGAGAATGAGCTTTTGATATCAGCTGCAATTTCAGTCATGGTAGCATATGTTAGTGGTGGGTCAGTTGCAGTGTTACCTCTGCTGGAGTCTTCCGACGCTGGTAGTGATATCTCATCATCCTCCCTGTCTTCTCTCCCGGCCGCTCTGTATGTCGGCGCCATCTTGGGGCCGCTGTGTTCGCCGCTGTAGCGGTATTTGCTGAGGCCGTGCGCTGACTGCTTGCCCTTGGGGGTTCCAGATGAACGCAGGGAGTGATTGTGGGGTCCCTTCTTGTTGTGGCTGGGCATATTCGGTCTGCTTGCAGGCTTTTTTCAGCATACGATCTCCTGGCACACCGGAGCTCTCCTATTCAGCGTCCATTCACGCTGCGCGCCAAGCCACGCCCCCCTCTGGTTTTCAGCTTGTTCTTTCAGGCCTTGCTGTTTTTCAGTGCTTTCTGTTTAGTTCGTTCTGACCAGCCGACCATTTTGAAGCCATGTTGTGGGTACGTGCTCATCGTAGAGTTTGTACTGTGTGGGGGTTTGGTGTTGGGGTTCTTACTTTGACACAAGCCCAGTCCATGAACAGGGCGAGGAGGAGTTCATGGACAAAGAATTGGTTACTCCAGCATGACCAATTCTCGCACATGCCTTTGCTTTGTGAGATCCATGAAAATAACCCTGATGATTTCAGGAATTAGCTCAAGATGACAGACCTCATTTTTTACTGTCTGTTGGCTTTGCTCACCCCTTATATCAGCACGCAGGATACCTGCATGAGGCAAGCCATCACTTTGGAGCAGAGGGTAGTCACCACATGTATTTAGTCAGCTCCATTGTGGTAATTTACCTTAAACATCCCCTAAAATATGTACAAATGTTATTTTTGTCCTTAAATTCAGGCAGAGTGCCAGAGGCTTTTTTTAGGGGGGCGCAAAATCATTTAGAACCCCCCCCCCAACCACTAAGTCAGCTGATACCAAGCCTCTATCTGCTGACTTTGCCAAACCCATACACAACTATACCTACCTCTTTTGTGTTCATATTTATGGATGAATTCACCAAAACATGTAGTGCAAGGGCTTGCCTAAATACTTTCAAATGGTACTGTTTAATGTTTTGTTTTCCTATTATTTTGATAGGTAATTGCCGAATCTAAAAATTTGCTTCCATTTTTTGTTTGTTTGTATTATGCCACTTCTTACCTGTCCAGTGGGCTGCCAATAGGGTAATTAAGGAGGGGCTAGCCAAATAACACACATTCATTTGTTACTCCATTACTTAGTGGAAAGGGTTACCTGTCCAAAACATATCCCACCCCCAAAATATTTCCAACGGGCCATCAGAGTGGGGGAGGAATCAGATAAGTGGGCCTTTTATTTTTGCCTTTAAATATTCCTTCCAAAAAATGTTATACTGATGTTGGCCAAGAATGTTTGTGTCTAATCTGCTTGCAATGTTTATGTGTAAAAATACTAATTCATTTTTTTGACTCCACACTTTCCTTCAACACCACAGGAATGGTAGATTCTGGCTTCCCAATTTGCCCAGCTGTGGGATTTTCCTAACTGTGGAGGGGAAGCACGTCAACATCGTCCCACCACCCCATTCGGGGTCATACTTTTTTAACTATAAGGGGTTTCATAGTATTATGTTGATGGTGGTGGTGTCAGCGACTTACGAGTTTCTGTATGTGGAAGTGGGGAGGATAGGCCGGATGTCGGATGGTGGAGTATTTGCCCAGACCAAGTTCTACCAACGTCTCGAGAGTGGTGGCCTGGCATTGCAATTTCCGGAGAATGCCAAAGGACTGCCATTTGTGTTTGTCGCAGATGAGGCATTCGGTCTGGATGACCACATGATGAGGCCATTCCCCCAGAGGGCCCTCACCCCAGAGAAGAATTATGGAAAACGTGTTTGGAATCCTGGCCAGCCAGTTCTGCCTGTTTCAAACGGCCATAAATATGGCGGAATACAAACTGAACTATATAATTTTGAGCTGCTGCATCCTGCACAATGTTTTAAAAAGAAGCAATGCTAATTATGTTGCAACAGTTGGGCCTGAGGTAATGAAACACTGACGGCCCTGAAAGTGGGTGGCCCTGGCTTGCCCCTCCCCCAAAGTGCCGTAAAGTGCGTCAAAAATATTTAAAATATTTTACGGGTAGGGGGCCATTGCTTTGCAACCCAATTTAGAATACATTTTATTTTTTATCAATCAGATAACATCTGGATTTTCTTTTACTGCTTGGGTTTATTTTTGCTGTCTCCTAGGTTCTCCTATTGCACCAAGTGGTTTTTCCATTGGTTTTTCCATTATTAAATAACACCCATTGTCACTATAAACATCAAATTAATACAAAAACTGGAATTGATCATTTAAAGAAGAAACCACACATTTTTGAGTATATGTGCATGTGCGTTGTAAAATATATTTTTGGTAAAAACACCAATTCTTGGTTTATTTTTTTCTAAAAAATTTAGGGTACATAAACAGGCATGTTTCAAAACATAACACACACAACTCTGGAACTTACAACATTTAAACACTGAAGGCAATATCAGACATAGTGTCCAAAATGTCTTGATATTGCTTTCATGAGATGGGTGAAGTGACCTCTGTAAAAGCCAAATTTTGAACATGCACACAATTTGTGAGCCAAACTGGGGATTTTCCTCCTGATCTCATGCCTAATGTCAACATGTGCTATCTCCCATCATGGGGGATCAATGGATGTGTTTTGGGGGTGCCACCACTTCCTCTCTCCTACTTGAGTTTCGAGGAAGGGGTTGCAGCCACAAAATGCGTGCATTGATATCACCTGATGGCAGATAGCACATTTCCAAATTTCCAAATTTCCATTTCCAAATTTGGCTTTTACAATGTTCCAAAAATTTGTGGTATAAAAAATGGTGAAATTTTTGGGGTATTTAGATTCTTCCTAAAGCGGGGCTCCACCCTAAAGTTGAACTTCCGCTCATCGGAACCCTCCCCCCCTCCGGTGTCACATTTGGCACCTTTCAGGGGGGAGGGGGGTGCAGATACCTGTCTAAGTCCCACGGGAGTCTATGCCATTTCCTGTCCCGCCACGCTGTCTGCTGGGACACACACGGGTCCCAGAGACAGCACGGACCATTCCTAGTGCACTGCGCGACTTGCGCATGCGCAGTAGGGAACCGGGAAGTGAAGCCGCAACGCTTCACTTCCTGATTCCCTCACGTAGAGTGGGGGTGGCAGCAGCCAAGACCGATCGATCGGTCTCGGCTGCCAACATCGCTGGACCCTGGGACAGGTGGGTGCCCATTTATTAAAAGTCAGCAGCTATAGTATTTATAGCTGCTGGCTTTTAATATTTTTTTGTAGGTGGAATCCCTCTTAAGATATCAATCATGTTCTTCAGTTTTTGTTCGATCTCAATTGTTTTTTGCTTTATACAGTCTAAATCCCAACTACAACAATTATCTCTTGGATTTGCCTTTGGGCACTGTCACTGGTGAAATGAGGAGATTGTTCTTCCACAACCTGTACATCACCTAAAAAATTTAATACACACCATGTATTATAAAAATGTATGCATACCCTCTATTACCTGAATCAGGGGTGTCAGACACTCACCTGTTGTGGTGACAATCTCTACCACCTCTCCATCCTCCACATCCCCAGATTGCGGTGACCTCTGTTCCCCTTCTTCAGGAGATGTGGGGGTCCCTGGTGTGCTGAGTTGTCCCGAGTCTTTGCTCCCCTATGAGAATGAAACAAAAGGTATACTTAGCATACTTAGTATACTTAGCACACAAATATTTGAAGCCAGAAATAGGAATATGAAACATTGCTGGGAAGTGGGGTACAATTGTCTATTTGGGCAGAGTTGCAAGTTGAAGACATGATTAATTCCCTTAACCAAACTGGAATACTTACCTTTTTTGGAACAAAATTTACAAAATGTGCTCTGGTGTCCCACACTAGTGCTCCTGAGTCCAGATGTGTAAACAGCTGCTGAGTGTCCTCTCCTTGCACTCCATTGAATCTAGTTTGCTATTCCTTCTAGTTTCAAAGACATCTAGACAACAATGTCCTAAACTTTTTTTTTAAATACAAATTATGAGCAAATGTAGTTAACCCCGTATCTGGCAAAAACATCATATTTAGTTGGCAAACGAACAATGTTTACTACGAACGATTACTGTTCCACCCACAAACATGAAAGTAGCCACTTTAAACTGTACAACAGTAAAGAAAAGCACATGGAGCAGCATGCAAGTATTAATAATAATAGGAATACACGACAAGTACTTACCTTTTAGAAGAACATTCTTGATCCTTCTGTATTGATCCTGCTCCCTTAATTTGAGGTCTGACCAGTGTTTCCTCAATTGCTCCTTGGATTATCGTACCCCAAAATTCCGCTGCAGACTCTTCACAAATGTAGTCATGATCTTGGCCTTTCTCACATTTGGGTTTAGGTACAGTCCATACTTCCCATCATAGTCGGCCATCTTCAATATGCCCGTCATCTCCATCATCCCTTCAAAGGACATATTTATGGCCTTAAATCTGGACATTTCTTGCTCCGGACTTTCCTCTTCCTCCTCGTTACTGCTATTAAGCACCTGCTGTGTCTCCGCCATGTCGTCTCCCACTGCGAAGAAAGAGAAGGGGCGGGGAATATTCTAGAAAGAACATCAGGGGTGGGCGCTGTGGGTGGATTTTCACGCATGCTCAGTGTATATAAAGCGTAACACGCGTGCATCGTACGTATGAGCTTTAAGCGGAGGATGACGTAATGGGAGCGACAATCATTATAACGAAGGTACAATTTGAAGTTGGTGCCTCATTAGCCTATACTGCTTATAGATTGAGGCCTATTTTGGGTCAAGATTAGGAGAGTTTCGCCTGACATTATGGTTTGTCTTGTATTGTGTCTTGCAGAGAAAATGTATCCCTTCAATGATAGGGAGTTTCTAGCAAGATTCATTGATATGTACAGGGAGCTGCCCTGTCTGTGGCAGCTTAACCACCCATTTTTTCATAATAAAACAGAGAAAGGCAGCGCTGGATCAATTGGTAGAATTGCGAAGCCGGTGATCCCCACGGCAGACATCCCCTATTTGAAGTCCCTAATTGGTGGCCTGAGGAGCACTTATAATAGGGAGCACAAGAAGGTCCAGGATTCCCTTAGATCAGGAGCTGCAGCAGATGACATTTATGTTCCCAGGCTGTGGTACTATGACAGTCTGCATTTTCTAGCAGGCCAGACCAAACCCAGGCCAGCACTCTCCAGTCTTCCTTCAAGGCTTCCCCCCCCCCCCCCCCGCCCCAGCTGAGGCTTCCGACGCCCAACCTAAGTCTTCCAGGCAGCGACATGTGGAGGAGCCCAGCTTGAGTCAGGTATAGCATTATTCCAAATATTTCTGTTTGTCAAATTAATGATGTGAAATATATGTTAGTTTTGATCACTAATTTCTGATTTCACAAAGTGTTTTACATATCAATAGACACTAGTGGCCAGAAATGATTGTGACAAGAATGAAAAATGCTGGGGTCAGAATGATAGTCTTTTCTATTTATTAACATACAATTTGCAACAGTCATTAGCTAAAAATTGTGTGAGATTGATGACTAAAAACCTAACACTATGTACCATTTTCATACACAGGAAAGCCTCAGTCAGGATGAGGAAAGTGGCAGCCAGGAGGTGGCCGGGTCCAGTAACCTGCCCGTATCCTAGGTCCCTCACCTCCTCCTTCCACATAAAAGTGGTAGGAAGAGGAGTCATGAAGGAGGCAGCAATTGGTCTATTTCTGAAGGCTACTGTGGTCCTCACAACCCCCCCCCCCCCCCCCCCACACACACACACACACAGTGTTCAAGAGGACTTTGCCTACATTACTGCATGCAAAATGCTGGAAGGAGGGCCAACACCTTTTATTTGAGGAATTGATCTTGCAAACCCTGAATAAGGTGTTGAGGGGCCAACTCACAAGACAAACCACATTGTTGAACCATGGTCCTCCTCCTCCAGGTCCTACTCCTCCTCCTCCACCCCCTGCCACACCTCCAACACCAGAGCCACAGCCTGGAAAGAAGTGTCTAAGGAAGACCAGAGTGTGATGGCCTGGATTCAGTCTGGTCTGGCAAAAAGTGCAGGCTGTTGTATGACCACAGCCTGGGGACATAAATGTCATATGCTGCTGTTCCTGATCTCTTGCAGTCCTGGAATTGTGCTCTCTATTATAAGATCTCCTCAGGCCACCAATTTTGACTGTAAAATAATTGATGTATGCCCTGGGGTACAAAGGCTTCGCAAATTTCACCAGTTTCTCCAGCGTTGCCTTCCTCTTTATTTTGTTATGACCCAGAATAAATGGCTATTTTGATTTCTGAAATACTTGCCTATGTGTTTTCTTCAAAAAGGACAGTTTGTTTGTGAGTAGGCAGGTACATTTTAAAAATACAATGTCAAATTAACAAGGGACACCAACACCAAACAACCTCCTTGAGATTTACAAATACAAGACAATAATGGCGTTGTGGAAATGTGACATACAAAAAAAATGGAGATCATTATAAAATTATTTGCCTAAAAAACAAAAAAACAGGAGATCTTGATTGAAAAAATAATTTTTTTTTTATTCTAAACATTATTATCCAGATCTGGCTTTTAAAAAAAAATATTATTCATGAGATGACGAGAAATAATAAAGAAAGAAGTTTGTGAGAACTTTGTGTGAATATGAGCAGAAAAACAACTTCATTCTTCTAACATTATAAAGAAGAAGAGAATGCACTGCATTGAAAGATTAAAAAATTATCTGTGTGACGAATGTGTGATCTCCATTACGAATGCTAGTTTTACAAGACCGAGCGTTCCGTCTCGTACTTGATTCTGAGCATGCTTGAATTTTTGCGCGTCGGAATTGCATACACACGATCGGAATTTCAGATAGAAACTTTTTCCGTCTGAAAAATTGAGAACATGCTCTCAATCTTTTGCTGGCGGAAATTCTTTTGCTGGCGGAAAATGCTTCTTTGTATTATGCTTCAGGAGTTTGTTTTCTGGGCTGGTAAAAAGGAAAAGAGCAGTTCTATAGGAGTCCTCCAGGCATACAAATGCACATATCACATTTTACAGCTGGGGACATAAAGCCTATGGCATCAAAAACACCTGAATATACTCAAAAATAAAAGAAGCTCATGCACCTTTTTGAGTGCAGGGCATAGATCATAGAGCAACTAAGCAAGTGTGAACAGGGACAATTAGAAATAATGGGATTCTGCATGTTGAGAATATGTAATACTTTGTACATATTTTACTATTTTTTTGTTATGGTCAGAGCTAAAAACAACAATAAACATAAAACATGCATAAATTAAATATAAAGTATGTGAATAGTTGGTATTCTTCTTCGGTCAGAATTTTCTTAATGCTATGTTGTCCCTTAAAAAAAAACATAACATTTGCCCCAAATCATTATGGTTTTCCCTTACTCTTTGGAAGTAAAATAAATATAAATATAATATATATATATATATATATATATATATATATATATATATATATATATATAGAGAGAGAGAGAGAGAGATAGAGAGAGATTATTTTTGTTTCAAATGTTTTTTCTTGATAAAATCAAATGGTTTAATAAGATATAATTCACATTTTACAGGTTATTTCGTCAGGCTCTTTATTTAACATTGACTTAAAATGTTAAAAGAACAAAAAACAATATCTAATACAGGGAACCCAGCATAGTCCTTGGTTTATCCAGACAGATCACACATTTTGTAATCGGGTGTGCAATGTGTATAGTGATGTCAAATATGCCGGTGAGTGATGCGGGTATGCGGGTTGTTTTTTCATCAGTTGTTTGATGATATCAAGGATGTCTTTTCAGGGGGTGAGGTTATCAACTGGGTGGGGTTTTGGCAAGGGGAATGAGTAGTGAGAGGGAGAAGGGGGGGTAGGTTGGGGGCAGTGAAGGAGAGGGGGTGGGCTACGGGCCTATGTGGATGGTAGTTGTGACCGACTCTTGCTTCCCTCCCCAGGCAGGGAGTTATATTTTGAATGAGCATTTTGACTTTCCAGACTTGTGGGGAGGTGCGGTCTTCCTGGTAGTGGGATTCCAGTATTCCTGTAAAAGATTGTAAAGGGGAAGTGTATCACTTCTGAAGTATTATTTTAAGTTCCCTGTTGTACTAGCATTTAAGTTGGTACAGTGTTCAATCGGGAAAATTCTGTTGTTGTTTGGAAGTCTATCCAGCAGGCCCACTTAATTCAGAATTACTTTGGAGTATCTCGAGTGCATTGAATGAGTTCTTCCATTTCGACTATTTTTTTAATTCTTCCAAACCATTCCTTGAGTGATGGAATGGTTTGGGTCTTCCAATGGACAGGGATGCATTGTTTAGCTGCGTTGATCATGTGCACCGCTAAAGATTTGTGGTAGGATGAATGAGGTAGATGTGTGTGGTGTAGAAGAAACTGGTTCGGGGACAGGTTTAGATCATAGGATGTGACACGTGAGGTGATGCAGTGGACTTCCCTACAGAAAATCTGGATATGTGGACATGTCAACCATACATGTAATAATGTGCCACTGTCTTCCAGACATCTACAACATGTCTCCGGTATGGTGTGTTTAAATTTGTGGAGAAGAGATGGGGTGCGATACCAGCGTGATTGTATTTTGTAGCCATTCTCTTGTGTTGATACGTTTATTGAGCCCTTGTCAATATTTTGGTATATTTTGACCCAATCCTCTGGTGATAGAGGAGTAGAGAGGTCCTTTTCCCACGCTTTGCACATTGCTAAGTCATTGGGTTGGTGATCCGTGAAAAGAAGGGAATGGGTTGCTGATATAAGATGGGTTTGGGGTGGTGTTTGCGTACAGAGTTTCTGAAAGGGTGTCAGAGCTCTGGAGCAGGGTTTGTTTTTGGTCTAATGAGCTCAGAAAGTATGTGATCTGTGTATATGTCCACGATGGGATAGGTGGTTTGTCTAAAATTGTAGCTAAAATTGAAGTGTGTGGCCAAAACTTTTGGAAGAAATTATTAGTCATACCTGGGGGAAAATCTGGGTTCATTTTTATTGGGGTCATGGGGCCTGGTATAGACGATATAGGTGTATGCTGGCATGTTCTGTGAAAACAGGTTATAGTGGGTTTAAATAATGGGTGTGACCCTATGTCCGGGATAGTATGACAATTCTGTATCCAAGCGAAGGATTCGAGAGGCAACGTTGTGAAGGATGCCTCCAAGTCTACCCAGTCTTTCGTTGGAGCGTGTATGTTCCAGTCAGTAATGTGTGTCAGGTGAACAGCCTTGTAATCGTTTTGTAAGTCTAGAAGGCCAATCCCCCCTAAGTGTTTGGGCAGGGAGAGATGTGCATATCCGATTCTGGGTCTGTGGTCACCCCAGAAGAATTTGGAACAGAGGCTTCTATATGTTCTGAAAAGGGTGGGTGGGACAGGGATAGGTACTGTTTGTAGTATATATAGGATTCTTGGTAGTGCATTCATCTTTAGTATCGCTGCTCTGCCAAACCACGAGAAGAATGGTTTATTCCATTGTTTCAGATCTGTCGTCAGTTTGTTAAGAAGTGGCATGTAATTTCTTGCGTAGAGGTCTTCTAGTTTGGCTGGGAGATGTATGGCTAGGTAAGTGATAGCGCCTGACTTCCATTGGAAGGGGACATTTTCTTTGCCTTGTGCCACTAGAGGTGAGGGTAGGGATATGTTGAGAGTAAAGGATTTGGAAAAGTTAATTTTAAGATTAGAGATCGCGTTAAAGTGTTGGAATTCTTCTAGTAGTACAGGTATTGTGGTGTGTGGATTTGTAAGGAACAGTAATATGTCATCTGCAAATGCATAAAGTTTGAATTCCTTGTGGTTGGTCTTGATACCTTGGATGTCGGGGTTGTGTCTAATGCTATTCAGAAGAGGTTCTAGGGTAAGAATAAAAATTATTGGGGACAGGGGGCATCTCTGCCTCTTCCCGTTGTGGATGGAGAAGGCACTCAACAGGGTATTGTTCACTCTAATCTTTGCTGATGGGTTGGCATATAGGGACAGGATGTGATATAGTCCCATGCTACCCTGTTGAATGCCTTCTCCGTGTCCAGGGAAAGAAAGAAGCCTTTTTTGGTTTGATGATGTTATTTGGTGGTGTAGGTTTATGGCTTTTATGGTGTTGTCCCTGGCCTCTCTACCAGGGACAAACCCTACTTGGTCATGGCAAATAAGGGAAGGAATAAGTGGCAAAATTCTATTGGCCACTATCTCCGAGAACATTTTTAGATCTACGTTGAGTAGTGAAATAGGTTGGTAGTTTGCTGCTTGCGTAGGATCCTTATCATCCTTGGAGAGTATCACTATGTGTGCCTCAAGCATTTCATGGGAGAGTGGGTTAGTTGGAGATATGGAGTTGAAGGCTTTCCTGTATGGGGAGCTTAAGGTTTCCATAAATGTTTTGTAGTAACCGGCTGGTAGCCCATCCGAGCCTGGACATTTGCCCGGTTTTAGTTGTTTTAGTGCCATGTCCCATTCCTGTTGGGTGATCGGGCCCTCAAGGCTGTCGACTGATTCTTGGGATAGGATCTTGGGGCTGTGTTGGTCTAAAACATTTTGATTTTGTTGGCTCTGGTCTTGAGGGGTTGAGCTGATGGGTTTGAGTTGTCAATATTGTATAGTGTTGAGTAAAATCTTTCAAATTCTGCAGCTTTGTCAGTATTTTTTGTATAGATCTTCCCTGTGGGTGAGTTAAGTTTGTGTACTGTATTTTTGTCTTTCTTGGTATGTAGTGCTTGAGCTAGGAGGTGACCACCTTTGTTACCAAATTCGTAAAAGAGGTTTTGCGAGAGCATATATTTTTTCCGGGATGTTGACCCATCTCCTCCTGTATTTGCATTCAGAGTTCGGTAATTTCCTGGCAAGCGTGTTGGGCCAGGGTGCGTTTGTGTAAAATCTATAATGCTTTAAGTTTGGTAAATAGTTTCTTTCATTTTTTTCTTTTTGATTCTGGCTGTCAGTGAAATGAGCTTTCCCCTGAGTACGCATTTATGCGCTTCCCGTTGTGTCAGGTGTGTCTTTTTCTTTGAAGTAATTCTCTATGCAGAGACACATTTCTGCATTCCATACTGTATCTCTGAAGATGGTAGGGTCTAATTTCCAAATTTGGGTGTGGATGGTCTTTTCCGATAGTGATAGTGAGATTGAGATGGGTTGGTGATCGGATAATGTCATAGGTTCTATAGTGGCATTGGTCAAGTAGGGGAGGTTGCGTTGTGTCAAGAAAAAGTAGTCCAGTCGGGAATATCGGTTGTGTGGGATAGAGAAGAATGTGTAATCCCTCTCTTTGGGGTACAGAGTGTGCCATGCATCATGCAGCAGGAGGTTTTGGAGGCTTAGTTTGATTTGACGCAGAGCCCTATATGAAAAGTGAGAGGTTCCTGAGGATGTGTCCACAAGGGGGTCGAAGGGGGATGTTGAAGTCACCCCCAACTATCAGTATGCCTGTTTAAAAAGTGGATAGGTGTTGTGAAATGTCACGGAAGAATGGGACTTGATGTGTTGGAGCTGTAGAGGTTGGCAAGAGTTATGGGTTTGTCTTTCCAGGTCCCTTTTAGGAAAATGTATCTGCCCTGGTCATCTATGAGTGTGTCTAACACATGGAAGGGTACATTTTTTGATATAAGGATCGTGACTCCTTTAGATTTAGATTTTGGGGAGGTTGCGTGGAAGATTTGAAGGTAGTAATACTTTGATAGTTTTGGTATGGGTTTGAGCTCAAGTGGGTCTTTAGCAGGAAGACTGTCCGTGCCCAGGCTCCGCATGATGGATAATACTTTTGTGCGTTTTTCTGGTATGTCCTAAGGGTAGGATATTTAGATTTAGTTTTAGGTGGTGTCAAGGTGGACTGGAATATGTAGCCTCCAGGAGAGGGCTTGCCTGGGGAAGCAAGAGGAGTCGTTTAACTGGGATGGTGAGGTGGGAGGAGGAGTAGGGGAGGGGCAAGGGAAGGAAAGGAAAGATAGGAAAAGTGAGGAGTCTATGTAGGTATGGGGAGGGGTCATATATGTCTCAAGGGGGATAAAAAGATGGGTTGTGTATTCACTGGATACGGGTAGGGACCTCTGGTCCAACCCGTAGTGTACACTTCCAGAAGGGGTCAGTTGGATCTCACAGAGTCCACTGTGTGTGCGGGTAGTTAGCTACAGTTCCTAGAAGGATTCAATCTCAAGTTCCAGAGAGGTCAGAATGGTTGATAGGTGGGCTGGTTAGTTGAATATCTGTCTCTATTATACCAGGTGGGTGTGAGGGGATGCAGCTTTGTATCTTTTGGAAGTTTGGCTCAATCAGTTATGGACTAGACCAGTATATGTGTAGAAATTCCCAGCATATATAACATTGAAAACTAGTAACAGTATAGTAACATTAGTAAACAAGTAAACTTAGTCAGAATGGGTAAGTCAACATTTATGCTAGTCCCAGGTGTGCTGTTCAATATAGAATTTGAGCTATTTATCCCTAGGTTGTGGGGAACCCTCTGAGGTCGTGGTTCCCTCAGAAAGGGGTAATCCCTTTTGTAGAGGTAAACAAACATAACATTATGAACTATGGAACATCTCAACTGGACAAAGGGTAGCGATTTATGACACGAAAGAGAAAATCTCTAAGGTGGAGGTTCTTTTGCAGGTTTTAACTGCAGCCAGTGTGCAGACAAGTCTGAGAGAGGCACCGTGGGTTGTATAGGGGGCTATCCCCTCTGGGGCGGTTCAGGTGGTAATTTTTCCGGTAGATTCAGTTATGGAGTAACTAAGCCGAGCAAACTTTTATTTTGGGACAAAGCACAGTGATCTGGTGCGCAAGTCTGGTACAATATTTATTTGGACCATTTTAATTTTGCCTTTTTTATTTTTTTGTGGGGGCATGGTTGCATCAGTGCTTTGTGCCTCTCTCAGAGGTCTACTCTATGGGCTTTATGTTAAGGTATGTGCAGCGATATGTAAGAGCCCGTTACGGAAGACATTGGCTGTGACTATTGGCCAGGTGGGGCCTTTTAATCCCATCCAGCAATAGGTGACCAGTACTCACCCCCCCCCCCCCCCCCCAGATTAGTATACTTATATCCAAGTAGATGTCATCACAACAGTTCTCAAATCTTAGATGTTGTAGTAGAAGCTGCAAGGGAATAAGTGGTTAGTTAAGTAGGGTAGATCAGCTCTTCTTGCTAAGGGGTACAAACCTTCAATGCCCAGTTTTATAGACCCAAAGTTTTTACAGGCCAGGTATTCCATGGCAGGTTTGGAGTTTGTAGCGTTTCTGCTGTATGCAAAAGTGGGAGATGGATGTGCACCTTCTTCATATATTTTCCTGTAGGCGGGATTATATTATACATCTCTTGTAGAGGTGAGTGGAGTCTGGGCTTCAGAGTAGGCTGTGAGACTGGCATAGGTCTTAGAAGGTTAAGCCCAGTGTGATGGGGATTCTTGTTCTCAGGCATGACCTCTTTCCTGATGAGCTTAAAAATTTGTTGCGAATGGGTGCCTATCCGGTAATGTCACGGGGCAATCCTGCAGGGGACCGCCAGGTTAGAGAATGAGGGGTTATTGCTCTGTCCAGGTAAGATTCCAGGTCGGTCAGGTTGGTTGAGGGAGGTCTAGTGCTCGGGCTTCTAAGGCAAAGTACTTAGGTGGAGACAAGTCAGTACTGTCTTTAACATGTTTGTAGGTGATCGCTTGCCAGAATGTACATGGGTTGTGAGTCGTGTCATAGTGGTACCAGAAAGGTGGGTTACCTCTTTATGAAAGCCGTGCCTTGCAGTGATCCAGTGAGGCTGTGGGGCTGCCATTCCTCAGGGGTCCTGCAGCTTGTTGAGGAGATGGTGGTGGCTGAGCACGGCAATGGCAGCCGATACTGCTTCAATCACATCATCCATGGATGTTACCCTTCACATTGGCGGGCGGCGAAAGTCACTGTACCAATCTGGGAGTTCGACTAGCGGGATGTTATAATGATCTAGGTCCTCAGGAACTCTGAGGTTGGCTGTGTGCCCATTTGGGGTTGCTGATAAACAAAAGGGGAATTTCCATCTGTAGACGATTGATTTTGTTCTCAGAACGTCCAGCAAGAGTCTCAACCCCCTCCTCCTCTGTAACGTAATATTGGATAGCTCTTGAAAGATTTTTATGTCCATCCCTTGGTATGATAAGGGGGTTCTGCCCCTTGCTTTCCTCAAGATTTCCTCTTTTAGGATGAAATCTGTGAGGCAAAAGATCACATCCCTGGGGGGGATCCGTGTCCCTGCCTCTCGGGCGTAAAGCTACGCTCCATTGTTATCTGTATATCAGGGGCCCTTTCTAGCAGGTCATTAAACAGGGCAGTAATCGCATGTGGAAATTAATTTGAGTCAATGGATTCGGGAAGATCTCTTACCCAAAGATTGCGGCGTCTCCCACGATTGTCCAGATCCTCCATGTGTCGGTTTATCTCTCTGAGGTGGACCACATGCGATTCTGTGATTTGCTGCATGTGGAATAGGGAAGCATCATGGCAAGTTTGCGTCTCCTCCATCTCCTCAATTCTCAGGGATATAGCCTGTATGTCTGAGCGCAGCTCTTGGATTGCGTCCGCGATCGTTGCCGACAGTGAGCTTTAGATGTTCGCTGTCACCGAACGGAGGCCAGTGATGCTCAGTGTGGGTGATGTGCTCATGTCCAGTGCTGGAGGGCTGCGACTGCAGGACCAGATCGAGTTTCAATTCATGGGATGAGGCCTGTGTCTCCAGCGTGCCTTCCCTGGGCCGCGTCAGGAATATCTCCGGGATTTGGTGGCTTTGTTGTGAGCTTTGGCTCCTGGGAGATCTCAATCTTGTTGCCGAAGTGCTCCGAGGTGTGTTCTCCATCTTTGGACCGGGTGGTGATGCCTGTAGGCAGATAGCCGGACCTCGGGGAATAAGAGTGCAGGGATTAAGCATCCATCATGGAACAGAGCCAGGCCATGCCCTGAGAGAGAGATATTATATATCCCCTAGTAGTATTACATTATTACAGTATTACATTATTAGGGCAGTCACAGTAGAATTAAAATTGCTTATTAACCACTTCAGGACCGCCGTATTGCCATTGTACGTCAGCACAATGGCACAGGCAGGCAGAATCACGTACATCTACGTGATTGCCTTCCAGCGGGTGGGGGGTCCCATCGGACCCCCTCCCGCTGGATACGGCGGTCCGATTCGGTCCAGGAGCGCTCCGTGATGAGGGGATGGCCGTTCGTTTTCGGCCACCCCCTCTGGATCGCTCCTGGCCAATGAGAAGCTTCCTCCCCTGTGTATTGTTTACACAGGAAGGAGGAAGTGATGTCATTCTCCTCGGGGCGGTCTTTTTGACCGGACTACGAGGAGAAGAGTAAAAGTAAGTCTGCACGAACACTACACTGACATGTAGGTACACACAGGCACACAAACCCCCCCCGATCCCCCCCCCCGATCGCCCCCCGATCCCCCCCCCCGCCCCCCCTCCCCCCCCAGTCACAGTGTCACTGATTGCATTGATCATTTCTTTACTGATCAATGCATTCAGTGTCAGTTGTGACAGTAAAAACTGTCAGGACAGTTAGTGTTAGGTCCAGGGTAGCCCCCTATCACCCCCCAATAAAGATTTAACCCCCTGATTGCCCCTAGAGTTAACCCTTTCACCCCCTTTTGCCAGTGTCACTAAGCGATCATTTTTCTGATCGCTGCATGTGTCGCTAGTGTCGCTAGGTAGCTAGTTATTTTTTTAGGTTCACCGCCAGGTTTTTATATCGCTAGGTACCCCGATATACTACCCAATAATGTTTTTAACCCCCTGATTGCCGCTAGTTAACCCTTTCACCCCCTTTTGCCAGTGTCACTAAGCGATCGTTTTTCTGATCGCTGCATTAGTGTCGCTACAGTCGCTAGGTAGCTAGTTATTTTTTTAGGTTCACCGCCAGGTTTTTATAGCGCTAGGTACCCCGATATACTACCCAATAATGTTTTTAACCCCCTGATTGCCGCTAGTTAACCCTTTCACCCCCTTTTGCCAGTGTCACTAAGCGATCATTTTTCTGATCGCTGCATGTGTCGCTAGGTAGCTAGTTATTTTTTTAGGTTCACCGCCAGGTTTTTATATCGCTAGGTACCCCGATATACTACCCAATAATGTTTTTAACCCCCTGATTGCCGCTAGTTAACCCTTTCACCCCCTTTTGCCAGTGTCACTAAGCGATCGTTTTTCTGATCGCTGCATTAGTGTCGCTACAGTCGCTAGGTAGCTAGTTATTTTTTTAGGTTCACCGCCAGGTTTTTATAGCGCTAGGTACCCCGATATACTACCCAATAATGGTTTTAACCCCCTGATTTCCGCTAGTTAACCCTTTCACCCCCTTTTGCCAGTGTCACTAAGCGATAATTTTTCTGAACGCTGCATCAGTGTCGCTAGTGTCGCTAGGTAGCTAGTTAACTAGGCTCCCAAAAAGTCCCCCACATGTGGTATCCCCGTACTCGGGAGAAGCAGCAGAATTTATTTTGGGGTGTAATTTGACTTCTGCCCATAGCATGTGTGAGCAATATATCATTTAGTGACAACTTTGTGCAAAAAAAAAAAAGTTTGTAATATTCCCGCAACTTTTGGCAAAATATAAAATATTCCATGGACTCAACATGCCTCTCAGTAAATAGCTTGGGGTGTCTACTTTCCAAAATGGGGTCATTTGGGGGGGTTTTGTGCTATTTTGGCATTTTATGGCCTTCGAAACTGTGATAGGTAGTGAGGAGTTAAATCAAAAATTTGCACCCTTAGAAATCCTGAAGGTGGTGATTGGTTTTCGGGGTGCCGTGCGCGACTAGACTCCCAAAAAGTCCCACACATGTGGTATCCCCGTACTCGGGAGAAGCAGCAGAATGTATTTTGGGGTGTCATTTCACATATAACCATGGCATGTGTGAGCAATATATCATTTAGTGACAACTTTTTGTAAAAAAAATTTTTTATTTTTTTTTTTGTCATTATTCAATCCCTTAGGACAAAAAAAATAAATATTCAATGGGCTCAACATACCCATCAGCAATTTCCTTGGGGTGTCTACTTTCCAAAATGGGGTCATTTGGGGGGGATTTGTACTGCCCTGCCATTTTAGCACCTCAAGAAATGAGATCGGCAGTCATAAATTAAAAGCTGTGTAAATTTCAGAAAATGTACTCTAGTTTGTAGACGCTATAACTTTTGCGCAAACCAAAAAATATACGCTTATTGACATTTTTTTTACTAAAGACATGTGGCTGAATAAATTTTGCCCTCAATGTATGACTAAAATTTAGTTTATTCGATTTTTCTTATAACAAAAAGAAGAAAATATCTTTTTTTTTCAAAATTTTCGCTCTTTTTTCATTTATATCGCAAAAAAAAAAAATCGCAGAGGCAATCAAATACCATCAAAAGAAAGCTCTATTTGTGGGAAGAAAAGGACGCAAATTTCGTTTGGGTGCAATATTGCATGACCGCGCAATTACCAGTTAAAGCAGCGCAGTGCGAAATTGCAAAAAGACCTCTGGTCCTTAAGGTGTTTATTGGTCCGGAACTGAAGTGGTTAAAGTCTTATGTTTTGAACACCTTTCAAGACTCACTTTTCTTTGACCTGTGCCCCACTAAAATACTGACATCTCAGACATCAATAAAACAGCAATTGGCTTTTAATTCTGGTTAATTATTGTCAGTGCCCTGCCATATCAGCATAACACATATACACACATAAGCTCTCATGTCATTGTTAATCCATTCTACAAAGAACCAGCTTTTTTCAAAATGTCATTAGAAACATTCTTTAATGACCAAAAATGTAATATCACGAGATATCCTACAACAGATGCAAAAGAAAAAAATTTCCTATTTCGGGTCACTATTAAATTACATATCAATAATCAGGCTGGCCTTGTCTGTTTGACATTTAAATATATACATTCCATGCAAGCACACAAGAGCACCAAATGGGTGGGTACAATAGAAAGCTTAAAATACCATTAATATTGTAATTAATGTTTACTAATAGCAATATAGAAAGCTTGTCATCACAATCAAAAATTATTACTTATTAAATGAAGATATGCGTAACTACAAACCTATATAGTACAGCAGTCAGGAGTTTGTCCAGGGTATGCACTATGCAGGATGGGTATCAGTGGCAAAGTTCTCCTTATGCCGCGTACATACGATCAAACATGCGGGTGGAAAAGTCCGGCAAACTGAAGTCCGCCAGACAATCCCCCCGTGTGTAGCCTCCGGCATACTTTTTTGACCCGAAAGTACGGCGGACTTAGAAAGTAGTTTTGCACTCCAATCTTCCCGCCGGACTCGCATTTCTGCGGACAATCCGGCCGTGTGTGTGCCAGCCGTACTTTTGAAATGAACGGACTTTTCCCGCCCGGAGAAAAGTCCGCTCATTTCGAGCGGGTCTCCAGGTAGGCGGGGCCCACGAAGGAGACACCGCTGGCCCCGCCACCTGGTATGGACTTAAAGGGGAACCCCAACGCCGAAAAAAATCGGCGTGGGGGCCCCCCCCAAGTCCACAACAGACCCTTGTCCGAGCACGCTACCCGGCCGGCCAGGAAAGGAGGGGCGAGCGAGCGCCCCCCCCCTCCTGAGCCGTACCAGGCCGCGTGCCCTCAACATGGGGGGCGCCTTGGGGAAGGGGGGGCCGCACAGCCCCCCCACCCCAAAGCACCTTGTCCCCATGTTGATGAGGACAAGGGCCTCTTCCCGACAACCCTGGCCGTTGGTTGTCGGGGTCTGCGGGCGAGGGGCTTATCGGAATCCGGGAGCCCCCTTTAATAAGGGGGCCCCTGGATACCGGCCCCCACCCTATGTGAATGAGTATGGGGTACAATGTACCCCTACCCATTCACCTGTAAAATAAAGTACAAAAAAAAACACAACACACAAGATAAAATAATTTATTGCACAGCTCTGGGGGTCTTCCGTCTTCGGGGGTCTTCTCGCCGGACTCCTCCGCTATCTTCTTGTAGCTCTTTTGCTAGCAGAGGAGCCCGGCATTCTTCTTCGTCGCCGCGGCCTCTTCCGAATTCTGGGGTCTTGTCCCCCTCTTCGGTTTTTCTGTCGCCGCCGCTGCCTTCCGTTCTTCTTCTTCTTCTTCTTCTCCTTCTTCTCCTGGAGATGTTGACTCGAAGCTCTCTCCGGCCGCAATGCCAGGGACGCGCTGTGCGGTGACTTATATAGGGACAATGGGCGGGGTCATTGGTTGATGTCACATGGGTTGAGGTCACATGGGTTGATGTCACATGGCGACAGTCCCAGCATCCTCCGGGACTGTGACATTGTAAGGGGGTGGGGTCACCATGTGACATCAACCCATGTGACATCAACCGATGACCCCGCCCCTTGTCCCTATATAAGTCGCCACGCAGCGTGTCCCTGGCATTGCGGCCGGAGAGAGCTTTGAGTCAACATCTCCAGGAGAAGAAGGAGAAGAAGAAGAAGAAGAACGGAAGGCGGCGGCAACAGAAGACCGGGCCACCGCCTGTAAAAGAGCTATAAGAAGGCGCGGTGGCCCGGCAGAAGAACCGAAGAGGGGGACAAGACCCCCGAAGTCGGAAGAGGCCGCGGCAATGAAGAAGAATGCCGGGCTCCTCCGCTAGCAAAAGAGCTACAAGAAGATAGCGGAGGAGTCCGGCGAGAAGACCCCTGAAGACGGAAGACCCCCGGAGCTGTGCAATAAATTATTTTATCTTGTGTGTTGTGTTTTTTTTTGTACTTTATTATACAGGTGAATGGGTAGGGGTACATTGTACTCCATACTCATTCACATAGGGTGGGGGGCTGGTATCTGGGGGGCCCCTTATTAAAGGGGGCTCCCGGATTCCGATAAGCCCCTCGCCCGCAGACCCCGACAACCAACGGCCGGGGTTGTCGGGAAGAGGCCCTTGTCCTCATCAACATGGGGACAAGGGGCTTTGGGGTGGGAGGGCCGCGCGGCCCCCCTTCCCCCAAGGCGCCCCCCATGTTGAGGGCACGCAGCCTGGTACGGCTCAGGAGGGGGAGCTCTCGCCCCTCCTTTCCTGGCCGGCCGGGTAGCGTGCTCGGACAAGGGTCTGTTGTGGACTTTGGGGGGACCCCCACGCCGATTATTTTTTGGCGTTGGGGTTCCCCTTTAAGTTCATACCAGGTGGCGAGGCCAGCAGCGTCTCCTTTGCGGGCCCCGCCTACCTGGAGATGCGCTCTAAATGAGCGGACTTTCCTCCGCATGTGTGGGCGAGTCCGTTCATTTCAAAAGTAGGGCGGATAGTACGGCGGACTTAGTACGCCGTATTAGTCCGCTGAAAAAGTGCCGTGTGTGGGCAAGTAGCCCGTTCGGAAAGTCCGACGGACAGTCTGGCGGCAAATCCGCCAGTCTAAGTCCGTCGGATAGTCGGCTACGTGTGTACGCGGCATAACATTCCTGGTCAGTGGCAAGTACCCCCTTATGCTACTTATCAGTGATAAGTGCTTTTTTTTTGTTGCTGGTGTTTTATTGTTGATGATTAAGTGGACTCTTAAACAATAGAGGCAAGTGGGGAAGTGCCCCCTTCTGACAGTTTTCAGCATCGAGTGCCACTTTAAAAAATGGTGATCAGTACCTACAGTTTTTGTGGTGGTCATTGGCAAGTGTCCCCAATCATTAGCTGTAATAGTGAGTGCCCTTGTTCATTGTGGATACGTGCCGAGTGTCAATATTGATCAATGGACAGTGATGAGTGTCCCTAATCATTGGTGTTTACAAGTTCTTCTCCTGGTAGCTGTTGGTAAGTGTTCTTACTTGTTGACAGTCTGAGTGTTCTCATTGGCAGGTGGTCAGTGCCAAGGCTCGGCATTTTTAAAGATCTGTTAGAGGTGAGAGTTTCTGTGTGTTGGTAGTCAGTGACAAGTGCCCCTAGAAGCTGGTGGTCCCCAATGAGTGCCTCTGCTAGATGATGGCCAGCAGGGGCACTCATGGTGGTTGGGGAACAGTGGTGAGTGCCCCCTAAAGTTAATTGTTAGGCCGCGTACACACGACAGGATTGTCCGTCCAACTTAGTCCGCTGAAACGTGTTTCAGCGGACAGTCCGCTCGTGTGTGGGCTTCAGCGGACTTTTTCAGCGGACAGTCTGGCGGACTAAAGCCCCGTACACACGAGAGGACTTATGTCCGACAGACTTCCGAAGGAGTTCCGTCGGAGTCCTGCTGGAATTCCGACGGAGTTCTGACAGACTTTTCGGCTGAGCGGACTTGGCCACACACGATCACACTAAACTCCGACGGATTCGAACGTGATGACGTACGACTCGGCTCGAATAAGGAAGATCATAGCCAGTAGCCAATAGCTGCCCTAGCGTCGGTTTTAGTCCGTCGGAGTAGCATACACACGAGCGGATTTTTCGAAGGGGACCGGGTCCGGCGGAGTTCCTTCGGAAAAATGTGAAGCATGTTCCATATTCTAAAGTCCTTCGGACTTTGGCGAGTCAAAAGTCCGTTGCAGCCCACACACGATCGGATAGTCTGACGGACTCAGTCCTTCGGACTTTGGATGTTGAAAAGTCCGCTCGTGTGTACGCGGCATAAGTCTTTCGGAATTTCCGTAATACAGTCCGTCCAACTTTGGTTTCAGCGGACAGTCCGCTCGTGAGTAGGCTAGTTGGACGGACTAAGTATGGCGCATGCTCAGAAAGGATTTACACGGCCGAAGGTTGCATTGCAGTGTATTGGACGTCGTATTTCTAGTCCCGTCGTACGTGCTGTACACGTCATCGCACAAGCTTTCAACGGACTGTCTGTTCATCGTGTGTGGTCAAGTCCGTTCATTCAAAAGTAGGACGGACTGTCTGTCGGATTGTCTGACGGACTTAGTTGGACGGACAATCCTCTCGTGTGTACGCGGCCTTAGTTTCCCTGTTTGCTGGTAGTCAGCAGGCGCAAGGTCAATTAAATCTTACCTGCAGTGATGGACGAACTTCCGACAGGATGTTTTGGGTACGCGATCCACGAACGTGCCCAAATGTTTGCGAACCGCAAGGTTCGCGGTGGACCCCATTCACTTTAATGGCAGGCGTACCTCAAAAACCTCCAGGTCATATTTTCAGCCACAAAATACTTACTAGCTGTGCACACATAGTCCCACAACATGAACACTGACATACCAGAAGTATTAAGTGAAGCTGGGATCGACAACGACAAGCATTCTTTTTTATATGTGAAATTTTGTAAATTCAGGAGTGCATGAATTCCATGGAGGAGAGGCAAGGTCAGGCCAGGCTATGAAGGGGGTGCAGGAGATGATCAGTGTCGCAGTCAGGGCAGCGCAGTCCTGTGCCAGTGTCCCAGTGTGCCAACCTGTGCTTGAGCCCCTCCCTCTGCCTGGCCCTTACCCCCACATATGCAGGGCTCCACTGCGGGGGTCTGGAAGTGCCAGTCCAGTGCTGATCCTCAGCCATGGTACTGGCACTGCCTGCTGATTGGCTTCTCCACTGCTATCTCCCTCACTGTCTGACACCAGCACTGAAATAGAACACTGATACCAGCACCGCGATAGAGAGCACTGACGCCAGCACCGAGATAGGGAGCACTGACACCAGCACCGTGATAGGGAGCACTGACACCAGCACCATGATAGAGAGCACTGACACCAGCACCGTGATAGAGAGCACTGACACCAGCACCGTGATAGAAAGCACTGACTCCAGCACCGTGATAGAGCACTGACAGCAGCACCATGATAGAGAGAACTAACACCACACCAGCACCGAGATAGAGAGCACTGACACCAGCACCGAGATAGAGAGCACTGACACCAGCACCGAGATAGAGAGCACTGACACCAGCACTGAGATAGAGAGCACTGACACCAGCACCATGATAGAGAGCACTGACACCACACCAGCGCCGAGGCAGAGAGCACTGACACCAGCGCCGGGGCAGAGAGCACTGACACCAGCGCCGAGGTAGAGAGCACTGACACCAGCACCGAGGCAGAGAGCACTGACACCAGCACCGAGGCAGAGAGCACTGACACCAGCACCGTGATATAGAGCACTGACACCAGCACCGTGATAGAGAGCACTGACACCAGCACCGTGATAGAGAGCACTGACACCAGCACCGTGATAGAGAGCACTGACACCAGCACCGTGATAGAGAGCACTGACACCAGCACTGAGATAGAGAGCACTGACACCAGCACCGCGATAGAGAGCACTGACACCAGCACCGCGATAGAGAGCACTGCCACCAGCACCATGATAGAGAGCACTGACACCAGCGCCGAGGCAGAGAGCACTGACACCAGCGCCGAGGCAGAGAGCACTGACACCAGCGCCGAGGCAGAGAGCACTGACACCAGCGCCGAGGCAGAGAGCACTGACACCAGCACCGTGATAGAGAGCACTGACACCAGCACCGAGATAGAGAGCACTGACACCAGCACCGCGATAGAGAGCACTGACACCAGCACCGCGATAGAGAGCACTGACACCAGCAACGCGATAGAGAGCACTGACACCAGCAACGCGATAGAGAGCACTGACACCAGCACCATGATAGAGAGCACTGACACCACACCAGCACCGAGATAGAGAGCACTGACGCCAGCACCATGATAGAGAGCACTGACACCACACCAGCACCGTGATAGAGAGCACTGACACCAGCACCGTGATAGAGAGCACTGACACCAACACTGATACCAGCAAATCGCTGCAGCACCCAAAAATATGACACCGCTCAAACTCTTCAGTTTCTCTTAGTACAGTGTGTTTGTTTTGTACAAGTGAGCCAAAGGTAGAAAAAAGGTCCGTGTGCTAGATTATTTAAATAATTTATAGAGTTATGCATATACATGGTCTACTGGTCACATGTGTTGAATTCTTCCGAGATCCATGCCTCATTCATTTTTATAAATGTGAGGTAGTCAACACTGTCGTGAGCTAGGCGAGTACGCTTATCAGTCACGATCCCCCCTGCTGCGCTGAACTTCCTTTCGGACCGGACACTGGATGAGGGGCAAGCCAACGGTTCCATTGCAAATTTTGCAAGCTCTGGCCAGAGGTCAAGCCTGCCCACCCAGTAGTCCAGGGGTTCATCACTTCTCAAAGTGTCCACATCGGCCGTTAACCCGATGTAGTCAGGCACCTGATGGTCTAGGCATTCCCTGATGCAGGATCCGGATGACACCTGTCGATGGGTCGGCTGAAAGAATGATCTCATATCAGAAGTGACCAAGACATCTTCAAACCGCCCTCTTCTTGCAGGCACTGTTGGATTGGTACCTGCAACTCTTTCTCTGGGAGTGGGAATTCCTTTGCCAGCGAACACAAAAGGAGAATGCAGCATTTCTCTAAGCAAGGCCTGGAAGTGCTCCATTTTGACAGCCCTCTGTGATAGTGGTAACATTTCCGCCATTTTGTGTTTGTACCGGGGGTCTAAGTACGTTGCCACATAGTACTGGTCCTTGACCTTTATTCTTTTTATACGGGGATCCCTGTTAAAACACTGGAGCATGAAGGCCCCCATTTGCACTAAACTGGAATCGGTGTGGTGGCCTGGCACCTGTTCATCATCCAGGATAATGTCGTCCTCCTCATTCTCCTCCCCCCATCCACGGACAAAAACAGGGATCCCAGAAAGGTTTAAAGCATGCTCTTCTTGCTCCTCCTCATCCGTCCCGGCACCATCCTCCTCTGACTCCTCTTCAGAATCCTGTTGTTGACTTGTCTAAGATAGAGTAGCCCCCCCCCCCCTGGGAATTCATCCAGCATTGCGACTTCCTCATCTTCCTGCTCCACGGCTTGATCAATGACACGACGCAATGCGCACTCCATAAAGAAGGCATAAGGTACAATGTCACTGATGGCACCATGGCTGCGACTGGCCGCAGAAGTCTGCATGCGTTGCGCATAAGCAGCCACTGGCGCGGTGAAAAAAACCAAGCTCCCCCGAACCTGTTCTGCCGCAGAGTTCGTACAGGTAGTCGTTAACTGCACGTTTCTGCTGGAGCAGCCTATCAAGCATGTAGAAGGTTGAGTTCCATCACGTCGGGCAATTGCAAATAAGACATCTGACTGGCAGATTGTGTCGCCACTGAATGTCAGCAAGACGAGCCATGGCCGTGTAAGATCTTCTGAAATGGGCCGAGATTTTCCTTGCCTGCCACAAGATGTCCTAGACCCCAGGGTATTTGACTGCACGACCAAGTTTAAGATGTGTGCCATGCATGGCACGTGTGTAATTTTGCCCTGTTTCAATGCGCTAAGCAGATTGGCACCTTTGTCACACACCACTTTACCAACTGTCAAATTGAGCGGTGTTAGCCACTGATCTGCCTGTGAACGCAAAGCTGAAAGGAGTGCAGGGCCAGTGTGGCTCTTGGCTTCCAGGCACAACAGACGCAGCATAGCATGGCAACGTCTCACCTGGCATGTCGAATAGGTTCTGGGTATCTTGGGTGGTGCAGCAGAAGAGACGCTAGCAGCGGAAAAGGAGGAGTCAGCCGAGGAGAAGAGGGAGGATGGAGTAGGAGGAGGAGAAGAGCCAGGCTTGCATGCAATCCGTGGCGGTAAAACCAAATCTACATGGGTGCCACAGGTTACATGCTTGACAGCCATCAGAAGAAGGTTCACCCAGTGGGCAGTAAAGGTTATATACCTTCCCTGCCCATATTTGCTAGACCATGTGTCTGTGGTCAGATGTATCTTGGCACCGACACTGTGTGCCAGAGATACATTCACTTGCTGCTGAACATGGCCATATAGCTCTGGGATGCCCTTCTGTGAGAAATACTTCCTTCCTCTGACCTTCCATTGTGGTGTTCCAATGGCCACAAATTTTCGAAAGGCCTTCGAGTCCACCAGTTTATATGGCAGTAGTTGGCGGGCTAATAGTTCTGACAAGCCAGCAGTCAACCGTTGGGCAAGAGGGTTATCCAGCATCATCATTTTTTTTACGCTCGAACATTTGGCCCACGGAAGCCTGCATTTTTTCAGAAAAAAAATGAAAAATGTGAGGATGGCATGATGGAAGATGGAGTGGAGGACAATTGTGAGGAGAGAGGAGAAGGAGAAGTAGAAGACAAGGCTGGACGGTGAGAGCCTGGAGTGTGACTTTGTGGGTTTCCGTTGCTCCCACTGGGCTCGTGATGGCAGCTCATGTGCCTTCTTAAGGTGGTCGTCCCTAGGTGAGTGTTGGGCTTACCGCGACTTACGCATTGACTGCAAAGGCTGCAGATGGCAACACTATTGTCAGCAGCAGACACATTAAAAAAACAAACGCTGCAGAGCCATGTGCCGGTATCCTGGGAGCACCAGATGTGACCGTACATGGATGATGCCTCGCTCCTGATACATTAGCAGTCTGCTTTTTCCCTCCTGTGCAATGTAAGTTTCGCCTGCTTCTCCTCCCTATCTGCTGGTCCATATCTCCCTCTGAACTCCCCCCCTCTTCCTCTCTTGTGGGCACCCACGTGACATCACTAGACACGTCATCACCAACGTCACCTTCCCTGTGACAAAAGTCTCTAGAGAAGTGAAGTATATGTGGAAGGGGGGCCACTTCAATCTGTCATTTTGGGGGGCCACTGGTCTATCACACCAGTTATAATACTTTTTTCTAATTACGCTTGTCACTCTTTGTAGTATCACTGCAGAACTGCTCAGCATTCACAATGCTGCACAGTGGAAATGCACTATACTATGCTTTCTATATTTTAAAGTATTTTATATGTGTATTACACCCCTATATACTGCACACCAAATAGTACACCTATACCAGTCCTTAATTGCAACTCTGCCTGCTCCAAACACCAAACTGTCCCTAACTGAGAAATGACAGCTGTAGAATCGGTCAGCAGCACTGCAGTGCACTATTATATGCTTTCTATATTTTAAAGAAAGTATGTTATACGTGTATTACAACCCTATATACTGTACACCTATACCAGTCCTTAAAAGGACCTTTGTGGACCTAATAGTAGCTAGCTAGTAGCTAATGAATTGCAGACTGTCCTTGCTCCAAACACCAAACTGTCCCTACACGGAGAAACGACAGCTGCAGAATCGGTCAGCAGCACTGCAGTGCACTATAATATGATTTCTATATTTGAAAGAAAGTATATTATACGTGTATTACAACCCTATATATTGTACACCTATACCAGTCTTTAAAAGGTCCTTTGTGGACCTAATAGTAGCTAGCTAGTAGCTAGTGAATTGCAGACTGTCCCTGCTCCAAACACCTAACTGTCCCTACACTGAGAAATGACAGCTGCAGAATCGGTCAGCAGCACTGCAGTGCGCTATAATATGCTTTCTATATTTGAAAGAAAGTATATTATACGTGTATTACAACCCTATATGCTGTACACCTATACCAGTCCTTAAAAGGACCTTTGTGGACCTAATAGTAGCTAGCTAGTAGCTAGTGAATTGCAGACTGTCCCTGCTCCAAACACCAAACTGTTCCTACACTGAGAAACGACAGCTGCAGAATCGGTCAGCAGCACTGCAGTGCACTATAGTATGCTTTTTATATTTGAAAGAAAGTATATTATATGTGTATTACAACCCTAAATACTGTACACCTATACCAGTCCTTAAAAGGACCTTTGTGGACCTAATAGTAGCTAGCATATTAGCTAGTGAATTGCAGACTGCCCCTGCTCCAAACACCAAACTGTCCCTACACGGAGAAACGACAGCTGCAGAATCGGTCAGCAGCACTGCAGTGCACTATAATATGATTTCTATATTTGAAAGAAAGTATATTATACGTGTATTACAACCCTATATACTGTACACCTATACCAGTCTTTAAAAGGACCTTTGTGGACCTAATAGTAGCTAGCTAGTAGCTAGTGAACTGCAGACTGTCCCTGCTTCAAACACCAAACTGTCCCTACACTGAGAAACGACAGCTGCAGAATCGGTCAGCAGCACTGCAGTGCACTATAATATGCTTTCTATATTTGAAAAAAAAGTATATTATATGTGTATTACAACCCTATATACTGTACACCTATACCAGGACCTTTGTGGACCTAATAATAATAGCTAGTGATTACTGACTGTCCCTGCTCCACACAGAATCCTTTCCCTACACTGACAAAAGACAGAATGTAAAATGGCCGCCAGATCAGGTCTATTTAAAAGGTAGGAGGTATGTCCATGTGCTGAAATGTCTCAATTGGCTGTCCTGTACCCCATGATGGATGTGTACCCCGTGATGGATGTATCATGGGTTCTTCACAATGTAAACTAATATGTCCATTGCGAATAGCACCAGAAGTCCGCCGGTTTGGGGAATCGCGAACGAGCAATGTTTGCCGCGAACCAACCACCCGGCGAACCACAAGGCCATCCCTAACTTATCTGAAAGAAGCTGCAAAGTTCCTGTGCCAATCTCTCCTGCTGAGTGCCATAAGACTGCATAAGGCTTTACATCATTCTGCATGCATGTTGCTGTCTGTCTTAAGTGTTGGTGGACCCGGGGCACCAGACAGGAGATTCTGGGCCCTTGCCATAGGTTCCTGTGTCTAGCGATAGTCTATGCTGGCTAGCCTATTTATGTATTATTTATTTAACAGAAATATAACAGAAATCAGTGTATAATTGAGCTCTATGCAGATTATTCTATTGTTCCAGAACTTCCAGATACTTTCACACCCAATTCCAGCTGTTGCTGAACATCACTGATTTATGTGTAATTTATTTTTAATTATTACAAAATGCCAGGGTCACAGCCACATGATCTACTGTATATCAGTGGTTTCCAAACTATGTCTATGTATGGGGGCAGATGCGGCCCTTTTCTTGCTTTTATCCAGCCCTTGGGGCATTGTTTCAACTACTGATACCAACAATGGGGCATAATCCCCCCACCGACACCAAAGAAGAGACACAATTCCTCACAATGATGTCAACGACGGGGCACTATTCCTCCCCAATTAAAACAAAAGAAAGAGAGAAGTGAGACTTTAAATGAAGCACACAACAGTACAAGAGTAAGTCAAGTGACTAAAAAAAAATCATTTATTAGATATAATCCATGGTAAAAAACATTTTTGGGCATCCAACCTCTAAAAATGCTATGGGCATCAAACCTCTATGTAATAAACCATGGATTAAATATACATGAATTACACATTAAGTCATATTCCGATGTTAATATAAAGCATAAATAACAGTAATACACATGTATACATTTGATGCTGTAGTTGGGCCCAGAGTGGCCAAAACAATCCTAATAAAAAAATAATTATAACAATAAAAATAATTTTTATAAATGAAGGTAGAGTCATTAAAATCTTAATGTTCCATGATTAGGGAGAGATCGTAATAATTAAAGGCTCTATGTGTTTCGCGGTATTGCCACTGTTCATCAGGAGCATACATCATGGAATGATTCTAAAAAAAATATAGAAAAAATTCCCGCAGGTCACCCTGGCGATCAGCGGTGTTGCTCTGCGGCTCTATTGCGACCCTGGACCCTGTTTTACTGGATCGCTAATGGAGACGTGAGTTTGGACGCATAACCATTAATTAATTCTATAGAACTAAACTATTCCTTATATTTCTCTTATTTCTCATTTATCCATTATTCATTTTTTCTCCCTTTTATCTATATATTTCTTTAGAATCATTCCATGATGTATGCTCCTGATGAGCGGTTGCAATACCGTGAAACGCGTAGAGCCTTTAATTACTACGATCTCTACCCAATCATGGAACATTAAGATTTTAATTACTCATTTATAAACATTTTTTATGGCAAAAACTTTTTTTATTATTATTTTGTTGTATTTTATTAGGGTTGTTTTAGCCACTCTGGGCCCAACTACAGCATCAAATTTATATATGTATTATTGTTATTTATGCTTTATATTAACATCGGAATATGACTCAATGTGTAATTTGTGTATATTTAATCTATGGTTTATTATATAGAGGTTTGATGCCCATAGCATTTTTAGAAGTTGGATGCCCAAAAATGTTTGTTACTATGGATTATATCTAATAAATGAATTGTTTTAGTCACTTGACTTACTCTTGTACTGCTGTGTGCTTCATTTAAAGTCCCACTTCTCTTTCTTTTGTTTTAAACTATTGATCAGGATGGAGGTGGGCATCCCTTTGGTGCCTGCCTCACTTAAAGTCCCAAATAGATTTTCCTTTTTTTGATTCCTCCCCAATTACACCAACTATGGGGCACAATTCCTCCCAATAACTCTTTTGCTTGCACGTGTTTGGATGAATAAAGTAACCACTGCTTAACCTCACGCTTTATATAGTTAACATGCCCTATTCCTTTAATAAATTAACCCCACAGTATATACAACTATTCACAAATATTAATGATAGAATGACAGTCAATTCACTGCCAATCTAGACCACACTGTAGGCTCTGCATTATGAGTAGATAGATACAACCATAGTAGATCTGGCCAGCCTGAGGCATAAACATCTAAGAGCTCCAAGTCAACAGGAGGTCTCCAGGAAGACATGAGAAATACTATTTAGCCATATGTTCATTTAACTCTGTTGAAATGTAAAACAATAACATAATGTAAATAAGTGCATCTTCTTTGTGGTGGAACCAACTTTCCTGTCAGAACAAGTTCTGGGCAACATTTACCAGTTGATTACAGCATCATGCTGATATGACAAACTGTACACCTAGAGGAGTTTTATTCAACCTATGAGAATTTCTGTCTACAAGCCCATTGGCATATTTTTTGCTACAAAATTGAAGAGTTGTCCCACAGCCCACAATCAGATTCAAAGTTTAATTTTAGATATAGAAGGGAATGTAAACACAACAGGAAATGGGAGGAAATATCTTCAAAGTTAGGGCAAAAACCCTCTTAGGCCCCTTTCACACTGGGACAGTTTTCAGGCGCTACAGCGCTAAAAATAGCGCCTGAAAAAAACGGCCCCTTTCACTCCAGTGTGAAAGCCGGAGGGCTTTCACACTGGAGCGGTGCGCTAGCAGGATGGTGAAAAAAGTCCTGCTAGCTGCATATTTGGAGCGGAATATTTACCGCTCCTACCCATTGAAATCAATGGGGCAGCGCGGCTATACCGCCAGCAAAGCGCCACTGTAGCGGCGCTTTGCGGGCGGTTTTAACCCTTTTTGGCCCGCTAGCGGGGGCTAAAACTGCCCGCTAGCAGCTGCATACCGCCGCTAAAACAACGGCAAAGCTCCGCTAAAAATAGCGGTGCTTTACCGCCGATCCCCGCACCACCCCAGTGTGAAAGAGGCCTTAGACAGTTGTCAATGGACAATGATTGTCCATTGATTGATTGTGTTTGACACAAAGGAGTTGATTTACTAAAGGCAAATATGCTGTTCACTTTTCAAGGGGAGTTGTACTTCCCAAGTTAATTTGCCTCAGGGCTTAGTGAAATTTCACTTTGCAAAGAGTACCAAATCATGTATAATACGAACAATTATAGAATCAAATTTATATTTTAGAGTAACAATAACTTGTTTCTACAAAATAGAAAAGAGTACATTTTTAGTTGTGTTATTTTTTTGTCTATGGCTTACATAAAAAAAAAGTCAATATAATCAAAGAAACCTTTTTTGTCTGGAAAAAAACTCACTTTGTTATTTGAAGTAATTGTCAATAAACAGCCCCAAAGCAGAAATATAAAATATACTCTGGTTCATAGGGGGTGTATAGTTGTGGGGGCTTAACTGGTTAAGCAAAGAATAGCTTCCTGTTTTACAACTCCTAAGCAATGCAATTTATCATCAGAACATAAATTACAAACTATATCTCCCATAATTATTTCATCTAAGGCAGGGGTCTCTGAACTTTTTAAATAAAGGAGCAGTTCATTGTCCTTTAGACTTTAGGTGTGCCGAACTATGGCTAGTGGGAGCAGAAAATATCTTGGCAAAAAAAGGCAAAACAGCAGCCCATCATTGGAGTGCCAAGGAAAAATGATGTCCCATTGTTGTCAGTGGAAGGAATAGTACCCTACAGTTGAAGGCATGGTGCCTCAAAGTTGGTGTCAGAAGGAGAAACGGTACTTCATATAAGAGGGAGGAATTGTGCACCAAGGTCCAGATAAAGGCAAGCAAAGGGTCACACCCAGCCTGTGTACCACAGTTTGGAGACCACTTATCTAAGGAAACAACCTCTTTTTACTATTTTAAGTTACTGGATTCTTGGTCAGTTGGAGAATCTCTTCACTTTGTACATTGAATTAAACTACATGAGGTTCATATATGAATCCTGCACAAGTAGTTTTATTCCCAGGGTGATCTGTCAATCTGTCACATAGGGATGCAACTTAAGTCCCCCATAGATGGCTTGAATTTCACCTGACTCCTGCTTAACCAGCCAAAATTCGAGCCATGAGTGGCCCTCCAAGGACCACCCAGCTCAACAAAAGCCAATTTTAAGGTTGGCTGAGATACGTGGAAAATGATGCTCTGAATAGTGACTGTATCCTTTTAAATACAATCAACGTTTAACAGTACTGCCAGCCGCAAGAGCTGCTGATGTCTGAATATAATGGAGATTCCTCCACCCATGCTCGCTAGCATTGACAGGGAAATCATGTGACTTTCTCTCTGTCTCTTACAGGCTGAACATATAAAAATCTATGCCTGGCTTCAATGCTTTTAAAGGTATTGTTTTGCAACTGATTGTGTTTTTTTTTTTTCTGGAAAGGTGCCAGGTCTATTCTTTGAAAACTAGAATTGACCTACTGCTCTATCATAGTATGACTTCCCTATTATTGCTGCAGAATAGTTGTGACACTTGTTCTTAGTAAACTAGAGTCCTAATGCTCTATCTTAGAGCAACCCACTCTATAAGTTTCCATGAAAGAATTGCAGTTCTTTACAGTGGTTAAAGGGAAGGGTGGTTTATTATGTCTGCTCTGCAGTTTGTGGAAACATAACTGATCACCAAATTAAATATTGGCTCTGCAGATAAACCATTACATCAAATAAGCCCAGATTTCAATAAAGGTGTTCAGCTGCCCACTCTCCAGCAGATGTTCCAACAGACTTTAGAAGTTGATAACTTTCAAAATGTATGAAACCTGATTAAGCTATGACTTTCTACAGTATGTCTATGATGTCACACAAAAGATACAAATATCTCACTCTCATCATGCTGTTGCTGATAAAAAAGGAAACACCTGCAGTTTCTCTATAACCTATCTACCTGTATTGAAGTATGTCTCATGTTTTGCAGGCAGCTGGATCCTGTATAAATCATCTGAGCATGGATGCCTTTTTCTCTTCCTGCTGCTAAACGTCCGGCACTGGCGGCATTAATAGTTTCAAGTCTTTTGTGAACAAGTTCCCAATGTGGACCGGTATCCTTCTCCTCTATTGGGAAAAGTCCTTTCATACTGTACACCACCTGAAATATGATCTGTGACCTATTTTGACACTTCCTAATTCAGAGATTGGGTTACAAGCAGTGTACACTAGAAAACAACTCTTCCCAAAGAAGGAGGGTAGAGGGAGCAAGTTCCCATCTGGAGCTTGTTCACAGAAAATTCAGAGCTATTGACCCCCCACGGTGCCAAATATTCAGCAGGTAGAGAATGGGACATCCTGTACAGAAGATTTTCCCAGGATCCGGCTGCCTGCACATCGTGGGACATATTTCATTACAGATAAATTAAGTCACTAAAGCCAAACTTCAGTTTAAATTCTTGTCCAGGAATACAAATTAATGCAAATTTTTTATGACTCACTTCCTTCTATCTATCTTAGATATCGAGCAATATTTGAAAGTACTAAGATGGTTCTAAAGCCTGGACATTTTTCCTTTCGCAATTACACAATACCGTAACATTCTGTATTTTCAAAAAAATCTCATATTTATTTTTAAAAATCTATATGAATTAAAATATGTAGCACTTATTTTTCTAATCACTTAGGGTGAGATTTGTGCCTAGGATGTTTGCATGTATTAAGGTCAAAAATGTCCCAGTGTTTGTGTCACCCCCTCACCCCTCTTTACACTTACCCAAGTCCTATCTCAATCCAGCGCTGTGCCTGTCTGCAGTAGGTCTCTCCTCTCTCTCTGCTCACAGAGAAAACAGCAGGAACCATTGGCTCCTGCTGCTGTCAATCAAATTATGAGCATAGAGCAGGTAGCAGGGCTGAACCAGGCTGTGTGTGTCAACAGACACACATAGTCTGGCTCAGGATCGAGCCTGCAGGTGTGTCGCCATAGAAAGCGGCTTCCTTTTGCGGCACACTGGGAAGAGGAGGAGCCAGGAGCACCTGCAGGGAAACCTAGAAGAATAGGTGCAGGTCTTCTCTGTGCTTAACCATTGCACAGAGCAGGAAAGTATAACATGTTTGTTCTTTATTAACCACTTGGGTACCGCGCTATTGCCGAATGACGGCATTAGCGCGGACCTAGATTTCCAGGACTACGTCTATTGACGTCGTCCTGGTTACGAGCGGCCTGCGCGCCCCCTGAGGGGCGCGCGCGGCGCACTCTGTGATCGGCGAGTCCGTGAGACTCGCCTGATCACCGATCCGTGTAAGGGGTCGATCCCGACCCCTTATCACGTGATCAGCTGTCAGCCAATGACAGCTGATCATGTGATAGAACGGAGCCGGTAATCGGCTATTATTCCTCCTCCGAGGAGAAAAAAAAAAAGCCGATCACCGGCGGCCGTGATCGGGACATCAGTCCCGATCACGGCCAGCAATGAAAGGCACCACATGCCACCTGCCAGTGCCCACCTGCCTCCCGCAGTGCCATCCTGAAATATAACAAAGTAAAAGTAAGTGCCCCCCGTCTGTGCCCATAATGCCCACAGTGCCACCCCACAGTGCCACCCACAGTGCCACCCCACAGTGCCACCCCACAGTGCCACCCACAGTGCCACCCACAGTGCCACCCACAGTGCCACCCAATCTGCCTCAAAGGTGCTGCACCCCAGTGCCGCCCATCAGTGCCCAGCAGTGCCGCCCATCAGTGCCCAGCAGTGCCGCCCATCAGTGCCCAGCAGTGCCACCTATCAGAGCCACCTATCAGTGCCACCTATCAGTGCCCATCAGTCCCATCTATCTGTGGTACCTATCAGTGCCCATCCGTGCCACCCATCCGTGCCACTTATCCGTGCCACCCATCCGTGCCATCTTATCTGTGCCCATCTTTGCCCATCAGTGCCGCCTTATCTGTGCCCATCGGTGCCGCCTTATCTGTGCCTATTAGTGCCGCCTTAACTATGCCTATCAGTGCCCACAAGTGCAGCCTATCAGTGCCCACCAATGCAGCCTATCAGTGCCCACCAATGCAGCCTATCAGTGCCCACCAATGCAGCCCATCAGTGCCCACCAATGCAGCCTATCAGTGCCGCCTTATCAGCGCACTTCAATGAAGGAGAAAAATGACCCGTTTGCAAAATTTTATAACAAACTATTAAACATGAATTTATTTTTTATTTTTTTTGCATCTTTTTTTGTTTGTTTAGCAAAAAATAAAACTCCGAGCTGTAACTAAATACCACCAAAAGAAAGCTCTATTTGTGGGAAAAAAATGATAGAAATTTCATTTGGGTACAGTGTTGTATGCCCGCGCAATTGTCATTCAAAGTGCATAAGCGCTGAAAGCTGAAAATTGGTCTGGGACTGAGGGGGGTTTAAGTGCCCAGTAAGCAAGTGGTTAAAATAAAATAAAATAAAAACTTTACAAACACTTTAATGTAATAGTGTAATCTTTTTCTGTAAGCCTGTATCAAAACATAAAGCGTTTCTTAAGCCAAATCTTTTTTTTTTTTTTTGGTTTAAGTGGGAAAGGGTTCAAATCAAAAAAGGAATTGCTGTCTGTGTACCCTTTATGGATATTTACCCCTCTCTTTTTGTCCTTATGGTCATTGTTCTCAGACGTAAAATAATGGGAAATCATAATACAGTTGTGACCAAAACAGGAGGTGAGAGGTAATTTTCCTTCAGGAGCACCTATTCTGATGACTACTATCGGAAAGGGGTTTTCAGCACAGGAAGTAATTGGCCATTTTCCCAATACACAAATAGCAAAATAAATGATGGAGATCTAAATAATTCCCTACTGTATACAAAAATATTTGGCATTAGAAACACTGTTTTGCAGTGTTGCAATATTTTTGGGTTTATTGACAGGGTTTTTTTTGAAGGAGTTACTGTATGTATGTTTAAGAGTAACAAAGCTTTCATGGGGACTGCAATGTGACAATGAAACTACACCCAACACACCCTTTATGCGGTTGTATAGCATAAAACACAATCCCTTCATTGTTTATAACGTTCAAATTGTTAATCATAGTGTGGGTTTAGCTGCACTGTTTATAGTTTTTATTCTGATAATAAATCCTGCAAATGGACCCCAGCTTTCCAATAAGAGGGGTTTGCTGCTCTTCCTACAGGACACAGGCTCCCTTGTCCCTCCCATATGATTTGCTGGTGTTCCATTAGCCCCTTTCACAGGTTGCAAATCCTTTACTTCATTAAAAAAGCATAAAAAAAGGCTTTTCACAATTGCAATACAGTAACATTCAAGCATTCTGTATTTTCAAAGAAATATCTCATTTTTTTTTTTTTCTAAATCTATATAAATGAAAATATATAGCACTTCTGATCCTAATCTCTTAGGGTGAGATTTATGCCTAAGATTTTTAATGCACCTGCAGAGGAATTGTATTTAAGAAATCTGACAGCATTCTGTGAACTGAAGCAGAAGAAAGAAAATATGGCTGACATTCTTGGGCAAACAGATGGATCGGCACCTGTCTATTATTCTCTAACAAACAAAAATATCCCTCAACAATTTAGTAAATTCCTACACAGAACTGCCGACTGCTCTCGCGTGAATAGCATCTGTGATTTCTTTCAAAGCACAGAAGCATATGAGCAACATCCATATTCTTTTATGTATGGGTAAACATGCATTTGAATGTGTAGACAGCATGGCTGGGAGTGAAAATACACATTACTCTTATTTTATTATTCATGAAAGCCATAAACACGAAGATTTTCTGCAGCTTTGTGTGCACGTGTTAACAAACATGCAGAATGAAATCATAAAAAAATATTTGGATATAAAATTTACACTGAACAGAAGGACTTTTAAATGTAAATCCCATATGTGAAAATAAGTCAAAGCATTGCCTCACAGTATATGCTATCTGTATCATACTGCAGCGAAATATGAATGCCCCAAGCAGCCTGGTGAGTACGGGTTTGAAAAATTATTAGACATTATTTAAAGTGACATTGTTTTTTCATGCCTAGCGTCAAATTTGTTGGGTCCATTAACATAATATTGAAAAATTAAAGCTGAAATTTAGCACCACCCCGCCTATTCATCTCGTCCAATCAGAGAACAGCTTGTATTCAAAGACCAAATCTAAAGTGTTACCTGAATAGTGCTCATGCCAACAAGCAACCTCCTGTGTTCACAATGCAGCAAGGCAGCCACTCAGCACAGGACCCAGAAGTCAGTGAAGTTCACTGCAGTAGTAGTACCTACTACACCGATTTACAGATTCCACGGGGAATCCTACAGGAATGGCATATATAGTACATTATACATACTTACATTGTTCCAGGCTACAACAATGTAAAAGTTGCCATACCTAAAATACATTTAACATAAGAACATATGTATTATTATTACTGTAGGTGTGGTGGTTGCGCTGAGTTTTTAATTTTGTAAGGCTTTTTTGCAGTAACACACTTATTTTCCTAGACAATAGTCACTCCCTGTACTGTAAGCAGTGTTGTCACCCTAGGAAAGTGTATAAGGACTATAGAAAAACTCCATGATCAAAAGAGCTGGCACCTTGATGTAGTGCAGTAAAAAAAAGCTTTTCAACCACTTTTGCCGCAAACCGCCGTAGCTGTACATCAGTACTTTGATGCTAAATACCATTGTTATGCAGTGCTGTGTTTTGGCCTAGGCCAACATGGCCTAGGCCTAGGGCGGCACTTTGCATGGGGGTGGCAAAAAAAGCCGCCCCCCTCCCACGAAAAAGGTATTCACGCCCTCCTTACGACTCCCACACGCAGGGCCACCATCAGGGGAGTACAGCTGAAGAGGTGCGAGAGGCGAGCTGAAGGCTGTCTGTGTATCTCCCCAGCTTGCCCCCTCCCCTTTCTCCTGTCAGCCAAAGGGAGAAGAGGGAGAGCGGCTCTAATTGGGTTTGTCGCCGCGCCACTGCCCAGTTTCCTGTCCGCTTTTTCCCTCCCCATTATTGGCCACAGCAGAGGGCCAATCAGAAGACAATGGGGGCGGCATCATGGGAAATGTAGTCCCTGAAGTTTGGCGGCCCCAGTGTGTCCACAGACACATTGCTACAGCCCCCAGCATACATGCACTCAGCTGGGGGGAAGAGCCGGGAACTAGGGTCCCACAAGCGGCGATCAGCTTTCCGTAGCAGCCACGACCTCTCTCCCCACTGCCATCCACACCTCCACCTCGGCTCCAATGTTCTAGTGTACACAGCCAGGAGGAGGAGGAGCCACAGAGGAGGGACTTGACTTCAGTGCATAAGTCATGCTGCTGGTCTGAGGTCTGTGTATAGTTTACAGTTGAGGGAAACACAGTAATCGGGAAGGGGTGGCAGAAAACAGATGCACACATGGAGTGATGGGAGGGGGGTAAGGGGATATGTGCTGGGTGCTTTGAGGGGGGAGAGGATATGTGCTAGTGGGGGTGGGTCTGATCCCCCCCGTAGCACATGTCCCCTCCCCTCCCAAAGCACCCATCACATACCCCCTTACCACACTCTCTCCCCCAAATGAAAAGATTCTGCATGCTTCTCTGTCTTCCTCCGGTGGTGTGCCTCTATGCCCTCCTCCCGTGGTATCCCTCTGTCCTCTTTCTGCAGCGTCCCTCTGTCCTCTTCCCGTGGCATCTCTCTGTCCTCCTTCCATGAAGATGACAGGGCGGATCTTAAAAAGGAAGGGGTGTGGCCTTGACAGGAAGGGGTGGGTCATATTTAAATAAAGGGTTGTGCAGGTTTAGTCAGGCCTAGGGCAGCACAGAACATGAATACAACACTGTGGTTATGGCAGCAGCTAGCTACCATTACCCCAGTATTTTCAGAAATGGCGGGCGGTCCTCTTTATGATAAAAGTGGTCTCAGCGGTAGATTCGCCGCAAGATCACTTTTATCTGGACGGGAGAGGGGCGTCCTCTCCCTTGACAGGCCTGGATCCTAGAAAGGGACAGATGGCCCCAACTCGGCTCCTTAACATTGGATGACGGAAGTGATGTCAAACTTCACTTCCGCCCAATGGTCTTAAAGGGGATATTTTTTTTTGTTTTTGAAAAAATAAATTAAATTTTTTTTTTATTATTTATTTATTGCATTTAAAGTGGTTGTAAACCTTCACAGACCACTTTAACCTACAGGTAAGCTTGTAGGTGCTTGAAATATCTCCTAGACCTACACGGTTTAGGAGATATTTGCAAATCGCTGTACGGCAATTTCTTCTGCGCATGCGGCGGAGTTAGTGCCCTTTCTAGCTCGGGTCATGCCGTGACTGGCAGCTCCCACATGCATGAGCAGGAGTGACGTCAATCGACTCCGGCCAGTCACAGAGCCGAAGTTCGCTGCTCCGGAAGAAGGAGGGGTGAAGAATGGACGCTTGCTGAAGTAAAACCCATCAGGGTTTACTTCTTCTTTAAGTCTACATGTGAGCTCTGGGGTCTTTTTGACCCCAGAGCTCACATTTAAGAGGTCCTGTCATGCATTTTTTCTATTTCAAGGGATGTTTACATTCCTTGTAATAGGAATAAAAGTGACCCAAATATTTTTTTTAAAAGAACAGTGTAAAAATAAAAAGTAAAAGAAAAAAGAAAAAAAATTAAAAATGTAAGCGCCATCCCGCTGAACTTGCGCAACAGAAGTGAACGCATACGTAAGTCGTACCCGCATGTGAGAACGATGTTCAGACCACACATATGAGGTATAGCTGCGATTGTTAGAACAAGAGCAATAATTCCAGCACTGGATCCTCTCTGTAACTCAAAACTGGTAACCTGTAAAAAAATGTAAACGACGTTTATGGAGATTTTTTTTGTCAAAGTTTGTTGCCATTCCACGAGCGGGTACAATTTTGAAGCATGACATGTTGGGTATCAATTTACTCAGCATAACATTATCTTTCACAATATAAAAAAATTGGGCTAACTTTACTGTTGTCTTATTTTTTAAGTGAAAAATAATGTATTTTTCCCCAAAAAATTTCGCTTTATAAGACCGCTGCGCAAATACGGTGTGACATAAAGTACTGCAATGACCGCCATTTGATTCTCTAGGGTGTCTGAGAAAATATATACATAATGTTTAGGGGTTCTAAGTAATTTTAATGTCTGAGATTTAAGTGTAGCTTTTTCAGCTCACTGCAGAAAATTAAAAACTCCCTGGACCACTTTACCCCAGACGATTTACCCCCTTTCCTGACCAAGCCATTTTTTGCAATACAGTAATGCGTTATTTAACTGAGCAACTCATGCAATGATGTGCCCAAACAAAATTGATGTCCTTTTTTTCCCCCATAAATAGACCATCTTTGCAGTTTTTATTTTTTGCTCTATAAACTTAAAAAGTCAAACATTTTGGAAAAAAACTATATTTTTGACTTTCTGCTCTATTTCCAATAAAAAAAAAAAAAAAAATCAAATATATTCATCAATTGAGGCCAATATGTATTCTGCTTCATATTTTTGGTAGATAAGATCCCAATAAGCGTATATTGATTGATTTGCACAAAAGTTCTAGCGTCTAAAACTATGCAATATATTTATGGAATCTTTATTTATTTTGTTCGTACCAGTAATGGGGGCGATCAGCGACTTATAGCAGGACCGCGATATTGCAGCGGACAAATCTGACACCTAACTGACACTTTTTTGGGAACCAGTGACTTTATTACAGTGATCAGTGCTAAAAATATGCACTGTCACTGTACTGATTACACTGGCTGGAAAGGGGTTAACATCATGGGGAATCACAGGGTTGACCTTTGTGCCTAAAATGTGTTTTTTAACTGTGGGGAATGTGCTTTTACTAGTGGGAGGCATGGATCAGGGTTCCTGCTTTACGAGGATCTATGCCTTTTGTACTGACAGAATGGCAATCTGCCTTGTTTATATAGGCAGACTGCCATTCTGCCTTAGTACAGAATAATCAGTGGGTGCTCCGCTGTAGAAGTGAGCCGCCAACACTGTGCACTTGCGTCCGATACCTGGAAGTGCAGGATCATGTATATATACACGCAATTCTGCTCAGCGCGCCCATCCTGTAGCAGTAAATGTGCTATGGGGCGGTCAGCAAGTGGTTAAATATATTTCAACAAAGGGAGAAAATACGAAGAAGTTTATTGTTAGAATTTACATAAACTTTAAGCAGTCTTTTTGCAGCTACTAACATCACTGACTACTGATTGCTAAAATGTAATGTCAAAGATGTAGCTTCCTGAAGCCTCATTTTTTGATATTTTGCAGAGTTTGGAAGCAGCACAAACAACAAAGCAATGTTTCACAATCATTGCATAGCTCTTACATTCTTATTTATGTTTTCTACTAACACTGCTAAAATTTCATTCTGAAGTCACGTACAGAGAAATGGTGACTTTCATCTTTTCAGAACTTTGAAACTCATGATGTGGAATTTTCCAAAAGCACTTTCCAAATGTCAAGTGGCCAGAATGATTATATCTGGGTTTGCCAACATATAAACAGCTTTGTCAGCTTTAATGCCAGGATAGTTTTCTTCCAGCATACCCATCATTTAATTCTCTGATTTACCTGTGTATTGATGAACTGTAATAACTATGTTCATACAGAATCTACTAACGATCTTGACCATCCTACAATGATATAATAACATATATAATAACATATGTCATGTTTATACATTCAACCTGTCATTAGAATGCCTAAACTAGGGTTGGCCGAACGGTTCGTCCGGCGGTAGTTTCGCTGCGAATTTCGGCTGTTCGCCGTCCGCCCGATCGGCGGACTATTGCCGCCGTTCGCCCGGCGGACTTCCGTGTTTACTGTGTAAAAGAACTTTGACCTATGATGACACATCCATCATGGGGTACAGGACAGCCAATTGAGACATTACAGCACATGGACACTTGGACATTCCCCCTAACTTATAAATAGACCCGATCCGGCGCCCATTTTACATTCTTTCTTCTGTCACTATAGGGAGAGGTTGCTGTGTGGAGCAAGGAGAGACTGCAGTGACCCAAATCGCTAGCTATTTGGTCCACAAAAGTTCTTTTCAGAACTGGTATAGGTGTTAGGTGTAGTTCAGGATATAGGTTTGAGGCACTGCTGTGCTACTGATTTTTGCAGCAGCCTGTCTTTTGTCAGTGTAGAGAGAGGGACAGGACGCTGTGTGCTGCAGGGACAGTCAGTTTAATCATTAGCTGTTACTATTAGGTCCACAAAAGTGCTATTCAAGTTATTGTTCCAGCAGCCTCTGTTTTGTCAGTTTAAATAGGGACAGGCAGGAAGCTGTTTGTGAGGCAGTGAGGGACAGTCAGTTTAATCAGTAGCTGTTACTATTAGGTCCACAAAGGTTCTTTTCAGGACTGGTATGGTAATAGGCTTGTACACGTATAATATTCTTTCTTCCAAATATAGAAAGAATATTATACTTGACTGCTGCCCTTCTACTGCAGTAGTCCTTTATCAGTATAGGGACTGACGTACAGTCTGCTAATCATTCACAACCTACTTGTTCCACAAAGGTCCTTATAAGGACTGGTAAGGTATAGGGTACTACAGTACATAGGGTTGAGTGAGGTACAGTCTGCTATTCCGTAAGGACTGGTATAGGTCCACAATACATAGGGTTGAGGTGCACTACTGCTGACTGCTGCCCTTCTGCTGCAGTATTCCTTTATCAGTATAGGGACTGAGGTACAGTCTGCTAATCATTCACAACCTACTAGTTCCACAAAGGTCCTTATAAGGACTGGTAAAGTATAGGGTACTACAGTACATAGGGTTGAGTGAGGTACAGTCTGCTATTCCTTAAGGACTGGTATAGGTCCACAACATATAGGGTTGAGGTGCACTACTGCTAAGTGCTACCCTTCTGCTGCAGCAGTCCTTTATCAGTATAGGGACTGAGGTACAGTCTGCTAATCATTAACAACCTACTAGTTCCACAAAGGTCCTTATAAGGACTGGTAAGGTATAGGGTACTACAGTACATAGGGTTGAGTGAGGTACAGTCTGCTATTCCTTAAGGATTGGTATAGGTCCACAACATATAGGGTTGAGGTGCACTACTGCTGACTGCTGCCCTTCTGCTGCAGCAGTCCTTTATCAGTATAGGGACTGAGGTATAGTCTGCTAATCATTCACAACCTACTAGTTCCACAAAGGTCCTTATAAGGACTGGTAAGGTATAGGGTACTACAGTACATAGGGTTGAGTGAGGTACAGTCTGCTATTCCTTAAGGACTGGTATAGGTCCACAACATATAGGGTTAAGGTGCACTACTGCTGACTGCTGCCCTTCTGCTGCAGTAGTCCTTTATCAGTATAGGGACTGAGGTACAGTCTGCTAATCATTCACAACCTACTAGTTCCACAATGGTCCTTATAAGGACTGGTAAGGTATAGGGTACTACAGTACATAGGGTTGAGTGAGGTACAGTCTGCTATTCCTTAAGGACTGGTATAGGTCCATAATATATAGGGTTGAGGTGCACTACTGCTGACTGCTGCCCTATACTGCAGCAGTCCTTTATCAGTATAGGGACTGAGGTACAGTCTGCTAATCATTCACAACCTACTAGTTCCACAAAGGTCCTTATAAGGACTGGTAAGGTATAGGGTACTACAATACATAGGGTTGAGTGAGGTACAGTCTGCTATTCCTTAAGGACTGGTATAGGTCCACAACATATAGGGTTAAGGTGCACTACTGCTGACTGCTGCCCTTCTGCTGCAGTAGTCCTTTATCAGTATAGGGACTGAGGTACAGTCTGCTAATCATTCACAACCTACTAGTTCCACAAAGGTCCTTAAGGACTGGTATAGGTGTACTATTTGGTGTGCAGTATATAGTTGTGTAATACACGTATAAAATACTTGCACATACTTGACTTCCTCCTGGGGCTGCTTATTATGAGGGGCTCCCACCATCCATGTGCTGTGCTGACTTCCTCCTGGGGCTGTACCTCTGCTGTGCATATTATGAGGGGCTCCCACCATCCCTGTGCTATGTTCATTATGAGGGGCTCCCACCATCCCTGTGCTATGTTCATTATGAGGGGCTCCCACCATCCCTGTACTATGCTCATTATGAGGGGCTCCCACCATCCCTGTGCTGTGCTGACTTCCTCCTGGGGCTGCTTATTATGAGGTGCTCCCACCATCCCTGTGCTATGCTGACATCCTCCTGGGGCTGCTTATTATGAGGGGCTCCCACCATCCCTGTGCTGACTTCCCCCTGGGGCTGTACCTCTGCTGTGCATATTATGAGGGGCTCCCACCATCCCTGTGCTATGTTCATTATGAGGGACTCCCACCATCCCTGTGCTATGCTCATTATGAGGGGCTCCCACCATCCCTGTGCTGTGCTGAATTCCTCCTGGGGCTGCTTATTATGAGGGGCTCCCACCATCCCTGTGCTATGCTGACATCCTCCTGGGGCTGCTTATTATGAGGGGCTCCCACCATCCCTGTGCTGACTTCCTCCTGGGGCTGTACCTCTGCTGTGCATATTATGAGGGGCTCCCACCATCCATGTGCTATGCTCATTATGAGGGGCTCCCACCATCCCTGTGCTATGCTGACTTCCTCCTGGGGCTGCTTATGGTGCAGGTGTCAGTGCTGTATATCACGGTGCTGGTGTCAGTGCTGTATATTACGGTGCTGGTGTGAGTGCTTTATGTCACACTGCTGATGTCAGTGCTCTCTATCACGGTGCTGGTGTCAGTGCTGTATATCATGGTGCTGGTGTCAGTGCTTTATGTCACGCTGCTGATGTCAGTGCTCTCTATCACGGGGCTGGTGTCAGATCACTCTATCACGGTGCAGGTGTCATTGCTGTATGTCACGTTGCTGATGTCAGTGCTCTCCATCACGGTGCTGGTGTCAGTGCTGTATATCATGGTGCTGGTGTCAGTGCTTTATGTCACGCTGCTGATGTCAGTGCTCTCTATCACGGTGCTGGTGTCAGATCACTCTATCACGGTGCAGGTGTCATTGATGTATGTCACGCTGCTGATGTCAGTGCTGTATATCACGGTGCTGGTGTCAGATGACTCTATCACGGTACAGGTGTCATTGCTGTATGTCACGCTGCTGGTGATCATCTCCTGCACCCTCTTCTTTGCCTACCCTGACCTTCCCTCTCCTCCATTGCCTTCATGCGCTCCACAGTCCTGAATTGTCACAACAATTTCACATATAAAAAAAGAATGCTTGTAGTTGTCGATCCCAGATTCACCTCATACATGTGTTATGTCATTGGCCATGTGGTGGGACTATGTTTGCACAGCTAGTAATTATTTTGTGGCTGCAAATTTGACCTGTAGGTTTGCAAAGTTCGCCTCCCATTGAAGTCAATGGGGCCCGCCTCCGTGTTTGCGAAACGTCCCGTCGGAAGTTCGTCCATCACTAGCCTTAACCACATACCGACCAGCGCACGACTAAATACCACAGTATACGTCAGTATACGTACAATATATGTCGCCACAATGGCACAGCTGGGTAAATGGGTGTACAGGTACGTGCCCTTAAAATCACGGCATTGTGGGCGTGCGTGCCCGCTGCGTGCTCCATGACCGTGGTGCGGGTCCCGCAGACTCGATGTCCTCTGGGGGCATGCTATCATGTCACAGAGCTCAAGAACGGGGAGATGCCAATGTAAACAAGGCCTTTCCCTGTTCTGCCTAGCAACATGTCAGAGATCTACTGCTCCCTGTCATCGGGAGCAGTGATCTCTGTCATGTTCTAGTGAGGCAACCCCCCCCACAGTTAGAATCACTCCCTAGGACACACTTAACCCATTGATCGCCCCCTAGTGTTTAACCCCTTCCCTGCCAGTGTCCTTTACACAGTAATCAGTGCATTTTTATAGCACTGATCGATGCATAAATGCCACTGGTCCCGAAATAGTGTCAACAGTGTCCGATGTGTCTGCCATAATGCCGCAGTCATGATAAAACTCACAAATTGCCACCATTACTAATAATAAAAAAAATAATAAAATGCCATAAATCTATCCCCTATTTTGTAGATGCTATAACTTTTGCGCAAACCAATCAATATACGATTATTGCGATTTTTTACCAAAAATATGTAGAAGAATAGATATCAGCCTAAACTGAGAAAGAAATTTGTTTTTTTATATATTTTTTGGGGGATATTTATTATAGCAAAAATTGTCTTTTTTTGTTTAAAAAAAAAAACACAGAGGTGATCAAATACCACCAAAAGAAAGCTCTATTTGTGGGGAAAAAAATATGTCAATTTTGTTTGGGTGCAACATCGCACGACCACGCAATTGTCAGTCAAAGCGAAGCAGTGCCGTATCGCAAAAAGTGCTCTGGGCAGGAAGGGTGTCAATCCTTCCAGGAGTGAAGTGGTGGAATTAAAACGTTAGGTCTTCTATGTCACCTTTAGTCCCAGGGCTTTTTGCCTGTCACAGTAATGAAAAAAAACTAATGGTCAACTCAGAGGACAGCTTTTCTCAGCTGCTTGCAGCAGAAGATTATGTATAAGATCACATACATAAGTACAGAGGTCAATGCTGTTTCCACTTATGGGAAAACAGTTACTGAAGAGCAGGAAGTTCAATGAACTATGAGAGCACTCACCAGAGCCATCACAGTTCATTGCACCTTTTTTTGCTGCACTGAAATAAGATTGCATGGGTGCTCACAGTCGCTGATCGACGCCATTACTGGTAAAAATAAATAAATAAAAATATCCCATAGTTTGTAGACACTATAACTTTTGCGCAAACCAATCAACATACACTTATTAGGATTTTTTTAACAAAAATATGTAGCAGAATACACATTGGCCTAAATTGATGAAGAAATTTGATGTTTTATGTTTTCAATTTTTTGATTGGATGTGTTTTATAGCAGAAAGTAAAACATATATATATATATTTTCAAATTTATCTGCCTTTTTTTGTTCATAGCGCAAAAAACAAAACAAAAAAGAATGCAGAGGTGATAAAATATCAACAAAGGAAAGCTCTATTTTGTGAGGAAAAATATTATGTACGTTTTATTTGGGCACAGTGTCAGTTAAAGTAACGCAGTGCGGTATCGCAAAAAATGGCCTATTCAGGAAGGAGGTCAATTTTCCAGAGGTCAAGTGGTAACTTAACATTGGCACCCACAGCAGTTTGAATGAGCAGAGTGTGCTTGTGATGCAGTGTGGGAAACGCACAAGAATCGCATCAGTGTGAGCCGAGAATTGATGTTGCAAATGCAGCATCCCTTGGCATGCTTGTTTTGATCGTTCGGAGACACTTTCCCTGCCGAAATAGGCTTTAACCCTACTCACTTAAGCCCCTTTCACACTGGAGCGCTTTGCAGGCGCTACAGCGCTAAAAATAGCGCCTGCAAAGCGCCCTGAAAGAGCCGCTGCTGTCTTTCCAGTGTCAAAGCCTAAGGGCTTTGACACTGGAGCGGTGCGCTTGCAGGACGGCCAAAAAAGTCCCGCAAGCCGTATCATTGGCGCGCTGTAGGAGCAGTGTATTTATCGCACCTAAAGCGCCTCTTCCCATAGAAAACAATAGGGCAGCACTGCAAACCCGCCTGCAAAGCGCTGCTGCAGCGGCGCTTTGCGGGCGGTTTTAACGTTTTTTCGGCTGCTAAAACTACGGTAAAGCGTCGCTAAATATAGGGCCATCGCTTTACTGCTAGTGCCCGCAATGCCCCAGTGTGAAAGCAGCCTAAATGTGACAGACAGAATCCAAAGTAAAAATGGATTTCCACCATTTTTCTAAACCTTGAAACGGGAGAGGTTAAAAATAAAAGAACAATGTTGGGTAACATTTGAATGTATTAGTATAGTGGATTATAATATGGCACACTTTGTCTATTTTTACAACAGAGAAGGATGTGTTTGTGAACATTTGCTAGTGCCATCTTGCTAACTTTCAGATGCAGTTACGTCATTTTACTTAATTATTAGGAAGAATTCCTGGTAAAGCTGCCAGTATTGCAATTTGTGTTTTCCTACCAAAGTGGTGCTTAAATCTAGCCAATATTTTGGCAGAACATCTGTCTTCTGTAAGTCTGAAGATGGACATTTTAATCTTCTGCTATCCCTTTGCAACAATTACGCTATTTCATTAGCTGCTTTCTGTTTTAGCTGTTGTAATAAAAAAAATTAAAAAAATAATGCTACATAACATTGACAAGGTTTTCTGGCAAAGTTAGATCACCACAATGCCAAATGCCATCCAGATATACAACAGCTAATCAGCTGCCAAACTGGCACTCTTAAATCTTATGTTGAAGTACTGCATATATGAATATTTTGCTAGAATTATTAGTGCTATTAAATTGCTTTCAGTATATACAGTTATAAGATCAATATACTGTAAAACACTCACTACATGATGAATTTTATGCATGTTTATAAAAAGACATCTGCTCAGTACAATCTGAGAAAGGCTTTCCTGTTTAAGAATATCACTTATTTCAAATCATTGATTTTTTTAAAACAAATATCATGTTAGCTGCTGATTTGCATTAGCAATGTCTTTCTGCATTAGAGAAATCGATTGACCACAAAATACCACTAAATATAATGCCGCTGATTTTAGGCACTGTAAGTATTTTCTGTAAATTTAAAGTGGAACTAAATCCTCCTATTCTTTTCAGCCAAGGAAGCTGCCATCTTGGCTTCGACTGATTTGCAATTGTTATGATGCTGCACATGTGATCAGTAAAGCCACCAGCCATTTGATGGTTTGACAGTTTAGATTAAAACACAAGCAAATTATTATTATTATTATTATTATTATTATTATACAGGATCTATATAGCCCCAACAGTTTGCTTTACAACATTCAGACAGACAGTACAGTTACACTACAATTCAATACAGGAGGGATCAAAGAGTCCTGTTAGTTAGAGCTTTGACAGTAAGCATCCCCAGTATGCCAGGATTATACAGAAACTGTTTTTGTAAACTGTTAGGCCCCTTTCACATGGGACAGATGCCGGCAGCAGATCTATCTGCTCGGCAGGGGATCTCTCTGCTGAGCAGGTGGGTGACAGGTCCGTGTTCGCTTTGCTGATGCAGAGCAGACAAGGACACAGCTCGCTGTTTTCCATGGGTGATCAGACTGCCTGTCCGTTTCCATCCAACTGTCACCTGATCCGATCTACTAGACATATGGGAACAGATCCCCATTCATCTGTTTTTAGCAGACCGGATCAGATCGGATGCCTGCAGGTGTCTGCTGACATCCACCGCTCCATAGAGAAGAATAATAGAAGTTCCAATTGGGTCCACCTGAAAAAATGACAGGCGGACCCAATCGGAATGTGCATGTGAAAGGGGCCTTAAATTGATGGGTTTAGTTCCACTTTAAAAAAAGTGACTGCTTATTAGGGATGAGCCGAACACCCCCCGGTTCGGTTCACAGCAGAACATGCAAACAGGCAAAACATTTGTGCAAACACGTGAACATTGTTAACTGCTTGCTGACCGCCGGCTGTCAATTGACAATTGCAGCTCTCGTTGTGGGAGGGTGTCACATGATGCCCTCACTTTTTTGGCCCACCAGGGGGCACGGGCTCAGCAGCCGCAATGTCCGCCGGGCACCCGCGATTGCCAGTTAACATAGCAGGACCGTGGATCTGTGTATGTAAACACACAGATCCATGGTCCTGTCAGAGGAGAGGAGACCGATGGTGTGTTCTTAGTACAGAGAAACACCGGTCGGTCTCCTCCCCTTGTTAATCCCCTCCCCCTACAGTTAGAATAACTCCCAGGGAACATAGTAACCCCTTGATCCCCACCTAGTGTTAACCCCTTCTCTGCCTGTCACATTTATACAGTAATCGATGCATTTTTATAGCACGGATCACTGTATAAATGTGAATGGTCCCAAAAATGTATCAAAAGTGTCCGATATGTCTGCCGCAATGTCACAGTCACAATAAAAATCGCTATAAATCTATCCTCTATTTTGTAGGCGCTATAACTTTTGCGCAAACCAATCAATATACGCTTATTGCGTTTTTTTTAACCAAAAGTATGTAGAAGAATACGTATCGGCCTAAACTGAGAAAAAAAATTGTTTTTAACAAAAAACAATTGGATATTTATTATAGCAAAAAGTAAAAAAATATTGTTTTTTTTTCAAACTTGTGATTCTTTTGTTTATAGCGCAAAAAATAAAAACCGCAGAGGTGATCAAAAACCACCAAAAGAAAGCTCTATTTATGGGGACAAAATGATAACAATTTCATCTGGGTACAGTGTGGTATGATTGCGAAATTGTCATTCAAAGTGTGACAGCGCTGAAAGCTGAAAAATGGCTTGGGCAGGAAGGGGGTGAAAATTCACTGTATTGAGGTGGTTAAAGTCTATGGGATGCGCCCGTGAAAAATCAAAAGTGATAATTTTAAAGGCTTATCTGCAAGTTATTGCCATAAAAAAGTGTTTGGGGACCTGGGTCCTGCCACAGGGGACATGTATCAATGAAAAAAAAATGTTTAAATTCGGTCGTTTGTTCAGGAGCAGTGATTTTAATAATGCTTAAAGTGAAACAATAAAAATGAAATATTCCTTTATTTATCGTGCATGGGGGTATCCTTAGTATGCCTATAAAGTAGTGCATCTTTTCCATATTTGTAACAGTACCACAGAAAAATTACGTTTCTAAAGGAAAAAATTTCATTTAAAACTGCTTGCGGCTGTAATATATTGTGGGATCCTGTCAAAATAGATAAAAATACCAAATATACCAAAAAAAATGGCGTGGATGCCCCCCCCCCCCCCATAAATCAATACCAGGCCCTTCAGATTTGGCATGACTATTAAGAGGAACCCCGCACCATAATTTTAAATGGCGTGAGGGTCCCCCAGGCCCCCCAGGCACTATATATATATATATATATATATATATATATATATATATATATATATACTGTTCGGCCTGCCCAATATACTCTTGTTGGGTGCAGGAACGGGCCCTGCTGTGAAATATTATATCAAAAATTGCAATTATATGCCCTTGTTAAACAGGGGCAGAAAAATTGGACCTTGGGTGGTAGTGGTGGTGGCACAACACTTTAACCCCTCACAGATACTCTTTTTGGGCGCAGGAATGGGCCCTGCTGTGAAATATTACATCAAAAATTTTAATTACATGCCCCTGTTAAACAGGGACAGAAAAATTGGGCCTTTGGTTTTAGTGGCACTAGAACACTGTAACTACTCATAGTTACTCGTGTTGGGTGCAGGAACGGGCCCTGCTTAACTATTATTTCAAAAATAGTAATTACATGCCCCTATTAAACAGGGGCAGAAAAAATGGGCCTTCGGTGGTGGTGGTGCCACAACACTGTAACCCCTCAGAGATAATCTTATTGGGCGCAGGGACGAGTCCTGCTGTGAAATATTACATCAACAATTGTAATTACATGTCCCTGTTAAACAGAGGCAGAAAAATTGGGCCATGGGTGCTGGCAGTGGTGCCACAACACTGTAACCCCTCACAGATACTCTTATTGGGTGCAGAAACAGGCCCTGGTGTGAAATATTACATCAAAAGTGTAATTACATGGCCCCTGATAAACAGGGGCAGAAAAATTGGGCCTTGGGTGATGGTGGTGGTGGTGATGCCACAGCACTGTAACCCCTCACAGATACTCGTTGGGCACAGGAACGGACCCTACTGTGAAATATTATATCAAAAATTGTAATTACATGCCCCTGTTAAACAGGTTCAGAAATATTGGGCCTATGGTTTTGGTGGTGTCAGAACACTGCAACCCCTCACAGTTACTCTTGTTGGGCACCGGGAACGGACCCTGCTGTAAAATATTACATAAAAAATTGTAATTACATGCCCCTGTCAAACAGGGGCAGAAAAATTGGAACTTGGTTAGTGGTAGTGGTGCCCTAATCCAAGGAGCTAGAATCATCAAGATTGAGGAGAAATAGGATAGTCAGCTTAGGCATTCTTCAAGGGATCCCACATCCATAGTAAATTCAATCAGTTTTATCAGCATCAGGTGCTTGGTAGCTGATGATCCAAGACTGATTCATTTTCATGAATGTGAGCCTATCAACGGAGTCTGTGAATATGAGCACTCTTTGATCCATTACAAGCCCTCCAGCAGCACTGAATGTGTGTTCAGAAAGCACTCTAGATGCAAGACAGGTCAGTAGCTTATTGATAATTGCATATTGACCAAGTTCTGGCCAGTGGTCCATCCTCAAGACCCAGTAACCCAGTGGATGCTCTGTTGGAAAGGTCTCCAAGTCTGCTCTTGCCCCTAGGTATTCCTGCATCATATAATGCAGACGCTGTTGATGGTTGCTTGAGCTGATCAGACCTTGGCACTGAGGACTGAAAAATTGTTTAAAGGCATAGGTCAGCCGGCCACCTTCTCCACTACTCTTCCTCTGACTGAACGAAGCCTCGGCAACACGTTATCCAGCACCAGGATATGGCAACCTTCCAGGGTCTGGAAATGTGTTACACAAACCTTTGTTCAAGGCCTCCTGAAGATGTATTATCTTCTGCTCCCTCTGCGAAGGCAGGATGAGTTCTGCAACTTTACCCTTGTAACGTGGATTAAGAAGGGTTGCCATTAATGGTCCCTCTCCTTCATACCACAAATCTAGGGTCCTTTTGCAGGCTTTGCAGAATCAGGGAGGCCATACAGCGTAAATTTGCAGAGGCATTTGATTCTGAGTCCTCTGGGTCACTAAAGATCACATTATCCGTAACTACCTCCTCCCAGCCATGTACAACTCCTTGGGTTTCTGGGGACTGAAAACCATACCCTGAAAACGGCTGCTGAGTGTTTTCCTCTGTATCCATGCTGACACAATCCTCCTCTACTTCCTGTGTGTTTGGCGGACCTGCAGGAATGCTTTCCTCTTCCTCCCGCTTTTCTCCCTCAAGTGCCCTGTTCATGATTCCACAAAGTGTGTGCTCCAGCAGGAAGTCTAGAGGCACAGTGTCACTGATGCATGGATTTTCACGGTTCACCATCCTTGTGGCCTCCTCAAATAGTGACAGGACAGTGCATGCATCCTTGATCAGTAGCCACTGGCATGGTGAAAAGTAGCCAAGCTATCCTGACCCTGTCCTGTACCATACTCACACAGATACTCTTTGATGGCCCTCTGCTGTGTGTGCAACTGCTGCAGCAATGTTGAGGCAAATGAGGCGGTTGGTGGGCAGGTTGCATTTCCTGTGAATGCCAGCCAGCCGAGCACTGGCATTGTATGATTAGTGAAAATGACACAGACTTTTCAGGCCTGCCTCAGGAGATCTTGTAAGCCTGGGTATCTGATCAAGAACCGCTGCACCACCAAATTCAGGATGTGTGCCACACAGGAAACATGGGTCAAGTGTCCCTGTCGAAGGACGGAGAGAAGGTTGGTGCCATTGTCGCATACAACTATTCCTGGCTGATGCTGGCGTGGCGTCAACCACCTTTGAGCCTGCCCCTGAGGAACTGACAGAGGAACTGACAGTAGCTCCTGTCCCCTAGGCAGACCAACTCAAACATCGCATGGCACCTTTTAGCCTGACTGCTTGCGTAGCCAAACAATGCCAAAACATTGCCTTTCATATTCCAGTAGAGAGCCGGAATGGCTTTCCGTGAAAAGAAATGCCATTTTGGAACCTGCCACTGAGGTACAGCACATTCCACAAATTCACAAAAGGGGCAGAGTCTACCAGCTGAAAAGGCAACAGTTGGTCAAGCTAGCATTTAGACGTTGAGCATGTGAATGGCTGGGACCAAATTTCTTTTTACAGTTCAGCAACTGGGGTAGGGAAATTTGCCTACTAAAATCAATTGGTGGTGTACTGCTAGCAGATTGGCTGCAAGTAACTGGGACATCTATTGCTATACCGTTATTCATCTCAGTGTAGGTTTTTGAGAGGACTGGAGGTGTAGTGTTGGAGATCCCAGATGAGGAGCAAAGAGTATTCTGCCTTTTTCTTTGATGTAGGTCTTTCAAGTGCTGTTGCCAATGGACTGCATTGTAGGTCGTCATATGTCTAGTCAAACTTGTGGTGCCCAAGTGGCTGCTGTTCTGATCCACGCTTGATCCTCTTCAGATATAGGTTGCAAACAGCAATGGTGTGATCTGCTGCACATGTGTCGATAAAGGCCTACACCAAGGAACTTTTCAACAGGGAGTCAGCAGCGCCTTGCGCCTGTGGAGCCCACACCAAGGAACTCAGCAGGGAGTCAGCAGCGCCCTGCACCTGCGGAACTCTGCGGTGTGATGCAATAGGGTGGCTGCACTTAAGCTACCCCCTGGAGGACATCCTGCCTCGTTGGAGTTGTGCCTCTTCCTCCTCACTTTCCTTCTCTCTTCTCTCAGGCACCCAAGTACAGTCAGTGACCTCATCATCCCCTCCCTTCTCGTCACTGGAGAAAACTTGGCAGTATGCTGCAGCTGGGGGAACATGACTGCCAGTTATGACTGCCCTTATGTGGCACCCCCTCTCTCTAGGCTCATGTAACTCCCTTCCTCAACCTGGGAACCAACATCAGAGCCTTCAAATCGCTGCGCATCCTCCAGCAGCATGTACCCGATGCTATGGTCGAATATTTCTGGGGACTCCTCCATGCATGATGGTGGAGCTATGAAAGGAGTGACTGTGGATAAGAAGCTGGGGGAATAGGCCACTTTGGCAGCTGCGTTGGAAGGCAAACTACTCTGAGCCTGGGTGACAGAGGGTGAAGAGGATGAGGCCAGCTTCGTTATCCACTCCACCAACTATTGCTCAATAACACTGCCAGCAATAGCAGCAAAAAAAGGACATGCGGCCACCTGCAGAGAATGCACCATGTCCACGACCACCATTGTTTACTGTAGACACAGAGGCTGCTTAGGCCTGTGAGTGTCTGCCTCTCCTTGGTGGCCTTCCGGACATGATGTATTTTTTGTTTTGCAACACCACGCTACACTGTATTATATACTGTGTACACCGCCTGAAGTGTATTAGAAACTATAATACATATATATATGTTATATATGTATATATGTATGTATATATATATATATATATATATATATATATATATATATATATAATACAGTCCAGGCGGTGCATTAAAATATATATATAAATATATATGTGTGTGTGTATATATATATATATATATATATATATATATATATATGTATATATATATATATATATATATATATATATATATATATATATATATTAATGCACCGCCTGGACTGTATTAGAAACTGTACACACTGTATTAGGTACTATGTACATCACCTGTAGTGTAGAGGAAACTGTACACACTGTATTAGATACTGTGTACACTACCAGAAAAGTAGTAGACACTGTACACACTGTATTAGATACTCTGTACACCGCCTGCACTGTATTAGAAACTGTACAATGGCTGCGCTGTATTTTATACTGTGTACACCACCAGAAGTGTAGAGGAAACTGTACACACTGTATTAGGTACTGTGTACATTGCCTGAAATGTATTCAAAACTGTACTATGGCTGCACTGTATTTTATACTGTGTACACTACCAGAAGTGCAGTAGAAATTGTACACACTGTATTAGATACTGTGTACACTGCCTTAACTGTATTAGAAACTGTACTATGGCTGCAATGTATTCTATACTGTGTACACCACCAGAAGGATATTAGAAACTGTACACACTGTATTATATACTGTGTACACCACCTGACGTGTACTAGAAACAGTACACCACCAAATGCACTGTAGATATAGGAGATACAAGACTGTGTGTGTGTGTATATATATATATATATATATATATATATATATATATATATACTAGACAGACTTATATATATATCAAATACAGCGCCACTAACTGAATAACCTGCCTGCTTAATCTAACTCAAGCTATTGTCCACGCCAACAACAATACACACGGCCGCCATGTAAGCAGCCTTATATAGTGTGGGGCGTGGATTCAGTCCCCCTGAGCCATGATTGGCCAAAGGCACCCTGCCTTTGGCCAATCAAGGCTCTCTCAGAGAGCCTGCTGTGATTAGAGCCTGCTGTGATTAGCCAAAGCATGCAGCTCAGGTGCATGCTTTGTCCAATCATCATACAGCAATGCACTGCAATTTCACAGTGCATTATGGGGCATTCCACAGTGCTTATATTTCCCACCAATGGCCCATAATGCTCACTGTTCTGCGAACGCGCAAACACCCGATGTTCGAGTTGAACTTATATATGTAATCATGAACCATGATAAACCATCATTTCCAGCAGCCCTAGTGCACCGATCTCTCTGTCAACAAAAAAACCCTGAAGAAGCTACCATGTGAAACATGTTGGCCTGTGTATCTTTTATCATACCTTGGTCCTGAGTGTTTATCGTGGCTCATGATTATACATATGTGTGACTATGGAGAAAATTGTTCACCTTGTTGTAGGGGCTGTTTACGGGTGTATACAGAGTTTGCTGTTTCATATTTTTGTTACACATGTCTTAAATTATATAAGACATTGTTATGTATTTAATAAAACCTTGGTACTTTTATACATCACTGTGTCAGATCGTACTCCATTAGGAGGTTTCAGCATTTAAAAAGTTCCATTACTCGATTCTCTTTGTTCTTTTTAACCTGGGATATGGTGCTGTATTTCAGCTGATATACGTTATTTTAACAAATGTGATCTTAGTGACACTTTTTGGGGACCAGTGACATCAATACAGTGATCAGTGCTAAAAAAATCCACTGATCACTGTATAAATGACATTGGCAGGGAAGGGGTTAACACTAGGGGAAATCAAAGGGTAACTGTGTTCCCTGGGTGTGTTTTCTAACTGTGTGAGGGGATGGACTGACTGGGATAACACAGAGATCGCTGTTCCTAATTACTAGGAACAGGCAATCTCAGTGTTCTCCCCTGTCAGAACAGGGATCTGCCTTGTTTACATAGGCAGATCCCCGTTCTACCTCTCTGTGGAGTGATCGCAGGTGGCCGGTGCCCACAGTATCTCATGCATGAAACAACATACAGATATGTTGTTTCACGCAATAGAGCTGCCCTGCCACAATATATATGCAGTGGGTGGTCTATAAGTGGTTAAAATGCAACTTTAGTCAGAAAATTAAGTTCTGCTAGATCACTTCAGGCTGGTCCTTTTTGCAGGCATAGCTATGTAAAACATTAGAAATAAGTGTCTATACTGTTTAAAATCCAGTAATACACCGTCTCACCCTACTCTGCACATGCTCAGCTGCTCTCCATTTTTAGGCACTTTTAGGCACTGCTGAGTTTTTAGTGGCCGATCTGCTGTCAGCCTTGAAGTGGAATCAAACTTCTATCCTTTACAGTCAGTGAAGCTGCTTCTGTTTGCTCTGCAACTGCCATGACAGTGCTGCACATGTGATCAGTTATGACTCCAGCCATTTGATGGTTTGACAACTTGGTTGAGGACACAAGTGACAGTTAGCAATCATAGCATTACAGGAATGGAACTGTTTTTTAAAATCCTTAAATCAATGGGTTTAATTTGATTTATTGCTGTTCAGGGGCTCTAGGCTCTAGGCTTCAGTGGCTCTAGGCTTCATCAAAATGGCAGCCTTCGGCAAGAAGAGACAGGAGTAATGCTGGAGGCAACTTACAGCACGCACTCATTTTGGTATCATATATAATAATGTGGAATGTATGTTCCTTTATAAAGAACATTATTTTTTCTAATAAGTTGCTATGGGTAAAGATCCTCTTTAAATATTTTTTTGCCCTCAGATAATGTTTACAAATGCAAAGTCAGATACAAGAAATGTATTTATATGTGCTGATGCATGTGTTCGTGTACCTACCAACTACTGAAATTTCACCTAATAAAAATGAACACTTACAAAGACTGGACCCTTATCAAACATGTTATGGTGTAGACGGACAATAATCATGTAAAGGAGATGTAAACCCAGTCACTAAAATCACATATAATAGTTAACATGTTAAATTAATTTCAAATCATTTCTCAATCTTTTAAACTTTACAGCTTTGAAAGCAATGCATTGTAATCCTGCCATGAAGTTTTTTTTCTGTTAAGGAGTGAAAACATTTTGTACCAATCTCCCAACAGTTATCATAACAGTTATCCTGTGTCGTCATCCTGTTACAAAAGCATTAATTGGAGGCTATAAGCATTTGTGCACTGGCATTGTACAGACGTGTTTTACTTGTAGTCATCATGACAGCCTGCCAAAAGCAATGGTATGCGTCTACTGGAGTGCATGCATGTAGTTGTAGACAGGAAGTGGTGATCAGTAGCACTGTAGTTTAAAAAAGGATGCAAATACTGTTTTATGAAAACAGTATTAACTATGAGAATAAATATGGCAATTGCTAATCACATACAGTGCTAGTAAAAATCATCCAGTCAGTATTTACATTTGATGCGTCATTGAGCATCATAGCAGGCGAGACATCTGCTTCTCCTCAGATAAGCTGCTGGCACTTACTGCAATCTTCTTAAGGCCTCATGCGCACAAGTGTATTAAAGTACTCCTATCTATGCTGGATCTTTCTTTTGAAAGATCAAGTGTAAAACATAAATAAAAAAAATGCTCATTAGGGGCATGTATGTGCATTTACAGGCATATTGCATTTTGCATGAATTCATTCTACTTACCAAAATAATAATTTATCCTGGCCACTGGAATAAATTTACATGTATACATGTATATTAAGCTCATACATTCCTCTTCAAAAGCAACCTATGGGCATTTTTAGTTTATACCTTTAGACGTTGCTCTTAAAATACTGATCTAAATGGTTAATGTGCATGGCCACTCAGGCTAATATAGAACTGTGGTTTAGCCCACGTTTATATCGGGCCATTTTGAAATGCGATTTGACATGTCAAATCACATGTGAAATCGCTGGCTACTGGCGGCAACGACACCACTTGGATCGGTGCAACGCCGACTTTGTAGAGCTGCATCGATTCTCAAAAGTAGTTCCTGTACTACTTTTGACGTCCTCGGGGGCGATTTGAATAGCCATCAGTGCATGAACCCCCACAGATGTCTGTCAAATTGCCCCCGAAGTCGGACTGCATTGCCAGTTTGAAATTGTCATAGTTCAGCTGAACGATTTCAAACCCGCCAACAATGTGAACCTGGGCTCAAGGTATAAAGAAATATTCTGTATACCTGTACAAATAAAGATAAAGGTGATTGAATTCCATAATATTCCACATCTATAGGAATTGGACATAAAGACAGTGGGGGTTCCCCTATTGTTGGGACTTTTCAGGCACTAATTTGTACACCAAGTTATAGGATGGAGGAAGCTATATTGGTTTAATATCATTCTTGCAGTTGGTATAATCTATGGCTGTTCATACCATGCTGTTTTTGCTTCTTTTATCCAATAATTAAAAGTGCAAATGTTGCTGCTCCTATACCCGCTGTGCTGTATGTATTAAACCATTAACATAGAAACTTTATACCATGACTTGCATATCACTAAAGTGCTTTTGCATGTATAACTTCCTCCAAAAAAAAAGACGCAAATTAGTGCCTTAAAAGTCCCAAAAAATAGGGGAATCCCCACTGTCTTTAAATGCCCGTGCAGATGCCATTTTTTTATGCCTGTGTGCATAAGGCCTTTATCTGTTGGTGGGTGTTGGGTGTGTATACACAGTCAAAGATATTTGAAATGGTGTTATTGGTCATTAGTAATGAGATGTTTATAGAGCCTATTAAACCAAATGTGATGTCCCGTCTGCAACACCTAGGGTAACATGAGCCTGCTAGTGCTAGAACATCAGCAAAATATTGCCTTGAACCTCAACATCACATACAGTATGAAAAAAATTGGGGGGAGGGGTTCTTTGTATTCTTCCTACTTAAAATATAAATATGTACTATCCTGTCTGTTCCTATACTATGTTACAGTGGTGTGAAAAATTGTTTGCCACCTTCCTCATTTCCTGTTCCTTTGCATGTTTGTCACACTTAAGTGTTTCGGAACATCAAACCAATTTAAACAATAGTCAAGGACAACACAAGTAAACACAAAATGCAATTTGTAAATGAAGGTGTTTATTATTAAAGGTGAAAAAAATCCAAACCATCATGGCCCTGTGTGAAAAAGTGATTGCCCCCCTTGTTAAAACATACTATAACTGTGGTTGTCCACACCTGAGTTTGATTTCTCTAGCCACACCCAGGCCTGATTATTGCCACACCTGTTCACAATCAAGGCATCACTTAAATAGGAGCTGCTTGACACAGTAAGGTCCACCAGAAGATCCTTAAAAGCTACACATCATGCCGAGACCCAAAGAAATTCAGGAACAATTGAGAAAGAAAGTAATTGAGATCTATCAGTCTGGAAAGGGTTATAAAGCCATTTCCAAAGCTTTGGGAATCCAGCGAACCACAGTGAGAGCCATTATCCACAAATGGCGAAGACATGGAACAGTGGTGAACCTTCCCAGGAGTGGCCGGCCGCCCAAAATTACCCCAAGAGCGCAGCGACGACTCATCCAAGAGGTCACAAAAGACCCCACAACAACGTCCAAGGAACTGCAGGCCTCACTTGCCTCAGTTAAGGTCAGCGTTCATGCCTCCACCATCAGGAAAAGACTGGGCAAAAATGGCCTGCATGGCAGAGTTCCAAGGAGAAAACCACTGCTGAGCAAAAAGAACATCAAAGCTCGTCTCAATTTCTCCACAACACATCTTGATGATCCCCAAGACTTTTGGGACAACATTCTGTGGACCGATGAGACAAAAGTGGAACTCTTTGGAAGGTGTGTGTCCAAGTATATCTGGCGTAGAAGGAACACTGCATTTCATAAAAAGAACATTATACCAACAGTAAAATATGGTGGTGGTAGTGTGATGGTCTGGGGCTGTTTTGCTGCTTCAGGACCTGGAAGACTTGCCGTGATAAAAGGAACTATGAATTCTGCTGTCTACCAAGAGATCCTGAAGGAGAATGTCCGACCATCTGTTCGTGTACTCAAGCTGAAACGAACTTGGGTTCTGCAGCAGGACAATGATCCTAAACACACCAGCAAGTCCACCACCGAATGGCTGAAGAAAAACAAAATGAAGACTTTGGAGTGGCCTAGCCAAAGTCCTGACCTAAATCCTATTGAGATGTTGTGGTATGACCTTGAAAAGGCCGTTCATGCTCGAAAACCCTCTAATGTAACTGAATTAGGACAATTCTGCAAAGATGAGTGGGCCAAAATTCCTCCAGGACGCTGTAAAAGCCTCATTGCACATTATCGCAAACGCTTGGTTGCAGTTGTTGCTGCTAAGGGTGGCCCAACCAGTTATTAGGTTTAGGGGGCAATCACTTTTTCACACAGGGCCATGATGGTTTGGATTTTTTTTCACCTTTAATAATAAACACCTTCATTTACAAATTGCATTTTGTGTTTACTTGTGTTGTCCTTGACTATTGTTTAAATTGGTTTGATGTTCCGAAACACTTAAGTGTGACAAACATGCAAAGGAACAGGAAATGAGGAAGGGGGCAAACACTTTTTCACACCACTGTATTCTGTTAAAACTCTGATAATAATAATGGTGATATTATGAATAACTATAATAATAAATACAATGCTCATGGAAGCAATGGTCTTTTGGATTTACAAAGAAAGTAAAACACTAATAGAGAAATCTAAAAGAATATTACAGAATATATATAGAAATAAAAGAGAGAGGATATGTTATGGAAGTCTGTCCTTAAAGAAGAAGAGAGCGATCGTAGTTGGCGCTCACTTTTTTATACCACTCACAAACACCACCTACATTGATGCCCCCTGCAAAGCCCTCCATCCAATGAGCAAAAGTAAATTATTCAGGAGTACTGTATGTTGCTGCCATTGATCATTTTCAAAAAGTATGTTATTGTCCTCGATATTCTCTACCAGAGGTTGTTGTTACACTGCAGGCAAGTTCTTTGGTCCAACTCACCATTCTGGCTCCAGGTGGCCCATTGATCTTATTGAAAGCAAGGAAATGAGTCATTTTAATCTTCACGTCACCAGGAGGTCTGGGGCAATGCTTTTTTTCTTTTTCTCCGTGCCCCAGGGGCAGGATCCTGTTATGTACTCCTCTGTTATACACACCCTGCTGTGTAATCCTGCTCTACTGGCATTTCAAGATGATTGCAAACAGTCAATGGCAACCATAGAAAAGAGTGCTAGTCTAGACAGTCTTGTGCAGACAGATAGCCAGGCAAAAATCAATAAGATAAACCATATATTGATTTATTGTTACCATAAGTTAATTAAAAAAAAATAGTTAAAATTCTCCTCGCATAAATAGATCACAATCAACTTGCTCACTGTTGCTGCCTTCTGACAGTGGCCAGAGATGGACTGGCTTGTTGAAGATTTGCTGCAGTGGTGAAACCCTCATGCACCCCTACAAGATCCACAAAAGCAAAGAAGGGGAGGGTGAAGCCAACTCAAGTAGGGGCCAGGAGACGATGTGTAGCCCCAACCGAGTCTCCGGTGGTAACTAGACATGTGTGATTAGTTTCGTACGAATCAAAAATTTGTACGAATTTCTGTAAATTCGTACATTCAGGAGGATCTGAAATAAGAATTGCTATGCTTCCGAATTTTGTATGAAAATACTAAATTTTGTTTACGAATTTCAGATCCAAATTCTGTTACAACAGAAACATGACTGGTGTTTTGTTGATCAATCAGAGGGTTTCTTCTGCTGCTGAGTGAGGGTTGGGAAAATTACCTTTTTTTAATAAGGGAGTGGGAGACTGGGACTGGTAGTTGATGGGAAATTCAGAATCGGACAAAATAAGAATGTTTTGTTAATTACGATTATTTGTTATGATGAAGTTAAAAACCCAGGAAGTCAGCACTGCACAGGAACGGTGAGGGCCCCTCAAAATGAGCACAGTACAGTGATGGTGGGAGCCCCTTATAATGATAAATTCATAACGAACGTTCGTAATTGTTATGAAAAATTAACGAACCTAACGAAAATTCGTATTTCTTATGAATCCAAATAGAATTTCAGACACAAATTGCAAAATGGAAAAATGAACGTCTAATATGAAACTGAATGGAACGAAACTGAGATTTTTTTTTTATTGGAGGCGCACATGTCTAGTGGTAATCAACAGTGAGCAGCAGCATGGCTAGCCAGCCGTAGGTAAAGAAGGGGCCGTAAGACAGCAGGTACAACCTCCAATAGGAACCAGTGAGCGTAGGACTCCTGGGCGTGACATCAAATGCTCAGGGAGACCAAATCCAAAACAAAGCTTGGAGATGAAGAGAGTGGAGAGCAAGCCGAGAAGAGCAGGAGAGAACGTGGCTATTAACATTTTTAAAGATTAACATTTTTAAAGGAACTAAACAGTTTTTTAAAGGAACCATGACTGGATGATTTGCCAACTCTTCATCTTATACTCTCACACATATTTGTTATCTGTTCACTTAATACTTTTTTTATTATAAACATCCGGTAGGAATTCTTATGTGTACATTGTATCTGTGGGTTGGTAATTACTTTACTATATTATTGTAAAAATTGTTGTTTTGACAAACATTTGTGCAACTATCATGCATTGTAAAAATTAACATTACAACAGCAAGGACATTATCAGCTGTTTGAGGCAGTGCCTGGCAGCTAAATGGTTAATTTACTCAGTAGAAAAGGCATGCAGCTAAACTGGAGGCTCAACATTTGTTTTTCTGTTTATTCTTTATTTTCTCAAACAATAGTACCAGTGAAACAAAAGATCGCACCTAGGAATTCAAAAGAATTAAACATGTATGGCAGTTCAGCCTTTTGCAATGCTTTTTATTGCAGAGCTCAGACTGAAAGAGAGAAAAGCAGCACCATCTAATACAAGTATCATGTGCGAGCAGAGAACATGTTGAAAGTAAAGTCTTGTCTCAGAACAGAATGGGAAGCAAAACAGAGTTTTTGTGGCAGGTACAACAGCTCCCATATATATAGTTAGTTGTTTGCCTGGAGATAAGCTTTAACGTACTACTATCTTTTTGTAGTACCTGGCATCCCAAAGCACGGCATGTGGCCCTAATATTTACCTGCTATGAGTCATTTTTAAGTTTAGAAATATATCAAACAACAGATTAGTCAAACAGTGTATAGAGTGTAAAGTGGGATCATGGCATGCTGTTAGTAAGTAGGATTTTCATGTACCTAGTATATACTCTGCACAGTTGCTATACATGATCAATGCTTATATTTGTATGCATTTGGTTAAAATACACATAAAAAGAGGCATTTTAAAACTTGCATTTTCTATGCTTTTGTACCAAACTTCGATTTGAAGTCTTATTGCATTGCATTATTTAGATGCTAATATATTTTAAGAAATATCTTGTGCATGCTCCATTTACGCTTTATTAACTAGAAAGCATTCAGCCGTCCAGGTTTCTTGTTACATGCCACTGCAGTGATCATTGATCTAACCAGTGTGCTGCAAGACTAGCAGTGCAGTAATAGAATATTGATCAAACCACTCTCCATGCTTTCATTTCCCATTGGGTGCCATGTTACAATTATTGATTTTTTCTTTTTACTGAGCTGATTTGTAGGTTTGTAAAATACTGTATACGGAATACATATTAGGAAAGTAAGAGTATGATCATTGGAAAATAGATCATTTGAAGCAATCCATTCAAGAAGAAAATGTTCATACCAAATATTAGGAAGGTACGGTAAGGATGCTCCATTCCAAAAGTCAAAAGATTAATTGTACCACTTCATTGGTAATCTGTTACAGAACAGTTTATACACGCTAGGGATAAATAGAATAATTTCACAGATTGCCTGGAATATGACAATAATTATTTGACTTTATTCATGATGACAAGGTGCCCTGGTCTGCATGTATAAAAAAAAAGTATACTGTATCCGAACCGCACAGTTAAAAATAAATGTTTTAAATACAATTTTGTATGATTGGGATTACTTTTCTGCACCCTAGGTTTTGATTTTAAAGTGGTTGTAAACTCTCTAAAAAACAAAACAAAAAAAAACTGAAAGACAAAGGCATAATGAGCTAGTATGCATTGCATACTAGCTCATTATAAAATATTTACCTTAGAATGAAACTGTTGCAGTGGTCCCTGTACACTGCTGTGACTGGCGACATGTCTCCCCGCAGTTATTTCCGGCACTGTGATTGGCCAGAGCGTGATGTCATGTACACAGATGCAACCAGTCACGGCACAGTTACTGAAGAAACGGCAAGGGCGAGTCATTTTTTAGTGCGCATGCGCCAATGACCTCAGCACATGCGCATACAGTTAATATCTCCTAAACGGTGCAATTTTAGGAGATATTCACACTACCTACAGGTAAGCCTTATTATAGGTTTACCTATAGGTAAAACTGGTAGTAAAGGCTTTAAGCTAAATAGAAAATTATTTGAGGATTTTCAAGTATTTCTGAAGCCTTATAATGTACCTAAAACACATTGACTGATGATATCATTAGGTCCCATCAGGTCAACCCACTATATGCTTACCAAAAGCTACAGGAGGGGGGCAAATTTAAAACCACTCATCCTACAGCAGTGACTATTCTTAAAACAGGAAGCTCCTCCACAGAGGCAAATTTTCTCATTATTGCACAGAGCAGGAAGAAATACACAGTCCAGGAGGATTCAAGTAGGAATATGCATGTCTCTTGTATTTAGAAAATATTTGCCTATCCCGAAGTTCAGTTTTAAAGCACAATATGCAAAAAGAAATTAGAAACTTGAGGCTTCAGCGCTTAGAAATTGTGGGGACGCACGCCATTCAACCCACATGTATCAAGGGCATTGTACAACCTAGGCTGGATGGATCAATCAATGCAGAACTCCTCAGGTTCAATTAAAAAAACTGAAAGCCAAAGACAAAGGACTTTAATTTGCTGGAAAACCAAAGTGTTTCGAAGTATGCCACAAAGATAGAATTAGTCCACATGGTTGAATACTTTGTGAACATCAGGGGACCTTAAAAACATTAGTCTAAGGCCGCGTACACACGCGCGGACTGTTGGCCCAACTTTGTCCGTCCAACAGTTTGAGCGAACAGTCCGCTCAAACTTAGCATGGACGGACATGGCCACACACGACGAACGAACAGTTTGCTGAAACCGTGCGCGATGACGTGAACGGCACGTACGACGGGACGCAAAATACGACGTCCTATACACTGCATTATAACTTTCGGCTTGAAAATCCTTTCTGAGCATGCGCGGAACTTAGTTTGACGAACAAGCCTACACACGGGCGGACTGTTCGTTGAAACAAGGTTTCAGCGGACAGTTCTTCGGAATTTCCGTAAAACCTTGTCCGTCCAACTGTCCGCTGAAACTGTCCGCTGAAACCCCACACACGAGCGGACTGTCCGCCCAAACACTGTTCAGCGGACAAGGTTGGGCCAACAGTCCACGCGTGTGTACGCGGCCTTAGTTTTAGCCTACTGAATGAAGGGCTCTTCTAATATTTTCTTGTGCCTGGAGTGTCATTATAAGGCCCAGCTATTTGGAACATATCAAGTAAGGCAAGAATAAAGACAATTAAATAAACGTATATCTTTTAGCAAGAGATCCAAATTAATTAATGATATTGATCTACAGCATTTTTTTAGGTGAATATAGTATTCTGACAGCTGTGATAGTATATTGAGCTCTAATATATGCCAAAGTTTTTTGCTAATAAAGAAACAGGTTTATTATGGGAGATTTTGGAAGCACTTGGCTGCCTTTTTATCTAATAAATAAGCCATGGAGACTCCAGTTTGCATGCATGATATTTGGAGAGGAGTTAGGCTGCTTTCACACTGAGTCGATTTACAGGCGCTATAGCGCTAGAAATAGCACCTGTAAAGAGCCTCTCCTCTCACTCCAGTGTGAAAGCCCTCAGGCTTTCAAGCTGCATCTTTGAGGCACTGTAGGAGTGATGTATACACTGCTCCTAAAGCACTTGAGATCAATGGGCAGGGCCACCGATGTGCTGGCACTTTGCAGGCGCTTTTAACCCTTTTTCGGTCATTAGCGGGGCTTATTTATTTTTCCTTTAACCCTGGTGTCTCTATAGAACGTTTCAGTGAGGATCTGCCATCCTCAACTTTTTTGTGCCGGGACTCATAGTTTCCAATTCATGGAGGACTATGAATAAGTGATGCAGGTGGGCAGAGCCCTGCACGGCCCTGCACATTTTTTTCAAGATGCCTGCCCACTGTCACTGGGGAGGGGGGTAGAGGGGAAATGGCTGCAGCTGCTGGAACATGTAATATGAGTGGAACATGTAACATGTTCCAAAAGGTGAACTTATTCTTTAAGTCTAAAGCCTCGTACATCGGACTTTCCGCCAATAAAACCGTGGAATTTTGTTTGAAGGGCGTTTGCTCAAACTTGTCTTGCATACACATGGTCACACAAATGTTGGCGAACAATTACGAACATAGTGACGTGCTAGACATACTACGTGGTTTTTCAGCTCTTTAGCGCCACCCTTTGGGCTCCTTCTGCTAATTGCTTAGTGTTGATTTGCGCTTTTCTTTTTGTGTTTTTCATTTATTGCTTTTCATTTTATGCTTTTCAGTTCATTTCTGAACGGCCGTTCGTCAACCAGACATGTTTCGTAATTGGAGGAGATAACGTGTTATTTATTATTGGCCTTGGAGTTATTGCTTTGACTTTTTTTTTTGGTTGAATAATGATTTGATTTGGTACATTTTCTATATTTTTGGATGCATAGAATGTACTTTTTGGTTATTTGCTATTGGCAGATAGCATGTCAATTTTTTTTTTAAATGCACAATAAAAAAATTGTGGAGAATAATACTTGGCTATCTGTTTTACTTTAAATGACAGTTTGGAAGTAGGCAGTTACATTTTAAAAAATATAATGTAAAATTGTCAAGGGACACCAACAGCTGTATCTTTGGTCTTAAAAACTACGGGATAATGGTATTGCGGTAACTTGCACAAATAAATAAATAAATAAAAAAATAAATAATATTATTCTTGATATCACTAGAAAAAAAAAATCTTTGAAAATGTGTTTGCAATAACTCCGTCAGTATCACCAGCAAAGCAGCTTCATTATTATCCCTTTAAAGATTAACCAATTGCCGACCGCCGGCCGTCAAATGACGGCCAGGCGGCACAGCTCTTGTGGTGGGAGGGTGTCATATGACGTCCTCCCATTTAAACAGGGAATGCGCGTGATCGTGCGCGCGCATCCCTGTTCCTTTGGTGGCGATGTGTCACGGAGAATCTTGTGGTGGGAGGGTGTCATATGACGTCCTCCCATTTAAACAGGGAATGCGCGCGATCGTGCGCGTGCATCCCTGTTCCTTTGGTGGCGATGTGTCACGGAGACACCGCTCGCCACCGAGGGGGGTGAACAGCCATTGGGTATGGCTGTTTACCACGTAATCGGACGTGATGAAGTCATGGCCGATCACAGATAGTTCCACCCCCACTGTGCACGGCGCATGCGCGGATTGCAAGCATGCGCGGATTGCAAGCATGCTGCGCGTGCACGTCGGTGGTGGCATGTTCCCGGGAACACTGCTCGTCACCGATGGTGGTAAACAGCCATTGGCCGATCGGCCTCTCTATGTGGCAAGGCTGTGTAAAAGTATCACACACGTGGTATCGCTATACTCGGGAAGAATAGCAGAATGTATTTTGGGGTGTAATTTTTGCTATATACATGCTATGTGTTAGAAATATCTTATAAATGGACAACTTTGTGTAAAAAACAATGTGTTTTAATTTTTTTTCCACATTTTCCAAAAACTTCTGGAAAAAAAATTAACCATTCAAAAGACTCATTATGCCTCACAGATTATATGTTTGCTTTCCAAAATGGGGTCATTTTGTGGGCAATTCCATTGTCCTGGTACTCCAGGGCCTTCAAAAGTGTAATAGTGGTTGAGAAATGAGATGTGTCATTTTTGCTCGTAGAACGCCTGAAGGTGCTACTTCAATTTTGGTCCTCTGTATGTGGCCATGCTGTGTAAAAGTCTCACACATGTGGTATCGCCATACTCAGGAAAAGTAGCAGAATGTATTTTGGGGTGTAATTTGTTGTATGCATATGCAGTGTGGGAGAAATAACCTGATAATATGACAATTTTGTAAAAAAATAAAATAAACAAAAACTTAATATTGCAAAGAATTGTGGGAAAAAATTACAACTTAAAAAACTCACCATGCTACTTACTTAATACCTTGGAATGTCAACTTTCTAAAAAGGGGTCATTTGGGGGGCATTTGGGGGGTATTTGTACTTTCCTGACTTGTTAGTGTCTCAAGAAATGAGATACACCTGATGTACTGAAGGCCTGATCAGATGTGATCAATTTTCAGTGATTGGCACCATAGTTTGTAGACTCTATAACTTTCACAAAGACAAAATAATATACACTAATGTGGGTTATTTTTACAAAAGATATGTAGCAGTATAAATTTTGGCCAAAATTTATGAAGAAAAATTGCTAATTAGCAAAATTTTATGACAGAAACAAAGAAAATGGCATTTTTTTCACAAAATTTACGTTGTTTTTTTTATTTATAGCACAAAAAATAAAAAACCCACTAGTGATTAAATACCACTAAAAGAAAGCTCTATTTGTGTGGAATAAAGGACGCAAGTTTCATATGGGTACATGTTGCATGAATGAGTAATTGTCATTCAAACTGTGAGAGCGCTGAATTGGTCTGGTCAGGAAGGGGGTGTAAGTGCACTGTATTGAGGTGGTTAAAGAAGAAGAGAATTGTGCGCTGCATTTCGAGATTTCATAATTTGCCACGTCACGAATGTTAATTCTCCATTACGGGTGCTAGTTTACAAGACCGACCACTTCTGGCACATTCTTGCTTCGGGCATGCATGTTTGTACTTTGGGCTTTTGTCCGACGGACTTGTGTACACACAATTGGAAAGTCCGACAACAAACATTTCTTGGTGGAAAATTTGAGAACATGCTAGCCAACATTTGTTGGTGGAAAGTCTGAAAACAATTGTCCGATGGAACACACACACAATGTCAGATTGTCCGCCAACAACCTCACATCCAACATTTCCAGTCGGACAGTCCAATCGTGTGTACAGGGTTTTACTGTTGCACAGTAAGGTTATATTTTTATATATATATATATATATATATATATATATATATATATATATATAGGGTTTTGCGCAGTGGTGCCATTGTGCTGCAGTATATGTAGAAACTTGTTACATTCGTATTTAGGGTATAATATGTAATATATTGCTAAGGACCAACCACCCTCACCCCCAGAGTCCCCCCTTTGTGACAGCGAGTAGGGGACCCTCTCCCCCACATCCGCTGTCATGTTTATAATCGGCGTGGATGTGTAAAGCTCCGCCCACATAGAGGTTTCATTCATTCACAGTGATCTGTAAATGAATAAACTACAAGCTCTGTTTTTCAATGGACTACAGGCACACTGATCAGCACATGTGTAGCCCATTGAATCTTCATCCAGCTTCTATTATTGTTATTATTATTATTATACAGGATTTATATAGCGCCAACAGTTTGCACAGCACTTAATAAAATAAAGGCAGACATTACAGTTACATCAGGGTCAATTGATACAAAAGGTAATAGCTGTGGGGGATGAGCTGATGGAGGAAGTAAAACAGTGTATTAGTTAGAAGCAGGATTGGCTTCTTTAAAGAAAATGGTTTTCAGGGATCATCTAAAGATGGATGCATTAGGGGGCAGTCGGACAGATTGGGGTAGGGAGTTCCAAAGGATGGGAGAAGCTTCTAACTAAAAGCTCATATGACAGTAGGATAAAAAAAAGCTGGAGGGAGAGTGTGCAGGAGAAAAATATTGCACCCATGATCCACTGATTGCAGCTGCAGTACTTTGCAGGCTCCTGTGAAAAAAAAATATAAATGCACATTTTTTTACCTGCAAAAATGTATCCATTTATTATTTTTACTTAAAGGTGAACTTGTAAATGTAAAATTTTGCATTATGACATTGTCTATTTGTTTTAACATGGACGTATTGTGCGATGTCTGATGACCTTCTACCAAGGAAAAGGACCCGTTCTCCTATTACATTTTTATTGACTTATTTTCTTCTTCCTTTATTCTGGAGTTGCAAATGTAATGTTCTGCTGGCATTGAAAGCAGACAAAATTATGAAAATTTCAGTAATTTTTATCATTGTTTTGAAAGATATTGCTGATTTATTTTGTAATATCTTTTCTAGTATGATGAAATATGATTTGTGAGTCATTCAGTCTCCACATATCCAGACTACACTTCAATGAATCAGCACTTTATAACATATATGTTAGATTATGATCACACCAAGAAGTCTGAATATAGCCTGCAACATAAAAATGTCTGTCTATGAATAGGATGAGTGAACATAAGTGCAAAATGCAAAGGCCTTCCCTTTAGTTTTTTTGGGCCAAATCCAGGGCTCAAGTCCTGTGGGAATGCATGGGAATGGAGTTCCTGTGCTTTTTTCACAACAGGAACTCAGTTCCCGTTAGCAGCCGCGTCCTGCAAGATTTTGAAGTATGCGAGCTGTGTGGCAGGTGCTACACCAGCAGCTTCCAACACAGCACACAATAGTAAGTGCCACACACCTGACCATTCAGGCATTACCAGTAGGGGGCCCCATGACAGCTTCCGCTTCAATCTACCTGTCAATCACAGCTAACTGACGGGTAGATCAGGTCTAGATCTAGCTGACAGGTAGATCAGCTATTCTGCTCACAGGACATGCAGGGAGAGAGGTGAGCTGAGGGAGGAACATCAGTTTGGGGTGGTAAGCTGAGCACAATACCTGGCAAAGCTTACTGCTAGGAGGGAAGTTTATGTGGAAATATGTGAAGGGTTGGAATAGCAGTGAGTGTGTGTTGGAGCCCAGCAGAGTTTGTAGCCCCCTAAGCTAACATACATCTCCTAAGCAGGAACACATCACTATCTCCCTAAGCATTCTGTCCAGGTAATGTGCAGCTAGTTTATGACCTTTCCATTTAACCCTGTGTTATCCAAACTCTGTTCAATGAAAACTGTAAACTCACCACATAAACACTATATATACAAAATAAAATTCCCCAATAAAGATCAGAACATGTTTACATTTGCATGGAAGCACAATTGAATGAATGCTGATTATTCAGAGAATTATCGTATTTATGTTTATTGAGGATTGTTTTTTATGTACTAACAGTTAAGCTTCATACATACAATACGAAAATTGGATGAAAAATACCACTTTTGAAGCGTTCGTGCATATGAGCGTATCATTTATTTTTTTTTGGGTGGGGGAATGGATCTTGGGTGGGAGTTCCCACACTTTTTTCCCCAGGACTTGACCCCTGGCCAAATCTTTTTACCAACTACAAAGGATCTTAAAGGGGTTGTAAACCCTTGTGTTTTTTCACCTTAATGCATCCTATGCTTCTCCTAGGGGATTATCTGATGTAGGGAGGTGCCGCGAGAGCCACCAGGGGACCCCAGAAGAGGATGTTCAGGGCCACTCTGTGCAAAACAAATTGCACAGTGGAGGTGAGCATCACATGTTTGTTATTTAAAAATAATAAAAAACTTTAAAGCTTAAATACAGGTGTGGATAGACAGACTTTGAAAAGGGATGATTTATGCAGATTAACTCTTTCACTGCCTAAGCCAGTGATGGTGAACCTTGGCACCCCAGATGTTTTGGAACTACATTTCCCATGGTTGCTCATCTACGCTGCAGAGTGCCAGAGCATCATGGGAAATGTAGTTCCAAAACATCTGGGGTGCCAAGGTTCACCATCACTGGCCTAAGCCTTTCTTTTACGCACATGTTAAATTGCATATTTAAGGTGTTACTAAAGGTGTTACAACAGTAAAATCAGTCTGTATATGCAGGAAAGCATGCTTGTTATACTCACTGTGGAACCTAAGGGGTTCATTATTTGCATTGTGTTTAAAAGCTATTTGATCCTCCTCTAATTCCATTGTCTCCTGATATTTACAGTGCTAGTGGATGGGCTGCACATGCTCAGTTTGGTGTGTATTGCTATAGATTTTTTTTTTTCTTGGGAGGGGAGTGCATGTGATCAGCACAGGTCCAATCAGCACTGCCCAGACATGTCCATACAGAGGATCACTGCAGTATGAAAACTCCTCCTATAAGTTTCACTAGGAACTGATAAAAGTCACAAGACTGATATATATACTGTTCATGAGAAAAGGTATTTATCCGTTTATATTTAGTAACACTTTAAGGCCTGTAGATTACTTAAATTATTATTATTATTAGTATTATACAGGATTTATATAGTGCCAACAATTTGAGCAGTGCTTTAAAATGTTAGGGCAGACAGTACAATTACAATATAATTCAATACAGGAGGATCAGAGGGCCCTTCTCGTTAGAGCTTACAATCTAGGAGGGAGGGTCAAGTGATACAAAAGGGTAAAAACTGTTGGGGATGAAGAAAGTTTAATTACAGTTGTTAGGTGGAGGCAGGATAGGCTACTCTGGCCATAAAAGTTTTCAGGTGGGGTAGGGAATTCCAGATGATGGAAGAGGCTCAGGAGAAGTCCTGGAGGCAACTATGGGAGGAGGTGATGAGAGAACTAGAGGGCAGGAGGTCTTTGGAGGAATGAAGAGGGCGATTAGGTTGGTATTTTGGGACTAGGCTAGTGATGTAGCTGGGGGCAGAGTTGTGTATAGCTTTGTAAGATGTTTTTAGTATTTTGAATTTAATTTGTTGGGTGAGTGGCAGCCAATGAAGTGACTAGCAATCTCCTAGCAGTGAGTGAGTTAGTGGGTAGAGGCAGTGGAGGACAAACTAAAGAGTTAAAGGTACAGAAGAGTTGACAGGGACTGGATGAGAAGGTGTTAATGAGAACAATAAAATAGGTCTGTTTGGCAGTGTGGAGACAAGAATTGTATTTTTGGAGGGCAGATTTGTATAGGTTGAAGTCTTTGAAAGACTTAGTCCTTGTACACTTGGTCAGAAATTCAGACAGAAAATGTCCGATCTGACCGCGTTGTCGGATAATCGACCTTTTCTGTTGGAATGTCCAACCAACAAAGTTTAAGAGCTGGATATAAAATTTTCGGACAACATGATCCGAATCGTTTGTAGAAAATTCCAATCGGACAAAGTGCCACGCATGCTCAGATAAAATTACAAGACCAAAGCTATTGGCTACTAGCCTGAACGTAGTCCCGTCGTAATGCACTAACGTCATCACATTAAGAACGATTGGATTTTCCGACAACTTTGTCCGACCATGTGTTTACAACACCAGTTTTCGGACAAGATCCGTCTGAAAAAATCCATCGGAGTTTGTTGTCGGAATGTCCGACCGTGTGTACAAGGGCTAAGTCTTATGCCACAGATGCTCAAGAGCATGGCTATGTTTTTTGAGATTTCTGGTGTCATCTGCTTGTAAGGGTTGTAGGCGTCGGTGCCTGATTCTGTGTGTAGTGAGGGGGCAAGCTTGTTCAGGGTTAAGGACAGGGATTTATTGTAGACAGTGGCTTTGTTGGGGCAGGACAGGGGTGGGATTTTGTCATAGAAGTGGTCAGTAGCAGAATAGAGAAGAGTTGAAGTGGTGAAGGTTTCTACAGGGGACGGTTAGGCAATTGGAGGGAAAGGTGGTGGAAGACAGGGAGAGAGAGAAACTAATAAGGTTGTGATTAGAGAGAGGGAAAGGATTGTTGGAGAAATTGCATGGGGTGCATAGGTAGGAGAATACAAGGTCAAGAGTGTTGCTATCAAAAACCCATCAATTGCAGCCTCACTGTGCCATCAATTGCAGCCACTGTGCCCATAAAATGCATCCACTGTACCCACCATATGCAGCCACTGTGTCCATCATATGCAGCCATTGTGCCCATCATATGCAACCTCTGTGCCCATCATATGCAACCTCTGTGTCCATCATATGCAGCCCCGGTGCCTAACATATGCAGCCCCTGTGCCCACCATGTGCAGCTTCTGTGCCCACCATATGCATCTTTTGTGCCCATAATATGAAGCCACTGTGACCCCCCCCCCCACTCGCACGGGCACTTACCTCATCCAGGTAATGGCAGCGAGCTGTCGGATGGGCAGGCGACAGCTCCTACATCCTCCATGGTTCCTGTGTGTCTCCTCTTCCATTCCGCGAGGCGCGGGGCATGCACATCAGCAGTAGGTCCAGCACTTACTGGTCTGTTGGGTCCTCTCCTCCCGTGTCTCAGTTTGGGCAGCAGCAGCAGCGGCAGCGGCAGAGGAGTCTGATCCTCCAGCTTCCTCCCCTGTGTGTCTCTTCCGCCAAAGCGCTGGGCATCCAAAAGCCCCTGCTTCAGGTCAAATGAGGAGGTTAGACTAAGTTTAGAAGTAGCATGAGTGTTTGTATTAACAAGGATGTTGAAGTCATCGAGAAGCAATGTGGGAATTTCAGAAGAGAAAAAGTAGGGTAGCCAGAGAAGTCATCAAGGAAAGTTGATAATGGTCCAGGGGGAAATTCTTACAGAAGTTGGAGAGAATAGAGGTATACAGTGAGCTTCAAATGATGAGAGGGTCAGAGATTTACATGCCACCTCCCTTGCATCAATTAGGTCTAGGGAAATCCAGAGAAGGCTATTGCGGGAAAGGGAAGCAGAAGAAGGAGTGTCAGATTCAGGAAGCCAGGTTTCGGTGACAGCAAGTAGATTAAAAGAGTTAGTGACATAAAGGTCATGAACAGTGGTGAGTTTGTTGCAGACAGGAGGTTGGTTGTGGAAAGAAGAGGAATAGAGACTAAATTGCATAGATTATGCTAATTTCCTAAATGCTATCTAATGCCAGAGGATGTGGGGTGATGGTGATGGGTGTGTTGGGTACAGTTAAATAAGGGAGGCCCAGGGTTTGGGGATATATCTCCAGAGGTTAGGAGAAGTAGAAGAGTAAGGGAGGTAATATGAAAATACGATTTACAGTATATGAGGGAACATGCCTCAGCATCTTGTGAGTTTTATTAGCATGTGGGATTAGAATTAGAAGGAGGTGATGAGTGCAATAATAAGGAGAGGCCAGAAGTGAGGGTCATATGTACAGATTGGGGGGTGGAGAAGTGGGGTGAAGAAAAGAGTGGAGAGAGTCTGAGAAAAGGAGAGGTAAAGAGTGCATGTGTCAGACCCACGTACCTGACAGGTGAGCCCGAAATAGCAGGGGAAGGTCTCCCTTACGGGTCTGGTTCACGGCCCTTGATAGGATGGACAGGAGGCACGGGAGCGCAGACGGGTATGAGAGCCTGGCGGGTTAGTTGCTGAAGGAGGGATCCGACGGCAGGGTTCAGACAGGTAGACAGACTCTCACAGCTGGATGCAGAAGCAGATGCAAGCAGAAGGTGGTGAGCAGGTCCAGCCACAGGCACAGATGACAGCAGGCAGGTAGTGCAGAAAAGGGGATAAGCAAGTTAGAGTCCGGGTCACAAGCAGGGTTGGCAACAGGCGGGCAGCGTGGTACAAGGAGCAGGCAGATGCGAGGTCAAAGACAGGCCGAGGTCAAAGGCAGGCAGCAGACAGGAAAATCCAAGGGACGAGCCGGGTAAACAGGAGTTCAGGAACACAAGCAAAGTCACAGGTAACAGGGCACAGGAAGCTGCAGAACGGACAGCACCGAGCACACCACGGGGGAACACTTAAGTAGGCCGATTGGCGCCAACGCGCACCTACGCGCGCACGCGAACGCGCGCCCACGCGAACGCGCAGCCGCGCGCCCAGCAGCGCCAGCGCGCACCAGCACACACCGACGCCCCGCAGCGCGCCCAGTGACACGTCCGCTACGGGCAACTTTCTGACAGTGCCCCCCCCTCAAGGGCAGCCTCCTGCTTTCAGGTTCCCAGGAGTTATCTTCCAGACCGTACCCCTTCCATTTGATTAAATACTGGATTTGGTTACCCCTACTTCTACAGTCCAATATCGCTTCCACTTCGAATTCCTCTTCGTTATTAACGATTACGGGTTTAGGTGGGCCCGAGTTCCGGCCAGTGAAAGGATTAGGAGTAACAGGTTTTAACAAAGATACATGGAAGACTGGATGAATCTTTAGGGAACTGGGTAAGTCCAACTCATATGTAACATCGTTAGTTTTCCTTCTGACTGCAAAGGGACCCAAAAACTTAGGACCCAGCTTCCTTGAGGGACAAGCCATCTTCAGATTAGCCATAGAAAGCCAGACCTGATTGCCCGGTACAAGGATGAGTTCTCCTCGCTTCTTCCTATCAAACATCCTCTTGTTATAATCCTGGGTCTTGGCCATAGCCTCCTGTAGCAATTTGTTGTTGGTCATAAAAAAGTCAATTGTCTCTGAAACTGCAGGAATGGCACACTCAGGAACCGAACCGGGCAAGAAGGATGGATGGTAACCATAATTTGCGAAGAAAGACGTCTGTTTGATAGCAGAATGCAATGAGTTATTATAGGCTAAGTCGGCTAGAGGCAGAAGAGAAACCCAGTCGTCTTGTGAGAAGGCAGAAAAACAGCGGAGGTATTGTTCTAAGGTCTGATTAGTCCTCTCCGTCTGCCCATTCGTCTGGGGATGATAGGCAGAAGAAAACGCCAAGTCAATCTCAAGGGAACTGCACAGAGCCTTCCAAAACTTGGAGGTAAATTGGACACCCCGGTCGGATACAATGCTTGAAGGAACTTCATGCAACCTCACCACTTCTTTAATGAACACCTTTGCAGTTTCCAAGGCCGAAGGTGTGCCTTTCATGGGCAGAAAATGGGCCATCTTAGACAGTCTGTCGACCACCAAAAAGATGGTAGATAAACCTTCCGCCAGGGGCAACTCCACGATGAAATCCATTGAAATCATCTTCCAAGGTCTTTCTGGAACTGGCAAGGGTCTTAGTAGACCCCAGGATCTTGTCCGGCTAGTCTTGTTCCGGGCACAGGTGGTGCAGGACTCTACGTACTTCCTGCAATCACTACTTGGCTGCGGCCACCAGAATGCACGCTGTACCAAGTCCGCCGTCTTCAAAGTGCCAAAGTGGCCGGCAAGTTTGTGGTCGTGGCAGAGCTCCAGAACAGCCATCCTCGCATCATCCGGGACTAGAATTTTGTCCCTGTACCGGAACATGCCATCTTGTGACCTCACAACATTCTCAACCGACGGGGACCACCCCACAGAAGCTTGTCTAATCCGGGACAGGAGGTCCCCCTGAAGAAGCAAAAAATTTCCAGCAGGGAGAATGGTATCTAGAAGCAAGGTATCCTGGGAGTTATGAAACATGCGGGAGAGGGCATCTGGCTTGATGTTCTTGGAGCCGGGTCTGTACGTGATGTGTAAGTGGAATCTGGAGAAGAACAATGCCCACCTCGCCTGCTGTGATTTCAATCTCTTAGCCGTTCTCAGATACTCCAGATTCTTATGGTCGGTATAGACCAGGATTGGATGTGCAGCACCCTCCAGTAAGTAACGCCACTCCTCCAAAGCTGCCTTTATAGCCAGTAGTTCCCGGTCCCCCACATCGTAATTTCTCTCTGCTGCGGAAAGCTTGCGAGAGTAAAAGGCCACAGGGAAGAGAAGGGCCTTGGAACCTTGTCGCTGGGAGAGTACAGCCCCTACCGCGATTTCCGAAGCGTCCACCTCAAGGACAAAAGGCAGGGCAGGATCCGGGTGCTTTAGGATGGAAGCAGAAGTAAAAAGTTTCTTCAGTTTCTGGAAAGTAACTTGGGTCTTAGGGGACCAACAGAAATGGTTTCCTTGCTTGGTTAATTCAGTGATGGGGGCGATTATAGCTGAGAAGCCCCTAATGAACTTCCGATAAAAATTGGCAAAGCCAATAAAACGCTGGACACCCTTTTTATCGGTAGGAGCAGGCCAATCCAGAATAGCGGACACTTTCCGAGGATCCATCTTGATACCATCAACAGAGATAACCAGGCCAAGGAACTGTATGCTTTGGAGCTTAAATTCGCACTTTTCCAACTTGGCGTAAAGTCTATGATGCCTAAGGCGGGTCAACACATTTAGGATGTGCCTGCGATGGTCAGAGACTGAGGAAGAGAAGTTTAGGATGTCATCCAAGTAAACGATAACATATAAATCTAACAGGTCACGGAAAACGTCGTTTATAAAGTGTTGGAAAGTGGCGGGTGCATTACACAGACCAAAGGGCATAACAAGGTATTCGAAGTGCCCGAACCGCGTATGGAAGGCAGTCTTCCACTCGTCCCCCTCACGAATGCGGATCAAGTTGTAGGCACCGCGGAGGTCTAACTTGGTGAACACAACAGCGGATCCCAGTCTCTGGAAGAGTTCAGGCACTAAGGGTAGCGAAGAGAGTGATCTTTTTTTTTCAACGAAAAAGATGCCGGCCCCAGCTGGGGAAGTAGATGGGCGAATGAAGCCTTTCTTGAGGTTTTCATCCAAATAGCCCTTCAGAGTTTCCAGCTCTTGCTCAGTTAACTGAAAAATCCTTCCAAATGGGACCTCAGTTCCGGGTAGAAGCTCTATCGGGCAGTCGTAAGATCTGTGCGGGGGTAAGGTTTCTGCTCCTTTCTTGCTAAACACATCCGCAAAATCCGGATAGGGCTCAGGAATTGCTTGAAGTGACTCAGGATCAGAGTCCAGACTGAGAAGCTGAGTGGACGTGGAAGGGACTTCAAGAAAGCAGTGCTGTTGGCAGTAGCCGGAAAGAAACTCGACCCTCCCTAAGGCCCAGTCGATGTTGGGGTTATGGGCTTGTAACCAGGGCATTCCCAAGATAATGGGAAAAAGAGGGGAAGAGATGGTGTCCAAGCAAAGGAGTTCACGATGGTTAGGACCCATGGTGGCCAGCAAGGGGATGGTTTCCTGGGTGACAGGACCAGAACTTAGGATGGAGCCATCGGCAAGGTGCACCGCCAGGCTCTGGGACTTCGGTCGGAGGGGAATGCAGTGATTGGCAGCAAATGTCTGGTCAATAAAAAAACTACAGGCTCCGGAATCAATTATGACTGGAACTGGGATATCCTTGTCAGGAAGCTGTAGAACAACAGAGAGAGCAAGGTGAGAAGTAGACTTAGGCAGATTAGGAGCATGCTTGAAAGGAATCGGAAGAGACTTACGTGTCTTGTTAGGACAAGATCTCACGTAGTGACCTGGTTCCCCAGAGTACATACACAGGTTACTGGCTCTTCGATGTTGCCGTTCCTCCAGAGTGAGGGAAGGACGGATGAGACCCAGCTGCATGGGTTCAGGGGGTTCAGGTCCCGAAGCCGGACGAACTAGGGTGGTCGGCCGAGAAAAGCTGGAAGCACTAGGAACCTTGGGGAGGACCCACGTAGGCCGAAACTGACTGGAGGACCTCTCAGAACGTCGTTCCCTAAGGCGTCGATCGATTTGGATGGAGAGGTTGATGAGCTCTTCCAGAGACTGAGGGACACCGACCCGTGCCAGTTCGTCCTTAAGTGAGTCAGACAAACCCATGCGGAATTGGTAGCGCAGGGTGGCGTCATTCCATTCTGTATCAGAACTCCAAAGTCTAAAGTCCACCACATAGTCCTCAACCGCCCTACGCCCCTGCTGTAGGACATGCAAGGCAGCCTCCGCAGTTGCTCTCAGCTGGGGATCCTCATAGAGCTGGGACATAGTGGCGAAAAAGGTATCCAGACTGTCAAGAGAGGGTGACTTCTGCTCTAGAAGACGATGGGCCCAGGACTGGGGTTCACCAGACAGAAGAGAAATCACGAAGCCCACTTTAGTCGCTTCCAGGGAGAAGGTGCAAGGTTGTAAAACGAAGTAAAGCTCGCAAGCATTGCGGAAGGACCGGAACCTACCGCGGTCACCAGAGAATCTCTCTGGAGTTGGTACCCTGGGTTCGGGAGGCAGCATTACTACGGAGGGTGCTGGTCCGGCAGTGGAAGCTCCTGGTTGGTGTGCAGGAGATGACAGTACCTGGATTTGGCCTTCCAGTCTGGTGTAGCCTTCTTGCAGACTCTTCACGGCTTGAGTGAGACCCGCCAGGTGTCTGCACAATTCCTCCATGGGGGAGGCTCCCTGCTCGGGCTCAGACATGGCTGTCCGATACTGTCAGACCCATGTACCTGACAGGTGAGCCTGAAATAGCAGGGGAAGGTCTCCCTTACGGGTCTGGTTCACAGCCCCTGATAGGATGGACAGGAGGCACGGGAGCGCAGATGGGTATGAGAGCCTGGCGGGTTAGTTGCTGAAGGAGGGATCCGACGGCAGGGTTCAGACAGGTAGACAGACTCTCACAGCTGGATGCAGGAGCAGATGCAAGCAGAAGGTGGTGAGCAGGTCCAGCCACAGGCACAGATGACAGCAGGCAGGTAGTGCAGAAAAAGGGATAAGCAAGTTCGAGTCCGGGTCACAAGCAGGGTTGGCAACAGGCGGGCAGCGTGGTATGGCAGATGCGAGGTCAAAGACAGGCCGAGGTCAAAGGCAGGCAGCAGACAGGAAAATCCAAGGGACGAGCCGGGTAAACAGGAGTTCAGGAACACAAGCAAAGTCACAGGTAACAGGGCACAGGAAGCTGCAGATCGGACAGCACCAAGCACACCACGGGGGAACACTTAAGTAGGCTGATTGGCGCCCACGCGCACCCACGCGCGCACGCGAACGCGCAGCCGCGCGCGCATACGCAGCCGCACGCAATTTTCAGCTTTTGGTGCTCTCACTTTTTGAATGACAATTACTCAGTCATGCAACACTGGACCTATATGAAATTGTTGTCCTTTTTTTCACACAAATAGAGCTTTCTTTTGGTGGTATTTAATCACCGCTCGTTTTTTTATTTTTTGTGCTATAAAAGAAAAAAGACCAAAAATTCTGTAAAAATATGAATTTTTCTTCGTTTCTGTTATAAAATTTAGCAGATTAGTAATTTTTTCTTCATAAATTTTGGCCAAAATTTATACTACTAAATATCTTTGGTAAAAATAAGTACAAATTGGTGGATATTATTTGGTCTTTGTGAAAGTTATAGAGTCCACAAGCTATGGTGCCAATATCTGAAAATTGATCACACCTGAAGTACTGACGGCCTATTTCAATTCTTGAGACCCTAACATGCCAGAAAAGTATAAATACCCCACAAATGACCCCTTTTTGGAAAGAAGACATTCCAAGGTATTTAGTAAGAGGCATGATGAGTTTTTTGAAGTTGTCATTTTTTCCCACAAATCTTTTCAAAATCAAGAATTTTTTTACTTTTTTTTTTTTTTTTCCACAAAATTGTCATATTATCAGTTTATTTCTCACACACACAGCATATGCATACCACAAATTACACCCCAAAACACATTCTGCAATTACTCCCGAGTATGGCGATACCACATGTGTGAGACTTTTACACAGTGTGGCCACATACAGAGGCCCAACATGCAGGGAGCGCCATCAGGTGTTCTGGAGCACCCAGGACAATTCTGACATTTCTCTCCTACATGTAAAAATCATCATTTATTTGCTAGAAAGTTACATAGAACCCCAAAACATTATATATGGTTTTTAGCAAACACCCTGGAGAATATAATGGTGGTCGTTGCAACTTTTTATCTCGCACGGTATTTGCGCAGCAATTTTTCGAATGCTTTTTTTTGGAAAAAAAACCTGTTTTGGTTTTAAAAAAAAAAAACACATTAAAGTCAGCCCAATTTTTGTATAATGTGAAAGATGAAGTTACGCTGAGTAAATAGATACCTAACATGTCACTCTTCAAAATTGCACACGCTCGTGGAATGACGCCAAACGCTGCTACTTAAAAATCCCCATAGGTGACGCTTTAAAATTTTTTTACTGGTTATATGTTTTGAGTTACAGAGGAGGTCTAGGGCTAGAATTATTGCTCTCGCTCTAACGTTCGTAGCGATACCTCGCATGTGTGGTTTGAACACCGTTTTCATATGTGGGCGGGACTTACGTATGCGTTTGCTTCTACATGCGAGCACATGGGGACAGGGGCGCTTTAAAAAAAAAAAAAATTTATTGTTCATTTTACTTTATTTATTTTAGTTTGACATTTTTTTCCCCAAAAATAAATTTTTTGATCACTTTAATTTAAACATCCCTTGTAATAGGAATAGGGCATGACAGGTCCTCTTTACAGTGAGATATGGGGTCAATAAGACCCCGCATCTCACCTCTAAGCTGGGAAGCCTGAAAAAATAAAAAAAAGATTGTGGCTTTGATCGTATTGGCGAGCCGGTAGAAGCACCGGAGGGTGGCCGGAGGGGGGGAATGTCTATGGCTGGGTATTGCAGGGTATCACCGACTATGGCTGGGTATGGCTGGGTATCTCCGAGTGTGGCTGGGTATCTCCGAGTATGGCTGGGTATCTCCGGGTATGGCAATTTATGGCAGGGTATTGCAGAGTATTTGCGGGTATTGCAGAGTATTTGCGGGTACTGCAGAGTATTTGCGGGTACTGCAGAGTATTTGCTGGTACTGCAGAGTATTTGGGGGTATTGCAGAGTATTTGGGGGTATTGCAGAGTATTGGCAGGGAATTGAGGGGTTAAATTTCAGTGAGCAGCGATGTGGGCACTGCAGATGCAGCCCACAGCGCTGCTGACACCGATCTCTTCTCCCTCCACTGTACCGCTGGTTTGTTTACAAGTGATCACTCCATCATTTGACGTAGCGATCGAGTGGTAAACGGCTGCGATGAGCGGCCGTTTACAGTGATCCGTGATGCGCCGGGTCCTGTGGACCCGGCGGTCACGGATGCTCTCGAGTGCGTGCCCCAGAGGGCACGCGAGAGCGAAATTCTGGGAGGCCGTCATTCGGCTATGGGCAGGTTGTTAAGTGGTTAAGAACACATCAGGAGTCTATTACACTGCTAATGTCCTCTCTGTGCTCTGTTGAAATAGACTGAGCACATGCTGTGCAGGATCAGATTCTTCCCTGGGTGTAACAACCAGGGTTCTGTTTAATAAAATTGAAAGAGGGGCAGCTGCCCTGGGCACTGTGATATCATGTGAGGTGGGGGGGCACCTCGAGGAGATTGGGGGAGGGGATTTGTGTTGGAAAGGTGAATTTAGGGTTGCAGGGGGTAAGTATTGTTCTAGGAGGGGAAATTGGGAGGGGTTTTGTGTTGGGAGGGGGGATGGGTGGAGGAGGATTTATGCTAGGAGGGGGGATTTGGGGGGAATGTGTACTGGGAGCGAGGGGTTTGAAGTGGGGGGAAGAAGATGTGTATTAGAATTTTAGGGGTAGAGGATTTGTGCTAGGAGGGGTGAACTTTTTTGGGGAGGCATTTGAGCTGGGGGGGGGCAAGGATTTGTACTGAGAGTGGGGATTTTTGCTTGGGGATAAACATGCAGATTAGTGCTCCGCGTTTTTGTGGGGGAATTTTGCCGACACATAATGCTCATACATCTTTGGCGGGGGAGGCGCAGTTTGGATTGTTCGCCTTGGGTTCTAAGTGACCTTGTCCTGGCACTGCTTAGCTGGCAGCGCCAGGGCAATTTCTGAGTACTGGGATGACTAGCTCCTGTGCATGTACAGGAGTGATGTCATCACCCCACCAGCCAATGATGAGGCCTGAAGACTGGCACACAAAAGAACATGCTGGCGCCTGCGAGAGATCATTGAACAGGTAAGTATTTAACCTTTAGTTTGGCTTTAAAGTAAACCTATGCATTTTCGCTTGTATTTCCAGCACCAGGTGTGCGACCTGCTGCAGGTGTCAATATATTCCTAACAACACCCCGAACGCAAATTTTAAACACAATGCATTTGCCGGCACCAGATTGCATGGTACTGCAGTACCATGGACCAGATTCCTGTGCAGGTGTGAACTGGTTCCTAGATAAACCCTGTTCATCAATGTATCTATTAGCATTGTGGGAAAATTTCACAACACAGTTATCGAAATCTTAGCTTTGTTATGGAGACCAAATCATAGCATGATGCCAGCCCTAAAATGTAAGCATCTAGCAGGTGTGTCTGAGCTGTTGGACACTACATAGGCCCCTTTCACACTGACAGATCAATTGCTCAGTTTTTCAGGCAGACCTTATCGGACCATCCATAGCTCTCTATGGAGTGGTGGATATTATCAGACATGCAATCCAATCCTGTCTGCTAAAAACAGACAGATGGAAATCCATTCCCAACCTATCCACCAGATCAGTTCGGATGACAGTTGGATGGAAAAGGACACTTGATTCATTTCCATCCAACCACCTCTGCATAGTGGAGTGGACACGGACTTTTCATCCACCTGCTCAGCGGGGATCTTCTTGATGGAGTCCGCCCCATCGAAAGGATTAACTTTACATTAAAAGCACCTAGAGAGGTCAAGAATGCTGTACTTGACAGGTCTTTTAATGCATGTTAAAAATATGTGAATAATTTAATGTCCATAGTCTGTGCACAGGTGTATTTTAAAATGTATTCCTTTATTCTTCATGCACACCACGTTACCGTTTTTAATTTGTAGTCATGTAAATGTATTATCACATCTCTAGGTGGTACATTTAAACTTAAGTTTAGATCAAAGCACTGATAGTTTTCTATCACATTCAGTCTCATTTATAATCTGAATCATATTCCATAAAAATATATATTTTTTAAAAATATCCATATCTGTAACAGACGTAGGAATTCCTCAAATGTTTAAATTATTGTGCACGATTCTGTTTTTGATTTCCTACTGAAGTTCCTCCATAGTCTGATTTAATCCAGTGCTATAATTCCATCAACAGCCATATTCAGTACAGTGACTAGCCCTTCCTGCTTATTCTCCATCTCACTACTTGTGTCATGCATTGGATATATACCTACCTAAAGCAAGCTCTTTAAAGAGGAAGTAAACCCTTACAAACCACTTTGACCTACAGGTAAGCCTAGATTAAGGCTTACCTGTAGGTCCAAGAAATATCTCCTAAACCTATATCCGTGCCCATGCGTGGGAGTGACGTCATCGCGGCTTCGCCGCTGTCATTCGGCGGAGCTGCGAGACGCCACAAGCAAGATGGATGCGGCGGACTACAGGGGACAGCGGCGACTTCGCTGGCTCCTGTGTCAGGTAAGTGACACATAATGGGCTACTATGCGATGCATAGTAGTCCATTATGCTTTACCTTTGCAGGGAAAAGAAGAGGAAGTAAACTCATCAGGGTTTACTTCCTGTTTAACTGTACATGCTGTTCCATTTCCTCTTTTTCACCCCAATGCCCTCTTTCTACCACCTCTCCTTGTGGCTTCAGGTTGTGTTCTACATTTCTCCTTTCATCTCACAGATAAAATCACAATTTTTTAGAGATGGATTCCGACCGGCAGCTGGTTTGGAGCCAAGAAGCAGTAATTATTTTCATATAGCTGAAATTAACATATTTTTAGTTACATTATACTAAATGTTTTTATTTGTTTTGTTGGTGATGGACAGTTATACCTGAAAGACCCTCCTATTACTTAGCTATCAGAATCACAAGTTAGCCTAAAATATGTCATGTGTATTAGCCACTGAATACAAATTTAAGTATATCATTTAGTAGACATTACTCACAGAACATCTGCACAGGGGACCAAGGGGACAAAAAAGCAGTAAAATGCATCACTAGTTTCCTTACGGTGCTTGGTAATTAAATGTCAAAGAAAGTGATCTTAACTCTAAAAAGTATATCTAAAGAAATGGCTTATACTGTATAATAAATACATGACCACTTGTCGTTAAAGCAATTTGATGTTAATGAACTGAACAGCAGAGTATGACAATTGTCTATAACAAAGAGCTAACAGCACGGTATCCAACCCTAACAAAATGGACTAGGAAAAATATAATAAGCAATATATTACACATGGTACCTTTTCTACATTTCATGTTGCAGCCATTCACTCACAAACAATCTTGCCTACAGGGGGTTTCACTGCACAGCAAAAAGTTATGTTTTTAGAATTGCATTGACATTAAACAAAGTGTCTCTGGGTGAAAACTTGTATAGTCATTCTAGGAAGATTGGCTTGTAGCAAATTGTGTACTTATAACTTTACAATACAATTTAAAGGCCTTCTCAAGAGAAACATTTAAAATGAAATGATTTTATTTGTTCCTAGTATGCAGAAATAGGAAGGTGACAGTTATTGTTGCTTTAATTGTAATTCCATTGCAAAGACATAATTCTTAAACTATTGATATATATATTCACCTACCTAATGACCCTAGTGAAACGCCTTCTGAATAAGGAAATAAAGAACTACTGCTAAAACAAGCATGCTGTTTCCATAAGCAACCGACCCAATAAAATACTTGACTGGGTCTAATATGTAATGTGTAGCCATGCCCCCATAGGGGCTGCTGAATATTGTGGATCACCCGTCACCCTGCCCAGCCCAGCATCCATCTCTCAGAGACATCGAACACAGTCCATAAACTTTGTTTTTTTGTTTTTTTTATTGAGGGAATTGAACTTGGATGGGAAAGGGATATTATGGGATGCTCAGAAAGATTCAGTATAACTTACTTGGGACTACCATATACACTCCTGTATGTACACTCCAGTCTTCTCTCCATCACAACTCTTGCTTAAGACCTCTTTCCCTTACTTCACTAATAGGCATGAGCCCGATGTACAAGTCAAACGTAAGTTCGACTCGAAGATCGGGTGTTCGCCTGTTCGCGGAACAGCGAACAATATGCAGTGTTCAGGCAAATTCTAAAGCCGCCGGAACACCGTTAAAGTCTATGGGACATGAGCATGAAAAATCAAAAGTGCTCATTTTAAAGGCTTATATGCAAGTTATTGTCATAAAAAGTCTTTGGGGACCTGGGTCCTGACCCAGGAGACATGTATCAATGCAAATTTTTTTTTTAAATGGAAGTTTTTTCAGGAGCAGTGATTTTTTTTAATGCTTAGAGTGAAACAATAAAAATGAAATATTGCTTTAAATATCGTGCCTGGGGGGTGTCTATAGTATGCCTGTGTAGGGGTACGCTTCAGGTCCAGTATGGATTTTAAGGGGAACCCTGTGCCAAAAAAAATTAAAAAATGGCATAGGGGTCCCCCCAAAATCCATACCAGACCCTTATCCAAGCACGCAACCTGGCAGGCCACAGGATAAGAGGGGGAATGAGAGAGCGCCCCCCCTCCTGAACGGTATGAGGCCACAAGCCGTCAACATGGGGAGGGTGCTTTGGGGGTCTAACCCCAAAGCAACTTGTCCCCATGTTGATGGGGACAAGGGCCTCATCCTCACAACCCTTGCCCGGTGGTTGTGAGGGTATGCGGACGGGAGGCTTATTGGAATCTGGAAGCCCCCTTTAACAAGGGGACCCCCAGATCCCAGCATCCCCCTGTGTGAATTGGTAATGGGACTCATCATACCCCTACTATTTCACAAAAAAAGTGTCAAAAAAGGTAAAAAAGACAAGAGACAACTTGAGACAAGTCCTTTATTAAAAAATAAAAATGTCCTGTGATGTAAATTCACGCCGCCCGACGGACCGAAAAAAAAACAAAACCTGCAACCGTTCCACCACCATGGGAGGCTCCCACCGACGAATGCATCTTCTCTGTGACAGGTGTTATATAACTGAGGGCAGGGCCACCCGGTGACGTAAACAGGTGACCCGCCCCCTCTGATCCCACGGGGAAGCCCCGCCCTCAGTTATATAAGAACTGTCACTGTCACAGAGAAGCCATGTCATTCAGCCAGAGCCTTTCATGGAGGCGGAACGGTTGCAGCTTTTTTTTCAGTCCATTGGGCGGCGTGAATTAAATTTTTTATTTTTTTTTCTTAATAAAGAACTTGTCCCAAGCTGTCTCTCGTCTTTTTTTACCATTTTTGACACTTTTTTGTGAAATGGTAGGGGTATGATGTGCCCTATTACCAATTGACACAGGGGGGAGGCCGGGATCTGGGGGTCCCCTTGTTAAAGGGGGCCTCCAAATTCCGATAAGCGCCCCGCCCACATACCCCCACAACCCCTGGGCAAGGGCTGTGGGGATAAGCCCTTATCCCCATCAACATGGTGACAAGGCGCTTTCGGGCTAGACCCCAAAGTACCCTTCCCATGTTGAGGGCATTTGGCCTGGTACGGTTTACCCCCTCTTTTCCTGTGGCCTGCCAGGTTGCGTGCTCTCATAAGGGACTGGTATGAATTTTGGGGGGGGGCCTTATTAAGGCCCTCCACACTAGCGCAGGAGAATATCTTTTCTGTCCATACCTTTATTATGGATACAACCCTGTGACAAATGTATAGTACTTATACAAACTAGCAAGGGCCTCTCAATCAATCAATTACTTTAGTGTTTCCATTATGTTAATAAATCATTTCCAGTCTGTTCAAACATTCAGTAATCAGCTGTAAATTTACAATTTATATAGTCTTCTGTTAAGCTACATTTCCTAAACAATGGTATTTTCCAATTCTCACAGTTTTCTTCTTTGGTTACAAGTCACTGAAGTGTCTGATATTCCTGTACTGTAGATTATTCAATCAATGCTTTATTGCTTTTGCATTGAATTTGTTTTCTAACTTTTAGAGAGGTTCACAGTTGTTCTAATAGCGCTTAGGGAAATGTGATAATATGCTGTATAATCCTCATTACTACTGCCATCATAATCAAATATAAGAAATTCTTGGTGAACTACAGCCATTTTTTCAGTTTTTAATTTATTGTGGAGTGGTTGGAATCTCTGTTAAATTTTAATTGCTGCCTGTGTTCCTGCTAGGAGTTTTTTTATCCTCACTTCCTGTCCAAATTACAACGTTATCAGCAGGGCATGAACAGGGGACATCTCTCTAATGCGTCATAGCAGCGTAGCTTTTTACTGCTGTCTGTGTGTCAATTGGACAGACTTATCACTTAATTTAACCCCTTCACACCAACGTAACGCAAATATGCAGGCTTTGACTTGAAGGGGTTGTACCAGGGTGATGCCTGCAGCAGAAGTCAAGGTTAAGCCCGAAGCCTGGGGCCGAACCGTATCAGCAGGACATGAACAGGGGACATCTCTCTAATGCGACATAGCAGCGTAGCTTTTTACTGCTGTCTGTGTGTCCATTGGACAGACATCACTTAATTTAACCCCTTCACACCAACGTAACGCAAATATGCAGGCTTTGACTTGAAGGGGTTGTACCAGGGTGATGGCTGCAGCAGAAGTCAAGGTTAAGCCCGAAGCCTGAGGCAGAACCGTATGTGTTAGAGGCTCAGCCTGAAGGGAGCCTGATTGTTGTTGGAGGTAAAGGAGCTCTCATCACTTGCTTCACTCACTTCCACAAAAAAAAACCTTTTTTCACAGCATGGCCCTTTTCACTCACTTCCCTACACTTTCCCTCCTGTGCAGTATAATTTTGGTCACTCTTCACTCCAATTCACATGTAGGTTGCCTTGTATTTCCATGCCCACCCTGGTCAATGCCTGTTGGGGCGCCTTTGACGAGATGCTTGCCGCTGCTCCCTGCGGAGGGTATTTTTCAGATGGTCTTGGTGCCCGGTATTACACCACCATCATACGAACTATAGTAAGTTAACAGGTATTTGGTTTGGGGGTCTTTACCCCACCATTATACATGTTTGCATATATTATCATTTAAGTAATTTTTTTACCCATAGATCCATCTTGTGCCTGCTCCTGACGAGTGGCTCTCCACCCACGAAAAGCGTAGAGATGCCATATGCTATGTTTTCAATTAACACTACTCGAACATCAAGATTACTCTAATACCCCTCTTTAGGACCAATGAGGTCATAGGCTTTGCAAGTACTATTTTGTATTACTGTTTTATCTACGTTATTTTTGGTGAACCTTGGAAGGCTTTTGCTCATTATATTATGTGATACTGATTTAATGATTTCATGTACTGTATTAGCAGTATACCCTTTTTACGTGTTTATATCTGCTTTACCTGGTTGTATCCTATGGCTATCAATAAAATCCAAGTATGTTCACCAAATTACTCTTTTGTAACCTTGTGCCTCACATAAAGTCCCAACCCCTTGCTCTCTCCTTTTTTTGATATATGATAGGGATGGAAATGTGTGACCTTACCAGGCCACAATTTACTTTTAAGTCCAAAGGGATGGAATAACTGCCCTTAACAGGTCATGTGCTCATAAAGTCCATAAATATAAATTTCCTTGTCCTCAATACACCTTGAAAGACCGGGAGACCACTACATACGTATTATAAAAACCACTAGTGACACTGTTCATGCAGCCACAATGGGATGGCCTAGTGGATTGTTTAGGTCTTTATGGACTTTAGGCAGATGGTAAAAATATGGTACCTTGTAGAAACTCTTTTTCAAAAAAGAGGCTTCGGTTTTAGAAATAATGTTTTCATTCAGTGCTCTATCAATAAGTAAGGTGGCCTCCATAGAAAAAGCTGGAAGTGGGTCACTCGGTATGATTTTGTATGTATGAGTATGTTTTGGACCACTATGCCACCCTCCTTGTCTGCAGGCTTGATAATAATGAGATCATTATTGGTAAGGTTTTCCAATTCTTTGTATTCAGGCATAGCTCCCAACTGTCTCTGATTTTGAGGCACTGTTCCTGATTTGGAGCAATTTCCCTCTGTCCCTCATTCCTCCTCATTTGTCCCTCATTTTGGTCTGATCTAAATAGATGTATATAAAATGCACTTTTTATCAAAAGGGGTTTTCCAGCATTAAACCTTTAATCTGATTCCTATATTGCTGCATTTGTAAATCCGAAATGCCAATATAAAGGAATAGTTGTGGTAAAAAAAGCACTTGTGGGTTTAACCAATCTTGTTTTTTGTACAATTCCCCTTTAAGGGGGTGTGACAAGGGGTGTGTCATATGCTTGCATACTTTTGCTGATAGGTGTCCCTCATTCCCATCTCAAAAAGTTGGGAGGTATGTTCAGGTGGTGTAAGATTTGATTTTTTACAGTTCAGGTGAGGTTTGATTACATCATTTTGTAAATGATTGCTATTAAATTAATTTTAACCTCTACCCACGCTACCCTTCTCTCCTTCTTTTTTTGTCTTTGATGCAGAGCTGGCTGTACTCTGAGGATAGCCGCCGCCTCCTATCTCCTATTTTACATGGACACATATAAAAAATGTATATGCTATTTATGTACTATTTATGGATTAATGTACTAATCTTGGACTATTCATTAACCATTTTATACATAATACCCCTTGATTCAGCTCTCACTTTGCTCCAGGAGATATCGTTTTTGTCTCCTCTTTAAGCTCTGTCTGTGCTACTCCCCTTTGCCTTTAGTGTTTTTCCATGTCCCTCTGACCTGTGTTCATGCATCCTGATCCTGACCCTGCACCCTAATCTTAATTCCTTACCCACCCTCCTTTTCCTACACCTGTATGCTCCCTGTCCTGGCTTGCTCCCTGATCTTCCGTGTATGACCCTGGCTCTGACACTAGCTAGGCTTCTCATATCCTACTGTCTGTATATATTTGGTTTTTGGTTTTCACTTAAGTCTTAATAAATTACATCATTTTACATTATACTTGAGCCTGTGTTCTCTGTGCAAGTCCACACATTTCTGGCCATGCCTGCTTTACAGAATACCGGTGAATTCACACTGATTACTGTGCTAAGGGATGACAGCACAAGTCTGACAATTGGAGTACAGGCAGGCTGTGCTCCCAAGTATGAACAAATGGCAGTGTACACTCTCAGGTTTAATTTGAGGGTACATACATCCAAATCGGAGGAAGGGTTTAGGAATGACAGCTCTTAAGAATAGCCACCCCCTTTTTTCAAGGGACCAAAAGTAACTGGACAATTGAATCAAAATCAGTTTCATGGCCAGGTGTGGGCTACTCCTTCTGTATTTCTTCATCAATTAAGCAGGTAAAAGGTCTGGAGTTGATTCTAGGTGTGGTATATTCATTTGGAATCTATTGCTGTGAGCATACATCATGCATTAAAAGAACTTGTCCATGCAAGCGAAACAGGCCATTGTAAAGCTTAAAAAAAATGAAAAAAAATCCATCAGCAAGCTCAGCAACATAAAAAAGCCTGGACGTCCATGGAAGACAACAGTGGTGAATGATCGCAGGATCCTCTCTATGGTAAAGAAAAACCCATTCACAGCATCCAGACCAGTGAAGAAGTCTCCAAGAGGTGGGTGTATCATTGTCAAGGTCTACAACCAAGAGAAGACTTTACAAGAGCAAATACAGAGGGTTCACCACAAGGTGCAAACCTTTCATAAAATGAAAGAATAGAAAAGCCAGATTAGACTTTGCTGAAATACAATATAAAAAAGCCAGACCTGTTCTGGAAAAGCATTCTTTGAATGGATGAAACTAAGATAAATTTGTGCCAGAATGAAAGAAAGAAAAAAGTCTGGAGAAGGCTTGGAACAGCTCATTATCCAAAGCACACAACATCATCTGTAAAACATGGTGGAGGCAGGGTGATGCATGGCTTTCAGTGGCACTGGGTCACAGTACAGATGGACAATGATCCAAAACACACTGCAAAAGCACCCTAGGAGCTTTGAAGTAAAAGAAGTGTAATATTTTGCAATGGCCGAGTCAATCACCTGATCTCAACCCAATTAAAAAGCATGCATTTCACTTGCCGAAGGCAAAACTAAAGGCAGAAAGACCCACAAACAAAGAACAACTGAAGACAGCTGCAGTTAGAGCCTGGCAACACATCAGAAAGGAGGAAACCCAGTCTTTGGTAATTTCCGTGGATTCCAAACTTCAGGAAGTGATTGCCAGTAAAGGATTCTCAACAAAATATTAAAAATTAACATTTTATTTATAATTATATTAATTTGTCCAATTACATTTGAGCCTCTGAAAATGGGGGGACTGTGTATTAAATGGTTGCAATTCCTAAAATTTGTACTTGTACTTGTATTTATGTTCAACCCTTTGAATTAAAGCTGAAAGTCAGCAATTCAAATTCATTTGGATTGTTTCATTTTAGTTTTATTCTGGTGGCATCAAGAGCCAAAAATATGAAAATTGTGCCTGTGTCCAAATATATAAGGATCTAACTGTATGTACTTATAAGACAATGAAAAACTATAATACTGAACACTGTGCAAAGGGAATGCATTAAAGTTGTTGTAACCCCTTACATATACACAGTGAAATGACTGGCCTCAGGGGATACACAGAGATGAAACAAAACCTCCTGCATATGTTGTACCTGCTTATCTGAAGTTTTCTCTTCTCTTCATCCATTCAAAGTCCAGAATGTATTGAGCTTGTCTGAGCTTTCAGAAAAAAATGTACGGAGAGCTGAAGTCACACACTGCAGAGCTCAGTGATGAGGGCTCTGAAAGATGATTGGAGGGAAGGGACACAGCCTCTTCATACACCACACAGGAACATAGCTGAGGCTGTCAATCAGCTGGCGATCCTTCCCCATCACCTTTATTTCTTGGTGTCAGGAAAATCTGTCGGAAATTATTCACGCTGATAGCAGAAGAACAAAGCAGCATACAGAAATTACACATAGTGCTCTTAATTGAGACAAGGACACACTATAGAAGGATATGCTTTGGTCATATTTCATGTCTGAGGTTTATGACCACTTTAAGCGATCTTTGCAGCTCTTCACTCATAACTTAAAGCTAAATAATGACCCTAACATTATTTTTCTGCCTCTGACATGCATGGGATTACCTTATATGCATCGCACATAGCATAGAAAAAAAGTTGTTTTCATTTTATTTAATTTTCACCTTATTTTTAATACATTTTCTAAATTTTTTACTTTCACAAGGGGCTGCTGAATACCCTATGTGATACAACAAAGTTCTTTATATTGAGGCATTAGGGTTCTTTTGGACCATGGTGTCTCCTCTACCTCCACCGTTCTCCCTCCACTTTCCATCCCAAATCCCCCTGCAGCAATTCTCTTGCACAAACACACTTACTGACCTTCACACATGCTTAATACAGATTCCAGAAAAGGTAAGGCCCATTGGCAAAAAAGAAAACAAAAAAAGTATTCCCTATAAAATATAAAATATTGATCTGTACATCATTCTAGAACAACATTCAGGTCACGTAACCAGTGACGTGTTTATAAAAATAAAAAGTAAAGAACATTTTTCTTTCCTTTTACACCAAAATTATTTAAAATCTGACATTTGTTCTTTCAATTGAATCAAGCAGATTAAAGCCAAAGAAGAATTTCAAATGTTTGCTTATCATTGTCTGTGTGTATCCTTAGACTTTTCCATTTTGTTTTATTTTAAAAAAATAGGAATTTCTGAAATAGCATATTTGCATGGTTCAAGTTAACATAGGTGTAAAGGCTGTATGTCCAAAGGGAGTTTCAAAACATAACCTTTGCAAAACATTTTTTTATAATTCATACATTTGATAGCACTTATAGCAGATATAATTCTGCATTGCAATATGTAATGTGAGTAGTGATGGCCGAACGGTTCGCCCGGCGGTCGTTTCGCGGCGAATTTCCGACATTCGCGGTCCGCACGTTCGAACGCCTTTTTCCGTCGTTCGCCGCGGCGGACTTACGTGTTTAATGTATACAAGAACTTTAACCTTTGGTGACACGTTTATCATGTGATACAGGACAGCCAATTGAGACATGACAGCACATGGACACTTGTACATTCCCCCTAACCTATAAATACACCCGATCCGGTGGCCATTTTACATTCTTTCTTCTGTTAAGATAGGGACAGGTTCCTGTGTGGAGTAGGGAGAGATAAACCACTAGCTATTTGGTACACAAAAGTTCTTTTCAGGACTGGTATAGGTGTTAGGTGTTGATAGGTTTGCTGTGCTGCTGATTCTTGCAGCAGCCTGAGTGTCTTTTGTTAGTTTAGAGAAAGGGAAAGGACGGTGTATGCTACAGGGACAGCCAGATTAGTCTTTCATCATCATCATCATCATCATCATCATTAGCTGTTACTATCAAGGTCCACAAAAGAGCTGTTCCAGTAACCACTAATCGTTCTCTTTTTTTGCCAATTTGTATAGGGACAGGAAGGAAGCAGTGTTGTCAGGCAGTGAGGGTAATTTTAAAGACTTGCTGTTATTATTAGTTCCACAAAGGTTCTTTTCAGGACTGGTATCAGTGGTACAGTAATAGGCTTGTACATGTATAATATTCTTTCTTCCAAATATAGAAAGGATATTATACTTGACTGCTGCCCTTCTGCTGCAGTCTGCTAAACATTCACAACTCACTTGTTCCACAAAAGTTCTTATAAGGACTGGTAACTTGGTATAGGGTGCTACGGTACATAGGCTTGAGTGCGGTACAGTCTGCTGTTCTGTAAGGACCGCTATCGGTCCACAATAGATAGGGTTGACGTGCACCACTGCTGACCGCTGCCCTATACTGCAGCAGTCCTTCAGCGGTATAGGGACTGACGTACAGTCTGCTAATCACTAACACACAACCTGCTTGTTCCACAAAAGTTCTTATAAGGACTGGTAACTTGGTATAGGGTGCTACGGTACATAGGCTTGAGTGCGGTACAGTCTGCTGTTCTGTAAGGACCGCTATCGGTCCACAATAGATAGGGTTGACGTGCACCACTGCTGACCGCTGCCCTATACTGCAGCAGTCCTTCAGCGGTATAGGGACTGACGTACAGTCTGCTAAAAACTAATACACAACCTGCTTGGTCCACAAAAGTTCTTATAAGGACTGGTAACTTGGTATAGGGTGCTACGGTACATAGGCTTGAGTGCGGTACAGTCTGCTGTTCTGTAAGGACCGCTATCGGTCCACAATAGATAGGGTTGACGTGCACCACTGCTGACCGCTCACCTATACTGCAGCAGTCCTTCAGCGGTATAGGGACTGACGTACAGTCTGCTAAACACTAATACACAACCTGCTTGTTCCACAAAAGTTCTTATAAGGACTGGTAACTTGGTATAGGGTGCTACGGTACATAGGCTTGAGTGCGGTACAGTCTGCTGTTCTGTAAGGACCGCTATCGGTCCACAATAGATAGGGTTGACGTGCACCACTGCTGACCGCTCACCTATACTGCAGCAGTCCTTCAGCGGTATAGGGACTGACGTACAGTCTGCTAATCACTAACACACAACCTGCTTGTTCCACAAAAGTTCTTATAAGGACTGGTAACTTGGTATAGGGTGCTACGGTACATAGGCTTGAGTGCGGTACAGTCTGCTGTTCTGTAAGGACCGCTATCGGTCCACAATAGATAGGGTTGACGTGCACCACTGCTGACCGCTCACCTATACTGCAGCAGTCCTTCAGCGGTATAGGGACTGACGTACAGTCTGCTAAACACTAATACACAACCTGCTTGTTCCACAAAAGTTCTTATAAGGACTGGTAACTTGGTATAGGGTGCTACGGTACATAGGCTTGAGTGCGGTACAGTCTGCTGTTCTGTAAGGACCGCTATCGGTCCACAATAGATAGGGTTGACGTGCACCACTGCTGACCGCTGCCCTATACTGCAGCAGTCCTTCAGCGGTATAGGGACTGACGTACAGTCTGCTAAACACTAATACACAACCTGCTTGGTCCACAAAAGTTCTTATAAGGACTGGTAACTTGGTATAGGGTGCTACGGTACATAGGCTTGAGTGCGGTACAGTCTGCTGTTCTGTAAGGACCGCTATCGGTCCACAATAGATAGGGTTGACGTGCACCACTGCTGACCGCTCACCTATACTGCAGCAGTCCTTCAGCGGTATAGGGACTGACGTACAGTCTGCTAATCACTAACACACAACCTGCTTGTTCCACAAAAGTTCTTATAAGGACTGGTAACTTGGTATAGGGTGCTACGGTACATAGGCTTGAGTGCGGTACAGTCTGCTGTTCTGTAAGGACCGCTATCGGTCCACAATAGATAGGGTTGACGTGCACCACTGCTGACCGCTGCCCTATACTGCAGCAGTCCTTCAGCGGTATAGGGACTGACGTACAGTCTGCTAAACACTAATACACAACCTGCTTGGTCCACAAAAGTTCTTATAAGGACTGGTAACTTGGTATAGGGTGCTACGGTACATAGGCTTGAGTGCGGTACAGTCTGCTGTTCTGTAAGGACCGCTATCGGTCCACAATAGATAGGGTTGACGTGCACCACTGCTGACCGCTGCCCTATACTGCAGCAGTCCTTCAGCGGTATAGGGACTGACGTACAGTCTGCTAAACACTAATACACAACCTGCTTGGTCCACAAAAGTTCTTATAAGGACTGGTAACTTGGTATAGGGTGCTACGGTACATAGGCTTGAGTGCGGTACAGTCTGCTGTTCTGTAAGGACCGCTATCGGTCCACAATAGATAGGGTTGACGTGCACCACTGCTGACCGCTGCCCTATACTGCAGCAGTCCTTCAGCGGTATAGGGACTGACGTACAGTCTGCTAAACACTAATACACAACCTGCTTGGTCCACAAAAGTTCTTATAAGGACTGGTAACTTGGTATAGGGTGCTACGGTACATAGGCTTGAGTGCGGTACAGTCTGCTGTTCTGTAAGGACCGCTATAGGTCCACAATAGATAGGGTTGACGTGCACCACTGCTGACCGCTCACCTATACTGCAGCAGTCCTTCAGCGGTATAGGGACTAAGAGTTTTGTCACAGGGTCATTTAAAAAATGACATGCAGAGGAAGAGGCAGGCCCTTCCGCAGGGGTGGTAGGGGTAGGGCAGGAGCAACAGGCTTGAGCCAAAGTGGGAAGTTGCAGAAGGTGCGTTCAATTACTTTAAAGGATGCACCAGACTTGGTTGAGTGGCTCGCTCAGCCTTACTCTTCTGCACCCTCCTCATCCTCTCGATCTGCACCCTCTTCTTCACTCTCTGCTATGTGCACCCCCAAAGACACTACCACCAACAACACGACCACCACCACCACCACCACATACCTTCCGCTTGAGTCACTGGAATTATTTTCCGATCCATATCAAGAGGACATTTCTGATGCGCAGCCACTCTTGGTATTGGATCAGGAAGAGGAGGTAGCAACAAGCGCTACTCAGCAGTCTGACGCCAGTACCCAGATCAGCCCAAGGAGGAGGTTGGTCCCCGGTGTTGCTGCCTACTCCGAGATCTCTACTTATAGCGGTGGGGAAGGTGACGTTGATGATGACGTGTCTAGTGATGTCACGTGGGTGCCCACAAGAGAGGAAGAGGAGGGGAGTTCAGAGGGAGATATGGACCAGCAGATAGGGAGGAGAAGCAGCAATGACTTACATTGCACAGCAGGGACAAAGCAGACTGCAAATGTATCAGGAGCGAGTCATCGACCATGTACGGTCACATCTGGCGCTCCCAGGACACCGGCACATGGCTCCGCAGTGTGGGCTTTTTTTAACGTGTCCGCTGCTGACAATAGCGTTGCCATCTGCAATCTTTGCAGTCAACGCGTTAGTCGCGGTAAGCCCAATACTCACCTAGGGACGACCGCCTTAAGAAGGCACATGAGCAGCCATCACCGAGCCCAGTGGGAGCAACGGAACACACAAAGCCACACTGCAGGCTCTCACCGTCCAGCCTCGTCTTCTACTTCTCCTTCTCCTCTCTCCTCACAATTGTCCTCCACTCCACCTTCCATCACGCCAAGCTCACATTTTTCTGCAAAAAGGCAGGCTTCCGTGGGCCTAATGTTTGAGCGTAAAAAAATGATGATGCCGGATAACCCTCTTGCCCAACGGTTGGCGGCTGGCTTGTCAGAACTCATAGCCCGCCAACTACTGCCATATAAACTGGTGGACTCGGAGGCCTTTCGCAAATTTGTGGCCATTGGAACACCACAATGGAAGGTCCCAGGAAGGAAGTATTTCTCAGAGAAGGGCATCCCAGAGCTATATGGCCATGTTCAGCGGCAAGTGAATGTATCTCTGGCACACAGTGTCGGTGCCAAGATACATCTGACCACAGACACGTGGTCTAGCAAACACGGGCAGGGAAGGTATATCAGTTTTACTGCCCACTGGGTGAACCTTCTGACGGCCGTCAAGCATGTAACCCGTGGCACCCGTGTAGATTTGGTTTTACCGCCACGGATTGCATGCAGGCCTGACTCTTCTTCTCCTCCTCCTACTCCATCCTCCTCCCTCTCCTCCTCAGCTGCCTCCTCCTTTTCCGCTGCTAGCGTCTCTTCCACTGCACCGCCCAAGCTCCCCAGAACCTATTCCACATGCCAGGTGAGACGTTGCCATGCCGTGCTGCGTCTGTTGTGCCTGGAAGCAAAGAGCCACACTGGCCCGGCACTCCTTTCAGCTTTGCGTTCACAGGCAGATGAGTGGCTAACACCGCTCAATTTGACAGTTGGTAAAGTGGTGTGTGACAACGGTGCCAATCTGCTTAGCGCATTGAAACAGGGCAAAATCACGCACGTGCCGTGCATGGCACACGTCTTAAACTTGGTCGTGCAGCGATTCCTTGTCAAATACCCTGGGGTCCAGGACATCTTGCGGCAGGCAAGGAAAATCTCGGCCCATTTCAGAAGATCTTACACGGCCATGGCTCGCCTTGCTGACATTCAGCGGCGACACCATCTGCCGGTCAGACGTCTTATTTGCGATTGCCCGACGCGATGGAACTCAACCTTCTATATGCTTGATAGGCTGCTCCAGCAGAAACGTGCAGTTAACGTCTACCTGTATGAACTCTGCGAAAGAAACGGTTCTGGGGAGCTGGGTTTTTTTTCACCGCGCCAGTGGCTGCTCATGCGCGACACATGCAGACTTCTGCGGCCATTTGAGGAGATCACCAAACTGGTCAGTCGCAGCCATGGCGCCATCAGTGACATGGTACCTTATGCCTTCTTTCTGGAGCGTGCATTGCGTCGTGTCATTGATCAGGCTGTGGAGGAGCAGGAGCGGGAAGATGAGGAAGTCGCAATGCTGGATGAATTCCCAGGGGGGGCTACTCTATCTGAGACAAGTCAACAACAGGAGTCTGATGAGGAGTCAGAGGAGGATGGTGCCGGGGCGGATGAGCAGGAGCAAGAAGAGCATGCTTTAAACCTTTCTGGGATCCCTGTTGTGCGAGGATGGGGAGAGGAGAATGAAGAGGACGACATTATCCTGGATGATGAGCAGGAGCCAGGCCACCACACCGCTTCCACTTTAGTGCAAATGGGGGCCTTCATGCTCCAGTGTTTTAATAGGGACCCCCGTATAAAAAGCATGAGGGTCAAGGACCAGTACTGGGTGGCAACGTACTTAGACCCCCGGTACAAACACAAAATGGCGGAAATGTTACCGCCGTCGCAGAGGGCTGTCAGAATGCAGCACTTCCAGGCCTTGCTTCGAGAAATGCTGCATTCTGCTTTTGCGTGCGCTGGCAGAGGAGCAATTCCCACTCCCAGAGAAGGATTTGCGGGTACCAATCCAACAGCGCCTGCAAGAAGAGGCCGGTTTGAAGATGTGTTGGTGACTTCGGATATGAGGTCATTCTTTCAGCCGACCCATCGACAGGTGTCATCCGGATCCAGCATCAGGGAACGCCTAGACCGTCAGGTGTCCGACTACATTGGGTTAACGGCCGATGTGGACGCTCTGAGGAGTGATGAACCCCTAGACTACTGGGTGGGCAGGCTTGACCTCTGGCCAGAGCTTGCCCAATTTGCAATCGAACTGTTGGCTTGCCCCTCATCCAGTGTCCTGTCCGAAAGGACGTTCAGCGCAGCAGGGGGGATTGTGACCGATAAGCGTACTCGCCTAGCTCACCACAGTGTTAACTACCTCACATTTCTAAAAATGAATGAGGCATGGATCTCGGAGGAATTCAACACATGTGACCAGTAGACCATGTATATGTCTATAAACTATTTTTTTAATCAAGCACACAGACCTTCTTAATTCATTTGGCTCACTTCCTTGACCCAAAAAAGCACACCGTACTATATGCCCCTACCCTCCTCTTTGAAGAGGTTGAGCGGTGTCATATTTCTACTGGGGCTGCTTATGATATCCCTGTGCTGTGCTGACTTCCTCCTGGGGGTTCTTATTATGAAGGGATCACACTATCCCTGTGCTGTGCTGACTTCCTCCTGGGGGTTCTTATTATGAGGGGATCACACCATCCCTGTGCTGTGCTGACTTCCTCCTGGGGCTGCTTACGGTGCTGCTGTCAGTGCTGTATGTCACGGTGCTGCTGTCAGCGCTGTATGTCACGGTGCTGCTGTCAGCGCTGTATGTCACGGTGCTGCTGTCAGCGCTGTATGTCACGGTGCTGCTGTCAGCGCTGTATGTCACGGTGCTGCTGTCAGCGCTGTATGTCACGGTGCTGCTGTCAGCGCTGTATGTCACGGTGCTGCTGTCAGCGCTGTATGTCACGGTGCTGCTGTCAGCGCTGTATGTCACGGTGCTGCTGTCAGCGCTGTATGTCACGGTGCTGCTGTCAGCGCTGTATGTCACGGTGCTGCTGTCAGCGCTGTATGTCACGGTGCTGCTGTCAGTGCTCTGTATTACGGTGCTGCTGTCAGATGCCTCTATCACGGTGCATGTGTCATTCCGGTATGTCACGCTGCTGGTGATCATCTCCTGCACCCTCTTCTTTGCCTACCCTGGTCCCTGACCTTCCCTCTCCTCCATTGCCTTCATTAGCTCCATAGTCCTGAATTGTTAGAACAATTTCCCAAATAAAATAAAAATGCTTGTAGTTATCGATCCCAAATTCACCTCATACATGTATTATGTCATTGTCCAGATGGTGGGACTACGTTTTACCCCCTAATAATTACCACGTGGCCGCAAATTCGACATGAAGGTTTGCAAAGTTCGCCTCCCATTGAAGTCAATGGGGCCCGCGGCGAACGGTCGGTTTCGCGAACGTTTGGGTCCGTTCGCATTTCGCGTTCGCGAAACGTCCCGTCGGAAGTTCGTCCATCACTAAATGTGAGTGACTGGATTAAATTATGGGTTTAAAAGCACTGTATGTATTAACATACAGGAAGCCTTATTTGCTGAGCTGAAATATGGAATATTTGCTAAAAGCGGTATATCAAGCAAAATAACAAGTGATGATATTTCTTTACTCAACAAGGATGGAAGGGTTCCATCCTTCTAAGGTAAGAAATTTTACCTATTGGTTTTATCATCTGATTTACAAATCTTTTTATAAACAAAAAAGATATTTCAGGGTGCTAAATGTAAATGTTGTTTTATTTTAGGTGTCTCTTGTAGATGATATTTCTCTTGTCTTCCTTTGCACTCACCAGGACAGAAGGGAAAAGGGAATCTCTTCAAACTAAGAACAGCATTTTCTACAGACTGTATTGTCTCTACTGTTTTAGTATACAACAGGCAGATTTTTCCTCAATTCTTGTTTGATCACTGGTGCATAAAGTTAGGAGAAATATCCTCAGAGGATATACAGGCTAGACAACTTTACCATTGTTAGAAAGTTTCTTTAATTTAATATCTAATATTCATCTATTAACAAATATTAACAAATTAATGAAATGATTAGATCTTTACAGAATAATTGAGTTGAATATATATATTTATATCTTCTTAGTTATGGAAAAAGTGAAATTATATAGACTCCTATACTTGTAAAAGTATACATGTTGTTATAGCTTCATAATCATTCCTATGGAGAACCAGACATGTGTTAGTAATTATGAATCTTGTGCTGGGTTCTTACCATCCTTCTATGGCAAATGAGATGAAAGGTTTCAAATTTCTTAAGATGTAAAAGTTCATGTTTTAGTTAAGAATATAAGTTTGTTTATATTACAATATATCTTGATTAGTATAGGTAGTATTTGGCAAGTATATGTAGTATTTGATTAGAAGTTATATACTATACTTAAAATAGTTTCACACATTGTTCTAGCCCAGTGATGGCGAACCTTGGCCCCCCAGGTTCATTCCCATGATGCTCATGCACTCTGCAGTGTAGTGGAGCATCATGGGAAATGTAGTTTCAAAACATCTGGGGTGCCAAGGTTCGCCATCACTGTTGTAGCCCATCCCCATGGAATGTTGTGAATAGAGATGGTGTTGTATTTCAACATCTGGTGTTAGACTGAAAGTTGAAAACATTGGCCACTAAGTCTGCGGAACTATAAGTTGAAACCAGCCTTTTTAGGAGAAGGTGGGGGCTGAATTTAGGAGTAATAGGAGTTGAACAGAGATATTTGCTGGCAAACATGACACACCTCAAGACATTGAAGGAAGCTGGTACAGCTACACACACACACATCTGATTCAATCTTTATCTTAAGAATATAATACATTATTGACATTTTTATATTCTACATTTTGATATTGTTCTTGTAATATTTTGCTATTTTATTATTAAATAATTTTTTACATTTTTACACAAGAGCTGAACAGACTTTCTTGGAACTTTCCCCATCCATATAATTTACAGAATATCAATATAAATACCATAACAACAGTATTTTAACACCCATGGCCCTAACCATCCTCCAATATTGTTTTGGCTAGAGTCTACTATAAGGTCACTTTAGATTTTTACATTTGCTACAAACATATTAGGCCCTGTTTAAACTTGGAAATTTGGAATTGTCAGCAGAATCACAGACAGAATCATCCAAAACACTGCAAAAGGTGTGATGCATATTTGCGTTTGCACTGCAAAATGCACACTTAACAATTGCACATAGGGCAGCCTATTGAAGTGAAATGCACAACACATGGAAATGCGTGTTAATCGTGCTTTCATATACATGAACGGGAATGCTCACTTCCGTTATGCAAGATCTGAACAGGGCCTTAGTTATCATATTTAATTTACCACAAGTGATTTCAGCTGGCAACCAGGATAGTAATCTCACCAGAGTTTCCCAAACTGTTTAAATATTCTTTGTCTGAGACCTCCCTTTAGCCAGAGATGGTATAAATGTAACATGAATATTATGTTTTTATGTAATAATAGTTTGGGGTTCATATATTTTTGGAACAATTGCATAGAAATAAAACTTAATGTAAATATTAAGAAGCGTTCTTTTTCTTCTTCTTTTTTTTATAATTGATCTTCAGTGAATTAAATGCAGTTTTTAAGTATGTATAACCATCCAGCATTAGTTCAGTATGTTATTAATTCTTTATCATTATCTAGATTAAGTTTATTTAATAAGACAGCACAAAGGACTAGAGTAAACTGAAATGTGATTAATTGCTTTGAGTTACTGTACAATATGACTGCTCTTTGGAATGGTCAGCTAAATAAATATGTTTCTGTGTGCCTACATTAGGACAATGAGCAATATGTCCAATAATCTATAGCATGCAATCAGAGCTCTTTAACTGATCATAACAGTAATGTAAAGTCTAATTGTTTACTATACTTTGTACATCATCCCTGATCTTTTTACTGTCTAAGATAATGTTCTATACATTTTAGTAATAGGTTTTATTATTACATGAACTCCGTTGAAAAATCATGTTTGTCATTTTATTTAAAACATTTCTATTTTGTCAAGTAAACTCCTATATCCTTTTTTTGTTTTAAGGACGGATAAAGCATTGTGCTATGCATGTTACCTTGCATAAAATCAATAGATTTCTTTAAAAAAAAAAAAAGATTGTAAAGCTTGTAGAGGAACACACAGTAATTCACGATGTTTAAATCAAGACATAATGTCTTTGCCTTAGTAAGACTGGCACTTAAATGTTTCTTGGCTGCCAACAATGGTTGTGAAACATATGCAGTACAAGACTTTCCTTCTTTCTGAAAACCAGAAGCTGACCAGGCTTCTGCCTCATCAGTCAAGCTTATTGACCTCTGTCTCCATGTAGTATTGGACTGAGATATCTGCCAACACATAGGGAGCCGCATGTCAATAGAAGAGTCACTGTAGCAGGAATTCCAAAGTGGCTGTCAGCAGAGCAGTGTACTTTTGACTACCTGTCAGTCTCTTGCATGAAGATAGTTTTCTAATAGCATCAACAATACACCTCTTTAATGACTTTTAGAAAAATGACAGTGAAGTCTTGCACGGGTCATGGCTGAAATACTAGTTTATATTTGTTGCAATTGTAAATTTCAAGGATTTGTTCACTGTAAAAAACAAAGAAAATGGTCCATTGCTGTTTAGTTTTGAATTCTCTCTCAGTCTCTTTCTCTCTCACACATACACATACATGCATATATTAAATTTGTAAACATTTTAGGTGTATATACAGCTTAGAGAAAGTGCATTGTCGAATGGACCCCTGTTCAGATCTTACCAGAACTTATGAAACACCATGAAAGTTCAGACCTGAATAACAAACCCTATTAAAGTCAAGGGGACCCAAATGTCAAAAATCAAAAGTGACCATTTTGAAGGCTTATATGCAAGTAATTGGGCATATAATGGTTATAGGGGTCTGGGTCCTGTCCTGGGGGACATGTATCAATAAACAAAAAGTTAGTGAAAATTTTAATTTTTAAATGAGCAGTGATTTTTTGACTTATAAAAGTAAAAGCATAAAAATTCCTTCCCATATAGTGCTTGGGGCGTCCCCTTGGTCTACCTGTAAAGTGCCAGATCTGTACCATGTTTATAATCTGCTGCAGCAATAGTTGCATTTATAAAGCCAAAAAAAAAATGAAATTTTCCCTGCAAGCTGCCTTTATTTTGCTCAGCAACAGCTGGGGAGCCACAATGTGGTACACTAGTAACAAGATTATAGTTTTTTTGGATACATTCCAGTGTCACTTTGACTGTGGATAGAAGTAATGGGTGCGTAAAAATTGGTCTTTGGGTGTCGGTGGCGCCTTCCCATCATAACCCTATAGAGGTAATCTTGATGAAAGCAAGAATTGACCTCGCTGTAAAAAATTGCAATGATATGCACCTGTCAAACAGGTGCGAAAAAATTGGTCTTTGGGTGTCGGTGGTGCCTTCCCACCATAACCCTATAGAGGTACTCTTGATGGAAGCAAGAATTGGCCTTGCTGTGAAAAATTGTAATGATATGCACCTCTCAAACAGGGGCAGAAAAATTGAGATAAGTGGTCTTATGTCATGACCCAGTAAGTCGGTGGATCATCAGCTGTAAAGCTTTCCATCTCTGTTTTGGCCCTGGGGTAATCGTCCACTATGTGATGCAGATGCTGCCAATGGGATGTTGAAGCTGACAGCCCTGGGTGGTGAGCACTAAAAGAATGACTCACTCCAATGCTCCTCTCTTGACCAACAGAAAACTCAAAACTATGTTTTTCACAACACTGTAATCTACTGGACTCGGGAAAAACGTTCAATAAAATAATCTTTAACGTGTCCTCAAGAGATTTTATCTTCTGCAGTCTCTGTGGGGACGGGAAGAGTTCTGAGATGTTCCCCTTATAACGGTGTTCAAGGAAGATTGCCAACCAGTAATCATCCTTCTCCTTTATGCAAAGTATTCTTGGGTCCTTTCGCAGGAAGCATGAGGTTGCCCATGTGCCTCAAATTTGCAGAGGCTTGCCTCGGGGTCACTCAGGGTGACAGCATCTGGAACTTACTCCTCCCAGCCACGTACTACTCCCAAGGGTCCTGGGGTGGGAAAGCCATCGCCTACAGATTGATGCATGTCTTCCTCTTGTTCGAAGCCTATGAAAGTGCCAGAATCCTCATCCTCCTTCCCTCTCTCCTCCTGTGTGTTTTATGACATAGGGATGACAGTGTCTGGATAAAGTGGGCATTGAAAGGAAAGGAAGTTGGCCAGCTGGCATGGAAGAGGGACGCTTACTAACAGAGCTCCACATCGAGGAGAATCACTGGAACGACTAGGACCCGCCTGAGATGATATTTTCTCCCCAGAACTTTCAGCAACCTCCAGAAAATCGATATTTGGAGTCGCCTCCCCCTATTGGTAGCAGGGAGATGCAATCTGATTAAAATGTTGTGGATGCCATAACTGTTTTACTTACTACGTAACTCCCCGGTGTGGATATATAAGAAATGGTTTAACCGCTTGCCAACCGCCTCACGTTGATATACGTCAGCAGAAGGGCTCGTACAGGCAGCATCACATACCTGTACATTGCCCTTTAAGAGGCAGACAGGAGGGATACCCGCGATCGCCTTACGGGGGAGGAAGAATGTAAACTAGCATCTCCCCATTCTGCCTAGTGACAGTGTCACTGATTTCTGCTCCCTGTGATTGGGAGCAGAGATCAGTGACGTGTCACACATAGCCAGGTCCCCCCACAGTTAGAAACACTCCCCAGGGCACACTTAACCCATACACTGCCGCCTAGTGGTCAACCCCTTCACTGCCAGTGTCATTTACACAGGAATCACTGCATTTGTTGTATAAATGACAATGGTCCCAAAAATGTATAAAAAATGTCCGAGGTGTCTACCATACTGTCGCAATCCTGATAAAAATCGCTTATCGCTGCCATTACTAGTTATAAAAAATAAAAAAAATTAATGAAAGGAATAAAAATGCTATAAAACTATCCCCTATTTTGTAAACACTATAATTTTTGCGCAAATTAATCAATAAACGCTTATTGCAATTTTGTTTTAACAAAAATATGTCGAAGAATACGTATCGGCCTAAACTGAGGAAAAAAAACGTTTTTTTTATATATTTTTGGGGGGTATTTATTATAGCAAAATGTGAAAAATTATGTGTTTTTTTTCAAAATTGTCGCTATTTTTGTTTATAGCGCAAAAAATAAAAACCGCAGGGGTAATCAAATAGCACCAAAAGAAAGCTCTATTTATTGGAAAAAAAGGATGTCAATTTTGTTTGGGAGCCGTGTCACATGTCTGCGCAATTGTCAGTTAAAGCAACGCAGTGCCGAATCGCAAAAAGTGCTCTGGTCAGGAAGGGGGTAAATTCTTCCGGGGCTCAAGTGGTTAAAAAAATTTAAATATTGTTTAGGAAACTATTATGGAAAGGAGGTCAGGCCAGGATTAGCCTACAAACTTTATAGTTACCAAAGAGGGAGGGGGGTTTAGCGATGCCACACCCCCGGAGTTACTTTCTGGCGGCACAGTTGCAGCATTTAGGGGGAAGTAATGTCCCAGGAGGAGGAAGTGCAGGTGGGGGACTAATGATACTAGGGGCATCACATAATACATAATAGAGGCACTGGAGGTGGACACCTTTTTTTTCATAGAAACCCCACAGTAAAGCTGGTTTTAAAAGTATGGAAAGCAGTTAAATTATTAATGGGCTATGAGGGGGTAACAGATTATAACCCTCTTTGGAATAATAGGAACCTTCAGGAGCTGGTGGCTATAGGAAAGATTAAAGAATGGGAAATAAAGGGGATAGATAGGTTGGCCCAGTTATATGAGGGCAGTACCTTACAAACTTTTGTAGTTCTGAGAGGAGAATATGATCAAACCAAATCAATCATTATATAAATATCTACAGACTAGACACACGCTGGGGGTCCAGTTTGAGAGACAAGGTCCGGAATGGAGCAAAGCTCCCATCTTCCAAAGAATAAGTAAGTCGGGCATGAGTAAAGGGTTTATATCTGAAGTATATTCACAGATACGTAGTGGAAGCATTGAAGGACTGGAACTTCTTAAAAGTAGGAAAAAATGGGAAGAGGACGTAGGGGAAATAACTGAGGTGCAATGGAGGAGGATATTAGAGAGGGGGCACTTAGTGTCGGTTTCTCCTTCACAGAAAGTATCGCATTTGATGTTGATACATAGGACACTCCCAAGAGACTGTTCTTATTTGGATGAAGAGCAGACACTAAGTGCCCCAGATGTCAGGATACGGGAGATTGGAGGTGTCCTAAACTGTTAAAATATTGGACAGAGGGGGGGCGTGGCCAGCGCACGAGCTGAATGGAAGCTCTGTGAGAGAGCTCCGTGACACAAACGGGCATATTAGCGACAATTCACAGCGAATATTGGTAAAAAAGATACAAACAGACGACGGAAGAGTTCCTGAATCCGAAGGTGATGTCGAAAAAGCGGAAAGACGAATGGAAAATGAAAAAACTAACGACATTCTCCTCTCAGTCAGCGGGAGGGAGAAAAAAAGATGGCACAGATCCTCTCACAGCTGCTGTACCAGCAACGGCCTCCTCAGGGAGAGCGCACTACACTGACATGCCTGATGCAGCTCTAGAAGAATCACCTCACAAAACACATCTGGAATCTCCTCATGAGGAAGATTACCTCAGCCCTACATGTCGCAGCCCGGCTAAAACTCGTATCAAACTGGATTTCACAGGCCAGGAGGTAAGCCATAAAATACCTCATATTAGTCAAGATAACACAGTCATAACTCCTATAGCTTCGCCTATAGCCGCATTCCCCACTAATAACCAGCCTATTCTGGACACCCAATTAAAAGAAATGCTATTAACTTTACATACTTCGCTTCATACGGATATTTTACAACTCACAAATCAATTCTCCAAAGCAGTGAACTCCTTAGGTGAAAGAGTACACACTATTGAGAACTCTATGGGAGACATGACCAATACTATTAATGACTTAATAGATGCTCATGAAGAAAATAAAGCTGAAAAAGAGTGGCTCAAATTTAAAATCGCAGATTTAGAAGACCGCTCAAGGAAGAACAATCTCAAAATCAGGGGTATCCCTGAAAATATACAGCAGTCTGATCTTAAAAAATATGCCACTGACTTATTCTCCAACTTGCTGCCAGCTATACCAGCCTTAGAGCTCACAATTGATCGTATCCATCGGATTCCGAAACCGTCATTTCTCCCTCCACAGATACCACGTGATGTACTACTTAGAGTACACTTCTACCATGTTAAAGAACAAATCCTATATAAAGTGTGACATCTAGGACAACTTCCACAACCAAACCATATAATACAATCCAGATTTATGCTGACTTGTCTAAACATACTCTAGATATGAGAAGACAACTTTCCACGATTACAAAAGCTCTGCGTAATCATAAAATTGAATACCGTTGGAAACAACCATCTAAACTACTGATACAGAAGAACGACACCTACCATACAATCACTTCTGTGGAACAAGGCATTGAGTTACTTCACGCATGGGGTATTATCCCCGAACCAACTCCACCTATCGGAGCTAAGAAGAATCCGGAGAAACTTACGCCACAATGGCATTAGCTTTCATTGACTAGATCCGGTCAAAATACAATCCTATCTATTGGAAACCGATCTATCAGCTTGCCCGCAGTGCCGTGCGATACTAAATCTTTGGAACAGCTGACCTTTGAACTAATTACCCATTCTAATGTTGCAGTATACATTGAAATGTTTACCACTGCAAGTTAAGTTTAATGTTTGGTTATATTTTTGTTTGTGCTTTTACTTTTATTTTTTTTCTTCACAGTATCCTATACACAACTCATAGCATTCAAAGGGACAGGTATGTTGTGAACCTACAAAATTTGAATCAAAACTTTTCAGTCACTAAATTTTTGAACATTCATAGTCATTTCAGACTACAGATTGTTCACATGGAAGTAGAATTTAAAGCTATTATCAGGCTAGTATGTACTTACTTTTTCCATCTTATTAATATCCTTTTATGAGTATAAAGTTAATATCTTTAAATACTAATGGTCTTAACCATCCAGCAAAAAGAGCGTCGATGTGGCAAATGGCTAACACCCAGCAATGTCAAATATTGTGTATACAAGAAACCCATTTCAAAACAGGCGCTATTCCCACTTGCACCCATAAGAACTTTCCTCACATATTTACAGCATCAGGCCAACAGAAAAAAAGAGTAGTACTTATTGCCATACATCATTCAGTTAATTTTCAATTACATGAATCTATTGTAGATACTAATGGACGATACCTCATATTAATATGTACCATTGATAATACACTTACTACATTGGTAAATGTGTATGCGCCTAATAAAAGGCAATCCCATTTTCTGAATGGCCTGATGAGAAAAATTGATAAATGCCGAAAAGTGCCTTAATAATTTGTGGAGACTTCAACACAATACATGAACAAGATCTAGACACTTCTAATCCCAAAACCAGAACCAACTGTGCACTTAAATTTTTTTTGAATAAAAGCGATCTCTATGATGTATGGAGATGCCATCATCCTGGAGATCGTGAATACACATATCATTCCCTGGTACATAATACCTATATTCGTATCGATTATATTTTTACGGATAAGTGGCTATTGCAGCGGGTGAGGGAGTCTGACATTGCACCCATCACTTGGACTGATCATGCCCCAATTAGTATGACTATTCTACCTAAACACTCTCAAACGACCCATTTTCTATGGAGAACAAATGCATATCTTATCAAAATGCCTACCTATGCTACAGCTATACAAAACCAGATAACTGAATTCTTTAAATATAATGTGGGATCGGTGTCAGACTCTGCCACCCTATGGGGTGCTCATAAAGCATTTAGTAGGGGAATCCTAATGCAACTGAATGCTCAATTCAGGAAAAATAAAACAAAACTCATTGAGAAACTAACTGCTGACATTAAAACATTAGATTCCCAAAACCAATGTCACCCATCACAACAGCTGAAAACTAAACTACAAATATTACGACAGGAACTCAGAGCGACTTTATTGGATACATTTGAAAAACATACTAGAAAACTTAAAGCTAAATATTACCATACTAGCAACAAAGCAGGAAAAAACATGGCACTTCGGATCAAAGGCAGATATTCCAAATCAAAGATTCCATATCTATACCACCCTATTACTAGAGAAAAATTGCAAGACCCCCAAGACATAGCGAATGCATTTAGCTGTTATTATAGCTCCCTTTACAATCTTAAAGATGATTCTCAAACTCCCACACCTACCCCAAAGATAATAAGTGATTTCTTAGATACTATTAGTCTCCCATCATTAACTACTGATCAAATCTCTGATCTTAACGTCCCATTTTCAGTGGAAGAAATTGCTAGAACTATAGACTCCCTGCCCAACAATAAATCTCCGGGCCCAGACGGAATGATAGGAGAATACTATAAATTACTTTGAGATATACTGGCTCCCCACTTATGCTCACTTTTTAACGAAGCGGCATCCAAATCAGAATTTCAGGCCTTGATCATAACACTGCCGAAACCAGGCAAAGATCCCAATGCTCCCCAAAATTTCAGACCGATTTCATTATTGAACATTGACATCAAAATATACGCCAAAGCAATAGCGAATCGACTGATGAACTACATACCAGACCTTTATTCACAAAGATCAATCTGGCTTTACTAAAGGTCGACAATCTTCAGATGCAACAAGACGTCTGATTGATATTATACACTTCACTGAGAGACATCAAACGCCTTCTCTGCTCCTTTCTTTGGATGCAGAGAAGGCGTTTGATAGGGTCCATTGGGGCTATTTACAGTCAGTGCTTTTAAAATTCGGCTTTCATGGAATTTTTGCACTGTATAAGGGCCCCTCAGCGAGAGTATACACAAATGATATGATGTCTAGGCCCTTTGGCATCTCGAATGGAACACGACAAGGTTGCCCTTTATCTCCTTTAATATTTAATTTAGCCATCGAACCTCTAGCAGAACGTATACGATCTGACACAAAACTATCTGGTATAAAAATTGGGCAAATAGATAATAAAATAAGTCTGTTCGCAGATGACATAGTGCTTATAGTGTCTGATCCTATTTCATCTCTCCCGAATCTCCAAAATATACTAACGACATTTGGAGCAGCATCATATTATAAAATCAATGAAACCAAGTCCCATATTTTAGACCTAGGATTAGATAACACAACCAGGCAGTTATTGTCTAATAAATACCCCTACCACTGGAAAGACGAGGGGATTTCTTACTTAGGAATCACTCTCACTAACAAAACAAAACAGTTATTTAAAACAAACTTTTTACCATTTAAGAAACATTTTGAAACAGATCTGACAACACTTAGTAAATTCGAATTTACATGGGCTGGTCGCCTGGCAGCTTTCAAAATGATGACCTTACCAAAATTATTATATCAACTCAGGTCCCTTCCAATATGTATCCCTAAATACTACTTTAAATCCTTACAAAGCAGTTTGGGAAAATATCTATGGAATGGCAAAAAATCCCATTGCGCATACCATATACTAATTAAACATAGAAATATAGGTGGTGCGACCGTACCTGATCTACAGGATTATTATGACGCAACTCTTTTGACCCAATTGCAAGAATGGTTCTTGCCTACTCCTAAAACTTTATGGGGACAACTTGAGAAAGACATCACACGACAGCCTAATATGCAATTCTGGTTACTTAGTAGGAAAATTAAGTCCACAATTACAGCTCAATACCCACCAACGGTGAAAGCGACGCTACACTCTTGGCAGAGAATCATTACATACAAATGGGATAAAACTCCAATCACGGTGTTAAACCCTCCTCTAACAATCATACCAACATTAATTCCTGGCGTACAAATACACGACTGGAATTTGGGTCGGGATATCAAACTTGGTTCCTTCTTCCAACAGGGCTCATTAAAGTCTTTTTCTCAGTTAAGTAATGAATTACAGCTTCCGAATTCTGAGCGCTCTACATATATTCAAATAGAAAAGTGTCTGCTACACAATCCACAACTCAGAGCTTCAATCCCGGTTAAAATATGGTCTTTCCTCAATAACCATGCCACCTCACAGAAAGGAGTAGCTACACTATACCCAATTCTAGGGGGAAAAAACATACCCAGCAAACTACCTTCCTTCCTTAAATGGGAACAAGATTTGGGGCAAGACTTTTCAATTAAACAATGAATGGCTTCCCTACGAAGCATATATAGGGCCACTGCATGTGTTACACTATGGGAATTGGCACAAAAAATTGTTCAAAGACAATACCTGACTCCACATATCCTAGCAAAATTCAAGGGGAACTCGTCACCTAATTGCTGGAGAAATTGTACCCAATTGGGGATACTATTTCATATTATGTGGGACTGCCCAAGCTTACATAACTACTGGCAGGCAATCTCCCATTTACTCACTTCCGTAACAGGTATTGTCCTTCAACTTTCACCAGAACTAGCCATTCTGAATATGAATTTACATACGATTCCCAAACAATATCGTAAAGTAGTAACACATATACTTTTAGCTGCGAGACTATCCATAACTAGAAAATGGAAAACTGACTCTCTTCCTACTATGACAGAAGTTATAGAATTAACCCAACTTCACCACTCCTACGAATTGTTATTTCCTAATGACAAATCCCTATATATTAAGGAACAACAACTATGGGAACCTTGGAGTACATGGTACAAAAATTATACTTCCACAATTTAGATAATGCTGATTTTTTAATCATATAGAAGAAAGAACTCCTGTGTGTTTTAATATTTTTTGGATGGCTTTAAAAATAATTTCATAACAAAGTGACAAATATATCACATGTCTGTTTATCTGAATTGAGCTGCGAACAGATCTTTATTTTCCTTCATAAAAGATAACAACTGTGTTTGAATTTCCTTTAGGATGTTGGTCTAGGTACTCCAAGACACAGATAGATCCCTGTGAGGGGTGTCTTGGGGTCCAGAAGTAGCCATTATCCATATCGCTATTTATAAATCTTACAAATAATTATATTACAGACTTTATTATCCAAGTTCGAGTCCCTTATGACTATGAATATTAGATACTTGGGAATACTACTTTATTCTTTATTGTGGACCATTTGTTTCTATGCTATATTGTGCTGAGAAAACCCTGTCACTACATTATACTGTGTTATGTTACTTTTATTACTATATATTATTTTCTTTGTTTTGTAACCCTTGTTGTAACTAACTCTGCTAAAAATCTCAATAAAAACATTTGAAAAGAAAATATTGGACAGAGGTTCTCAATATTATAAACATGACATATGGAATCAGGCTGGAAATGGACACCAGACTTTCTGTTCTGGGTAGACATGGGCGCCGTCAATAAATTCGTTTCGTTCTGTTCCGTTTCGATTTGTAATAAAATGAATTCGTACTTCGTATTTCGTGTCCGAAATTCCGTTCTGTTTCGTACGAAATACGAATTGTCGTTAACGTGTACGAACGTTCTTAAAGGCAAAAACATTGCTCATTATGCTTATTATGACTTGCAGAAGACTTCTGTGATAGAAATCAATGTAAGTTGCCTGAAGACATCGGTGAAGCACTTTCATCCTCTCTGGGCAGGCTGCCAAGAAAAGAACAAAATGATACAATGTTTCTTCTTCAATGGGCTGAACTCCGTGTGTAGAAGTTCTCAGTTTAACCATTTAAAGACTAAATCTTTTCTGACACTTGTTGCTTACAAGTAAAAATCCAGTATTTTCTGCTAGAAAATCACTCAGAAGCCCCAAAAATTATATATATTTTTTTAGCAGAGACCCTAGGGAATAAAATAGCGGTTGTTGCAATATTTTATGTGACGCAGTATTTGCGCAGAGGTCTTTCAAACGCACGTTAGCCCTTTTTTTTCGGTCGACCTCTAGGGAGCACTGACATTAGCAGCGTGACATACAGCAATGACACCTGCACCGTGATAGAGTGATCTGACACCAGCACCGTGATAGAGAGCACTGACATCAGCAGCGTGACATACAACAATGACACCTGCACCGTGATATACAGCACTGCCACCAGCACCGTGATATACAGCACTGACACCTGCACCGTGATAGAGTGATCTGACACCAGCACCGTGATAGAGAGCACTGACATCAGCAGCGTGACATAAAGCACTGACACCAGCACCGTGATATACAGCACTGACACCAGCACCGTGATATACAGCACTGACACCTGCACCGTAAGCAGCCCCAGGAGGAAGTCAGCATAGCACAGGGATGGTGGGAGCCCCTCATAATAAGCAGCCCCAGGAGGAAGTCAGCACAGCACAGGGATGGTGAACTTTACAAACCTAGAGGTCATATTTGCAGCCACAAAATAATTACTAGCTGTGCACACATAGTCCCACCACATGGCCAATGACATAACACATGTATGAGGTGAATCTGGGATGGACAACTACAAGCATTCTTTTTTTATATATGAAATTCTGAAAATTCAGGAATCTTGAGATACTGGAGGCGAGGGAAGGTCAGGGTAGGCAAAGAAAAGGGTGCAGGAGATGATCACCAGCACCGTGATATAGAGCACTGACACCTGCACTGTGATAGAGTGATCTGACACCAGCACCGTGACATAACACATGTATGAGGTGAATCTGGGATCGACAACTACAAGCATTCTTTTTTTATATGTGAAATTCTGAAAATTCAGGAATCTTGAGATAATGGAACTACAAGCATTCTTTTTTTTATATGTGAAATTCTGAAAATTCAGGAATTTTGAGATAATGGAGGCGAGGGAAGGTCAGGGTAGGCAAAGAAAAGGGTGCAGGAGATGATCACCAGCACCAGCACCGTGATATAGAGCTCTGACACCTGCACCGTGATAGAGTGATCTGACACCAGCACCATGGTATAACACATGTATGAGGTGAATCTGGGATCGACAACTACAAGCATTCTTTTTTTATATGTGAAATTCTGAAAATTCAGGAATCTTGAGATAATGGAGGCGAATGAAGGTCAGGGTAGGCAAAGAAGAGGGTGCAGGAGATGATCACCAGCACTTGAGATTCGTACGAAACGAATCGCACATGTCTAGTTCTGGGTCTCGAGGAGGAAATATGTGAAACAGCAAGTATATCCATAGTAGTAGTGAGGTGTCTATTTCAGGCATGAAAATTGATCGCACAGAGATGGCAATCAGTGACCCCCCCATCAGTAAGGGATTGGGTTAGTAAAAAAAACATTTGCGCAAACCAATCAATAAACACTTATTGCAATTTTGTTTTAACAAAAATATGTCGAACAATATGTATCAGCTTAAACTGTGGAAAAAAAAGTTTGTTTATATATTTTTGGGGGATATTTATTATAGCAAAATGTAAATTGAGGTGTCTATTTCAGGCATGAAAATTGATCGCACAGAGAGTGACCCCCCATCAGTAAGGGATTGAGTTAGGATAATAAGCAAGACGATATGGAGGGCAAAGGTAGTCTATATGAAGAGAGGGAATTTTAAAGAATTTGAAAAAAATATGGAAACCTTGGCTGGAGAGGATGGGATTTCCTTTGTAAGGGAAAAGGCCTAGAGTGGGTGTAGGAAGTATCCCCATAGGTAACACGAGGAATAGTGTAATATAAAAGACATACTAGCGTAGATAGGAAAAGGGACATTATAATGTTGTAAGAATTTTTTTTTTTTTTTTTGTATATGTTTGTTCTTTTTTAAACTGTGCAGAAAATGAATAAAGAATATATAATTAAAAAAAAAGAAAAACTGCGTGGACATCAACAGAGGGAACCAAACGCATTTAAAGTGAAATAATGTAGTTTATTAAGGAAAGTGAATACATATAAAACACACCTCCAATACCAAACAGTGAACAACAATCCAACAACTAAACAGTAATCCACAAATAACAGACTAAATAAGTATATAGAATAGATGGGAAATACCAGAATTGTAAACGTAGCCAGGCCAGGGTCATGCATGGGAGATCCGCAGATGAGGGCAAGGAGCAAACAGGACAGAGAGAATGTGGATGGGATCAGGCTGCAGGGCCAAGGTACAGGATAACAGGATCACAGGAACAGGTTCAGGAGCAGGTTCGGGAACAGAGGATCACAGGCACAGGTCAAGGCTCAAGGACAATACCAAGGCAAGTGTATGAGTACACATCTGCTGCAATTAGCCTCAGGTGACGCCTGATTGCAGGAGATAATGTCAGCTCCACACTGCCAGAAGACACCCGCTGGTGGACACCAGTACTGCGGCCCAAGGATCAGACAGCAGGTGAAACCTTTCCTGACAGTGATGGAATAGGGTGGCGGCTCTCTACTCTTTCTTGATGTTGGCCTCCTTGGGGTTGTGCCACCTCACCTTCAGTTTCCTCCTCTGCTCTATCTGGCACCCAAGTCGCATCAGGGACCTCATCATCAACATCATCTCCATTTCCTCCATCATCATCATTACCACTGGAGACAACTTGGCAATACGCTATGGCTGGGGGAACATGAAAGCAAATTTGTCTACCAGTGTTCTCCCCTCTCTCTAGACTCATGTTCCTGTCATCCTCAACCTCAGAACCAACATCTGAATCCAGTGATGGCTGGACATCATCAAGGGGCAAGTGGCTGACGCTGTAGTCAAATAACTCAGCTGACTCCTCCATGGCTGATGTTGGGGCTATAGCAGGAATAGATGTGGACAAGGGCAGGTTTATCCACTCTGGCAACTGCAGGGGACTGCACACTTGTCTCTGCTTGTGTGACAGAGGATGAGGAGGGTGAGGAAGGTTTAGTAAGCCAGTCCACCACCTCCTCTGCATGTTGTGGCTGGATAGCTCACTAAACAAAGGAAATCATGCCCTGCCTGAGGATTGGCCACCACATCGGCCTTTGCCTGTGGACACACTTGTTGCTGGCCCCCTTTACAGTGCCAAGGGAATGTTTGCCTCTCCTTGTTGTCCTCCCAAACATTATTGGGAGGGAGGGGGCGGTGCTTATAAGCAAATGTAAAGAAGAAGTGGAAATACGAAGATGTACTTTAATCAATGTAAAGTTGTGTTTGGTGCACTTTAATTTGAGTACTCACACTACACAGACACTCTCCATGGATACACTATAATATACTGCAACATAATGCGGCAAACTTACAGTGATGCACAGAACTATATGGCGTATAACTTGCAGTAACACACACAGAAATAAAGGGCGTTAAACTGGCAGTAACGCACACAGAAGTAAATGGCGTTAAACTGGTAGTAATGCAATTAAATAGACAGTGTTCAACCGTCACTACACTGATGCTATTTGAACTGTCCCTACTCTAGCTATACACTAATGTCAAGTTTACTGACATTGTCTCACTACACTACACTGAAACTATCTGAGCTGTCCCTAATCTAGCTGCACACTATGCAAAGCTGAATGATGGTCCTCCTAACTACACTCACACTATCCCTAGACTGACACTAAACTAATATTCTACACCGACAATTGAAGCAAAATACCACAGTATAGCACACTAACTAATAACACGGAACAGAGCCCTGTTCTATCTCTCTCCATGTCTAAATCACACTGAAAATGGCTGCCATTGAAAGAATACTTTGATACTGTGAGGGAGGAATGAGCTATGATTGGATAAAGTCACGATGACAGTGTCCAGTCATGACTCTGAAGTGCTTTATGCCCTGATTGGCTGAAGCTTTCACTGCTTCAGCCAATCAGGGCTTGCAATGCATTGTTCAGCACCGCAATGCATTGTGGTCAGTTCGGGGAGCCGAACAAATGATCAAATGAGGCGTTTGTTCGGATGTTCGCCGAATGTCCAAACAATGAAAGTTCGGCTCAAACTTATGCTTGGGCCAAACCATTCGCCCATCCCTATTTAAGATCTACAGTAGTTCACATGGGTTTTGGAAATGCCTGAATGATTTTCCGTAATGCTATATAGGCATTTAAGAAACTGTTTATTTTATGCCCACTTTTTTCATTTTTGGAATCCATTTTAAAGAGGAAATAATGTAAAGGAACTATCCTACTTGAGCTGTGGTTGCTTTGTGATTCCTGTGGTGTTTTTTGCTTTATTTTTGCTCTACTTTTTGCTTATAGACCCAACTAACGTTAAGGTAAAATCATAGACTCCTACAATATTATACAGTATAGCTTATGCTTGGCTTATAAGGTCCTGCTGATGATAATTTTGGATCTAATGATCCAGTGGAGGAAGAAGAGGACAACCTTAACAGGATATCATAAGCTATGCAGTTATCCCCAGAGGCTCTCATGGTAACACTAAACTAGGTCATTTGAAATGTAACTATAATTTATTTATCTAGATATTCCTGAGCTATATACTTTAATCCTGTATAGAATAAAGAAAGTTATAAGAGCACCTGTCGGGTTTACTACTGTCTGAGTTGTGAGGTGCCTTACTGCTGTCTATTTCCAAGGTTTCCTTTCACTTCCTGTCAGAACTATCTCTCCAACAGGCACACAGGCACAAACAAAATACATTTTTAGTCGAGGGAAAAAGAATTGTAAAGACTGAAAATACTGTCCTTGCCTTCCTGTCCTGGAAAAATTACTAAAAATATAACCATCCATATTTCCATTGTACACCTTTCCAGAAAAGGCTTTAGAATAATGGGTACTGCAGCAACCACCAACTGGAGAATGGACCACACATAACATAGTGTAGATATTTGCCACCACACCATGGATCTTTCGGGTTGAGTCCAAATCTTTTTTTATTAAAGCGAGAATAAAGTCTTGGCTTGGCTTTAAAAATAACAAAACAAAAAACAAACATGTCATACTTACCTGCTCTGTGCAGTGGTTTTGCCAGAGCAGGACTGATCCTTCTCTTCTCGGGTCCCCTGCCAGTGCTCCTGGCCCCTCCCTCCTGCCAAGTGCCCCAGGGCCACAGGGCTATGGCTTGGCCCCACCACCTCTTTCTCCTCATTGGAATGCAGCGGAAGCCCAGCAGGCGTTAAGGAAACACTGCACAGCTGGAACAAGCAAGGTCGGCAACTGGCTGGCAACGAGGTACAGAAACGAGAGGCAGGTGCGTAGTCAAGGATGAGCAATGGTCTGGTAACGTGCTGGAAGTGAGGTACAGAATCAGAAGGCAAGCCAAAGTAATAACTCCAAGCCGGGGTCAGTAGTAGTCCAGGAAAATAGTAACGAGGAGTTTCCAAAGGAATAGGCGAACGTGCCGGGGAATCAGGAACAGGATTACAGGAACCAACAACAGTCAGGTGTCTCAGGAATAACTGAAGACGATCCAGCACTGGTATCAGGCCAGGATCCCATTTATATAGGGAGAGATGTGCCAGGATTGGTGGAAGTGGCTGTACGTGCGTGAGTATGTACACACGTTCAGTCTGCTTGGGTGCGTCCGCGTGTTTGGATTGGTGTACGTCCACGTGTTCCGGAACTCGTACGCCTCAGACGGGGACACCGCACATGACGCCTAGAACGAAGGTGAACCGCTACTACACGGGGACGGACATTCACCTGGTGAGTTCCCTGACAGAGCAGATGTTCTGGGAGAGTGAGCAGGGTAAACTAAGCCAGTGTTTTTCAACTCCAGTCCTCAAGGTGCCCCAACAGGTCATGCTTTCCGGCTTTCCATTATTTTGCACAGATGATTTGACCAGTTTCATTGCCTTAGTAATTATCACAGCCGTTTCATCTAAGGGAAATCCTGAAAACATGACCTGTTGGGGCACCTTCAGGACTGGAGTTGAGAAAAACTGAACTAAACTACTGAGATAATGAATTTAAATCAGATCAATGTTTCTGTTGTGTACTTTGAAAATGAATTGCTCCACAGTACCAGCAGCTACAGGGGTCAGTGAGGGTTTGTTTTAAAGCTAATTTGTTAAGAAGACTTAAAACGGAACGGTAGGAAGATATACGACATAAATGAATGTACTTCTAAGGTGAGGCATTTTTGGATTAGAGTGTAGTATTTTATTTATACCCTTACCCAAGTTAATCTCTCCAAGTCTGCAAAAATTACTATTGCTAAGTTTTGGAAGTCAGCCATCCTACCCTTTGAACAGCTGAAGTTTAAACTCTCCTGGATTATGTTAAATGAAGGTGTTTGAAAAGACAAAATGAAGGTGTTTGAAAAGGTGTGGGAACCATGGGTCAAATATTTGACTGGTTTTTCTTGAACTATACCAGATTAGGATGTTTTCTGGATGGTGGGGGTCGGGTTGCAGAGTTTTTTATTCCCTCCCTCCCCCTTCTCTCCCCTCCCTTTCTTTTCCTACTTTTCTTTCACTTTCTGTTCTTCTAATTGTTCTTGGCTTTTTTTGCCTCTTATTTTTTTTCTATTACTTCAGTCGTGGTTTTGAGAACTCAGGGAGGAAGATTCCTTTTGTATGAAAAATAGTCGACTTTCCTCTGGAGGCAGAAACCCACATCTACGAAAGTATACTGAGTGTGTTAGGTGTACCTCAACACAACTGTGGTCAATTTATTAATATTGAGGCTATAAGGGTTTCATGCAATTGCATTACCCTATTACTCTTTGCTGGGCTATGGCCCTCAGTATGTAGGAAACCCTGAGTATAACACAAAAATGTATAGTCTTCTGCTCTTGACCAATGCTCTGGGCTATTTTTCATGGACAATGCAACTTATTGTGCCTGTAAATCCTAATGGCATCCAGGCCTCCCACCTGAGGCTGCATAGGTGCAGGTTCTGAGGAGGGCACAGCACCTTCTCCTCAGCTGGACTCTCCTCTCCAGGACAAAACACCCTTCCTATGTGCTCACTTAATATATATACCCTTCCCAGCATGCAGGGAGAATCCTTCTATCTTGTTTTTTTTTCATTCATTATGTATTTTGTATGTACTCCACACGGTAGAGGATCCGCAACTACTGTCATACTTTTTTAAATCTTTATTTTGTTTTGTGGAAAAATTAAATAAAAATATTGAAATCAAAATGAATGCAGTTCTGTAAATTATTAAAGTGTTATAGTCCACAACTCCATTTCATTCCTTATGTAGCGTTACCCCCGTTGGAGGGTGTTTCATATGTTTCCTGGATCTTCACTGTTCTCAACCTCACTAGCCAGGCACACAGTATTTTCCACAGCCAGGCATAAACTTTCTTCTGCTCATTACTCCAATAACCAGTCTAGGGATTTTTGTTTGTTTTTGTTGTTTTATTGCAGCACTTGGATAGGAAAGGGATGTAGTGGGATACTCCAAAATTCAACTAAAAATACAAAGAGGACATCTTCTGAACCGTGGAATAGCTACATGATACACTGTACACACTTGAGCATGTCCTTTGTAGGAATAATGGATGGTTGCTCTTCAGGATACTATCCAGTATTCCCCATTCTGCTAAACCCAGTGTTTGACTTTCCTAGTATGGAGGGGGTTACCAAAGAATTAAGCCCCAAGATATTTAAAGTCTTTACTCACAAGGCCTCTGGACAGAATGGCAGCCTCCTTCCATTTCTCAAGCAACACTCTCCAGTGATCCCAGACAGATCTCCAGGGAACGGCTCCCCCTCAGTCAGCTCTTCAAAACACTCAGCATTTCAGCATCCTGGTCTCCCACCTGAGGCTGCATAGGCGCAGGTTCTGAGGAGGGCACAGCACCCTCTCCTCAGCCGGACTCTCCCCTCCAAGACAAAACACCCTTCCTATGTGCTCACTTAATATAAATACCATTCCCAGCATGCAGAGGGAATCCTTTGCCTTTAATTGGCTGGGATGGCATCCACATTCATGCTGCTAATCTGCATGGGTCACTTCTGTTCACCCAGAACTAGGGATGAGCCGAACACCCCCCGGTTCGGTTCGCACCAGAACTTGCGAATGACCCCCACGTTCGGTACGAACGTTAGAACCCCATTGAAGTCTATGGGACTCGAACGTTCGAATTGGAAAATGCTAATTTTAACGGCTAATATGCAAGATAGTGTGCTAAAAAGGGTTTGGCGACCTGCCTCCTGCCTCAGGGGACATGGGTCACTGCAAAAAAAAGTTTTAAAAACTACCGTTTTGGCGGGAGCACTGATTTTAATGACGATTAAAGTGAAAAAAAAAAAGTGAAATATTCCTTTAAATATGGTGCCTGGGGGGTGTCTATAGTATGCCTGTGAAGTGCCACGTGTTTCCCGTGTTTAGAACAGTCCCTGCACAAAATGACATTAAACGGAAATAACACCATTTAAAACTGCTTGCGGTTTTAATGTTATATCTGGTTCCTGCAATATGGTTGAAAATCATTCAGAAAAATGGCATGGGTAGCCCTCCCTGCCCATTACCAGCCTATTTGGGTCTTGTACACATATTAAGGGGAACCCCGTACCCATATTAAAAAAAGGAAATGCGTGTGGCCCCCAGGCCCTATATACTCAGAACAGCAGTATACAGGCGGTGCAAACAAGACAGGGACTGTGTAGGTTTGTTGTGTTAAGTTGAATCTGTTTGTCATTTTCAACCGGTACATTTTTAAAGTGTAGCTCCAGTCAAAAAAAATATCTTTAAGCTTTTTGGAAAACATAGGGAAGGGTTATCACCCCTGTATAATTTGTTTTGTCGTCCATCTTTTTTCATCTCACTTGCTGCTGTCTCCTTGCGTTTGCAAGTAGGAGATGTTTGTAAGTTGGATGTTTGAAAGTAGGGGCCTGCCCTATATTATAGCGGTATGTACTGGGTACAGAGCACGCAGACAGCACGCACTAACACTACTGACTGCAAGCTCTATTATTAACCACTTGTTAGCCCAATGTTTGCATAAAGTGAAAGATGAAGTTATGCTGAGTAAATAGATATCAAACATGTCACTCTTCAAAATTGCACATGCCCGTGGAATGGCGCCAAACGTCGCTACTTAAAAAATCCCCATAGGCGACGCTTTAAATATTTTTTTACTGGTTACATGTTTTGAGTTGCAGAGGAGGTCTAGGACTAGAATTATTGCTCTCGCTCTAACATTCTCGGCGATACCTCACATGTGTGGCACATGCGAGCACATGGGGACATGGGCGCTTTAATTTTTATTTTATTTTTTTATTGTTCATTTTACTTTATTTATTTTAGTTTGACATTTTTTTTCCCAAAAATATATTTTTGATCACTTTTATTCCTATTACAAGAAATGTAAACATCCCTTGTAATAGGAATATGGGGTGACAGGTCCTCTTTACAGTGAAATCTGGGGGGTCAATATGACCCCACATCTCACCTCTAGGCTGGGAAGCCTGAAATAAAAAATTAAAAAATTAAAAAAAAGATTCTGGCTTTGATCGTACTGGCGAGTTGGTAGAAGCACCGGAGGGCGGTGAGGGATGGGGGGCGTCTATGGCTGGGTACTTCAGGGTATCACCGAGTATGGCTGGGTATCTCTGAGTATGGCTGGGTATGGCAATTTATGGCAGGGTATTACAGAGTATTGGCGGGGTATTGGCGGGGTACTACAGAGTAATAGTAGGGTACTGCAGAGTATTGGGGGTACTGCAGAGTAATGGCGGGTACTGCAGAGTATTGGGGGGTACTGCAGAGTAATGGGGGGTACTGCAGAGTAATGGCAGGGTACTGCAGAGTAATGGCAGGGTACTGCACTGCAGAGTAATGGCGGGGTACTGCACTGCAGAGTAATGGCGGGGTACTGCACTGCAGAGTAATGGCGGGGTACTGCACTGCAGAGTAATGGCGGGGTACTGCACTGCAGAGTAATGGCGGGGTACTGCACTGCACACTGCAGAGTAATGGCGGGGTACTGCAGAGTAATGGCAGGGTACTGCACTGCAGAGTAATGGCGGGGTACTGCACTGCAGAGTAATGGCGGGGTACTGCAGAGTAATGGAGGGGTACTGCAGAGTAATGGCAGGGTACTGCAGAGTATGCACTGGTATTGCAGAGTATTGGCAGGGAATTGAGGGGTTAAATTCGGTGAGCAGCGATGTGGGCACTGCAGATGCAGCCCACATCGCTGCTGACACCGATCTCTTTCCCCTCCGCTGTACCGATCGGTACAGAAAGGGGAGGAAGGAACAGGCGTCATAACATGACGCCGGTTTGTTTCCAAGTGATCACTCCGTCATTTGATGGAGCAATCACGTGGTAAACGGCCGCTATGAGCGGCCGTTTACCGTGATGCGCCGGGTCCTATGGACCCGGCGGTCACGGATGCTCTCGAGTGCGCACACCTCGGGGCACGCGAGAGCAGAATTCTGGGAGGCCGTTAATTAACGGCCTCTCTGAGTTAAACAACCGCCCTGAAGCCGTTAATCGGCAATGGGCAGTTGTTAAGTGGTTAAAGCTAGATCACTAGCTATATAGGTGAGGTGAATATAGTGGTGTATACTGCGGTCAGGGCACAGACAACAACCACTACACAGCAGCAAGATAGGAAATCAGCCAAAAACGATTGGTGTGTACTGTGTTGAAGGTACACAGAACACCCACTGCTTCAGATGCAAAGTAACACACTACAGGAGGCGGCCTTAAAGGCGGCCTTATATAGTGTGGGGCGTGCACTACACAGTCTGAGCTATGATTGGCCACAGGCATCCTGCCTGTGGCCAATCATGGCTCTCCTCGCTGCCGGCGCTGCGATTGGCCAAGCATGCGGGGTCACAGTGCATGCTTGGCCAATCATCGGACAGCAATGCACTGCGCCAACGCAGTGCATTGTGGTCCGCGCGCGCGTCACTCGAATTTTGACGCGAACGGCCAAAACGTTCGGAATTCGCCGAACGCACAAACAGCCAATGTTCGAGTCGAACGTACGTTCGACTCGAACACGAAGCTCATCCCTACCCAGAACCTTCCAAGGTTGCCTGGATACAGAGGTAACAATACAGAGGCAGCAGCACTGTTAAACACACAGGACTCCCTTGCTGAACAGTCTAGCTTTCCTGTTAGGCAGGAAAGCTGCTACATTTTACGTAAGACTACTTTCACACTGGAGCGCTGGCAGCATTGACGGTAAAGCGCTGCTAGTTTAAGCAGCACTTTACCGTCATTTTAGCAGCGTTTTTTGGCCGCTAGCAGGGTGCTGCTGCTGAAGCACCACTGACAAAGCGCTTTGCAGGCGCTTCAGCAGTGCTGGCAGTGATTTCAATGGCAGGGGCAGTTTAGGAGTAGGGATGAGCCGAACACCCCCCGGTTCGGTTCGCACCAGAACTTTCGAACGGACCCCAAATTCGTATGAACTTTAGAACTCCATTAAAGTCTATGGGACTCGAACGTTCGAAATTAAAAGTGCTAATTTTAACGGCTAATATGCAAGATACTGTCCTAAAAAGGGTTTGGGGACCTGGCTCCTGGACATGGGTCAATGCCTAAAATGTTTTTAAAAATGGCCGTTTTGGCGGGAGCACTGATTTTAATGACAATTAAAGTGAAAAAAAAAGTGAAATATTCCTTTAAATATGGTGCCTGGGGGGTGTCCGTAGTATGCCTGTGAAGTGCCACGTGTTTCCCGTGTTTAGAACAGTCCCTGCACAAAATGACATTAAACGGAAATAACATCATTTAAAACTGCTTGCGGTTTTAATGTTATATCTGGTTCCTGCAATATGGTTGAAAATCATTGAGAAAAATGGCATGGGTAGCCCTCCCTGCCCATTACCAGCCCCTTTGGGTCTTGTACGCATATTAAGGGGAACCCAGTACCCATATTAAAAAAAGGAAATGCGTGTGGCCCCCAGGCCCTATATACTCAGAACAGCAATATACAGGCGGTGCAAACAAGACAGGGACAGTGTAGGTTTGTTGTGTTAAGTTGAATCTGTTTGTAATTTTCAACTGGTACATTTTTAAAGTGTAGCTCCAGTCAAAAAAACTATTTTTAAGCTTTTTGGAAAACATAGGGAAGGGTTATCACCCCTGTATAATTTGTTTTGTCGTCCATCTTTTTTCATCTCACTTGCTGTTGTCTCCTTCCATTTGCAAGTAGGAGATGTTTGTAAGTTGGATGTTTGAAAGTAGGGGCCTGCCCTATATGCTCTGCAGAAATGGCGGAACAAGGTGTTGGTTTTGCCACAACATTGTAAGCCCTCAAAGTGACTCTTGGTGGGCGCTGGAGCGCCCTGTTGTGAACGATTATATCAAGAATTGTAATTACATGCCATTGTTGAACAGTGGTAGAAATATTGACCTTTGGTGGTTGTGGTGCTGGTGCCACAACACTATATTTCCTCACAGTTACTCTGGGTGGGCACAGGAATGGGCCCTCCTGTGAAATATTATATCAAGAATGGTAATTACATGTCCCTGTTAAACAGGGGCAGAAAAATTGGGCCTTAGGCACTGGTGCTGGTGCCACGACACTGCAACCTCTCCCATATACTCTAGTTTTATTGCAGGAATTAGCCCTGCTGCAAAGCATTGCATCAAAAATTGTAATTAAACGCCCCTGTTAAACAGGGGCAGAAAAATTGGGCCTTAGGCACTGGTGCTGGTGCCACCACACTGCAACCTCTCCCATATACTCTAGTTTTATTGCAGGAATTAGCCCTGCTGCAAAGCATTGCATCAAAAATTGTACGTAAACGCCCCTGTTAAACAGGGGCAGAAAAATTGGGCCTTAGGCACTGGTGCTGGTGCCACCACACTGCAACCTACCCCATATACTCTAGTTTTATTGCAGGAATTAGCCCTGCTGCAAAGCATTGCATCAAAAATTGTACGTAAACGCCCCTGTTAAACAGGGGCAGAAAAATTGGGCCTTAGGCACTGGTGCTGGTGCCACCACACTGCAACCTCTCCCATATACTCTAGTTTTATTGCAGGAATTAGCCCTGCTGCAAAGCATTGCATCAAAAATTGTAATTAAACGCCCCTGTTAAACAGGGGCAGAAAAATTGGGCCTTAGGCACTGGTGCTGGTGCCACCACACTGCAACCTCTCCCATATACTCTAGTTTTATTGCAGGAATTAGCCCTGCTGCAAAGCATTGCATCAAAAATTGTAATTAAACGCCCCTGTTAAACAGGGGCAGAAAAATTGGGCCTTAGGCACTGGTGCTGGTGCCACCACACTGCAACCTCTCCCATATACTCTAGTTTTATTGCAGGAATTAGCCCTGCTGCAAAGCATTGCATCAAAAATTGTATGTAAACGCCCCTGTTAAACAGGGGCAGAAAAATTGGGCCTTAGGCACTGGTGCTGGTGCCACCACACTGCAACCTACCCCATATACTCTAGTTTTATTGCAGGAATAAGCCCTGCTGCAAAGCATTGCATCAAAAATTGTACTTAAACGCCCCTGTTAAACGGGGGCAGAAAAATTGGGCCTTAGGCACTGGTGCTGGTGCCACCACACTGCAACCTCTCCCATATACTCTAGTTTTATTGCAGGAATTAGCCCTGCTGCAAAGCATTGCATCAAAAATTGTACTTAAACGCCCCTGTTAAACAGGGGCAGAAAAATTGGGCCTTAGGCACTGGTGCTGGTGCCACCACACTGCAACCTCTCCCATATACTCTAGTTTTATTGCAGGAATTAGCCCTGCTGCAAAGCATTGCATCAAAAATTGTACTTAAACGCCCCTGTTAAACAGGGGCAGAAAAATTGGGCCTTAGGCACTGGTGCTGGTGCCACCACACTGCAACCTCTCCCATATACTCTAGTTTTATTGCAGGAATTAGCCCTGCTGCAAAGCATTGCATCAAAAATTGTACTTAAACGCCCCTGTTAAACAGGGGCAGAAAAATTGGGCCTTAGGCACTGGTGCTGGTGCCACGACAATGCAACCTCTCCCATATACTCTAGTTTTATTGCAGGAATTAGCCCTGCTGCAAAGCATTGCATCAAAAATTGTACTTAAACGCCCCTGTTAAACAGGGGCAGAAAAATTGGGCCTTAGGCACTGGTGCTGGTGCCACCACACTGCAACCTCTCCCATATACTCTAGTTTTATTGCAGGAATTAGCCCTGCTGCAAAGCATTGCATCAAAAATTGTACTTAAACGCCCCTGTTAAACAGGGGCAGAAAAATTGGGCCTTAGGCACTGGTGCTGGTGCCACCACACTGCAACCTCTCCCATATACTCTAGTTTTATTGCAGGAATTAGCCCTGCTGCAAAGCATTGCATCAAAAATTGTACTTAAACGCCCCTGTTAAACAGGGGCAGAAAAATTGGGCCTTAGGCACTGGTGCTGGTGCCACCACACTGCATCCTCTCCCATATACTCTAGTTTTATTGCAGGAATTAGCCCTGCTGCAAAGCATTGCATCAAAAATTGTACTTAAACGCCCCTGTTAAACAGGGGCAGAAAAATTGGGCCTTAGGCACTGGTGCTGGTGCCACGACAATGCAACCTCTCCCATATACTCTAGTTTTATTGCAGGAATTAGCCCTGCTGCAAAGCATTGCATCAAAAATTGTACTTAAACGCCCCTGTTAAACAGGGGCAGAAAAATTGGGCCTTAGGCACTGGTGCTGGTGCCACCACACTGCAACCTCTCCCATATACTCTAGTTTTATTGCAGGAATTAGCCCTGCTGCAAAGCATTGCATCAAAAATTGTACTTAAACGCCCCTGTTAAACAGGGGCAGAAAAATTGGGCCTTAGGCACTGGTGCTGGTGCCACAACAATGCAACCTCTCCCATATACTCTAGTTTTATTGCAGGAATTAGCCCTGCTGCAAAGCATTGCATCAAAAATTGTACTTAAACGCCCCTGTTAAACAGGGGCAGAAAAATTGGGCCTTAGGCACTGGTGCTGGTGCCACGACAATGCAACCTCTCCCATATACTCTAGTTTTATTGCAGGAATTAGCCCTGCTGCAAAGCATTGCATCAAAATTTGTACTTAAACGCCCCTGTTAAACAGGGGCAGAAAAATTGGGCCTTAGGCACTGGTGCTGGTGCCACCACACTGCAACCTCTCCCATATACTCTAGTTTTATTGCAGGAATTAGCCCTGCTGCAAAGCATTGCATCAAAAACTGTAATTAAACGCCCCTGTTAAACAGGGGCAGAAAAATTGGGCCTTAGGCACTGGTGCTGGTGCCACCACACTGCAACCTCTCCCATATACTCTAGTTTTATTGCAGGAATTAGCCCTGCTGCAAAGCATTGCATCAAAAATTGTACTTAAACGCCCCTGTTAAACAGGGGCAGAAAAATTGGGCCTTAGGCACTGGTGCTGGTGCCACCACACTGCAACCTCTCCCATATACTCTAGTTTTATTGCAGGAATTAGCCCTGCTGCAAAGCATTGCATCAAAAATTGTACTTAAACGCCCCTGTTAAACAGGGGCAGAAAAATTGGGCCTTAGGCACTGGTTCTGGTGCCACCACACTGCAACCTCTCCCATATACTCTAGTTTTATTGCAGGAATTAGCCCTGCTGCAAAGCATTGCATCAAAAATTGTACTTAAACGCCCCTGTTAAACAGGGGCAGAAAAATTGGGCTGATGGCATCACCCAGAACCAGAAATGTTCTTCCAACATATCAGCGGAGGAGGAAGAGGATAGACAATCAACATAACAGGACAGTCACTCAGCATCAGCATAGGCAGTCTTGAAGGGATGTGATATTTCAAAAAAAATTATTCGGTTACATTAGCTTCAGGTACTTGGTAGCTGTGGGTGATCCAAGACTGATTCATCTTGATGAAGGTCAGTCGATCAACTGATTCGGTGGACAGGCGCACCCTGTGATCGGTAACAAAGCCACCAGCAGCACTGAAGGTGCGTTCCAAAAGAACGCTGGATGCAGGACAGGCCAGTAGCTCAATTGCATACTGTGCAAGCTCTGGCCAGTGATCCATCCTCAAGACCCAGTAAGCCAGAGGATTTTCGGTGGGAAAGGTGTCCAAGTCTGACCTTGCCCCTAGGTATTCCTGCACCATGTAAATCAGACGCTGGCGATGGTTGCTGGAACCGATCATACCTTGGGGCTGCGGACTAAAAATTGTCTGAAAGCATCAGTCAGACGGCCACCTTCTCCACCGCTCCTTCTGACCGATGCCTCAGCAACACGTTGTCCAGGACCAGGAGTTTGTAACCTCCCAGTCTCTGGGAACGCGTTGCACAGACCTTTCTGCAAGGCCTCCCAGAGATGTCTCATCCTCTGCTCCCTCTGCGATGGCAAGATAAGGTCGGCAACCTTACCCTTGTACCGTGGATCAAGGAAAGTGGCCAGCCAGTAATGGTCCCTCTCCTTGATCCGAAGAATACGAGGATCCTTCCGCAGGCTTTGCAGGATCAGGGAGGCCATGCAGCGTAGGTTAGCTGAGGCATTCGGTCCGGAGTCCTCTGGGTCACTAAGGACAACATGATCCGCAGCTACCTCCTCCCAGCCACGTACAAGTCCACGTGTTTCTTGGGACTGTAAATCATCCCTACAAGACTGCTGCTGCTGCTGATGCTGAGTACCAGTCTCCACCTCCATGCTGACACAATCATCCTCCTCCTCCTCTTCCTCCTCCTCATCCTCTTCCTGTGTGATGGGTGGCACAGCAGGAACACTGTCTGGATAAAGGGGGCCTTGAGAGGCAAGGAAGTCCTCCTCTTCCTGCCTCTGTTCTGCCTCAAGTGCCCTGTCCATTATTCTACGCAGCGTATGCTTCAAGAGGTGGACAAGAGGTACAGTGTCACTGATGCATGCACTGTCACTGCTCACCATCCTTGTGGCCTCCTCAAACGGTGACAGGACAGTGCATGCATCCCTGATCATGCCCCACTGGCGTGGTGAGAAAAAACCGAGCTCCCCTGACCCTGTCCTGGTGCCATAGTCGCACAGGTACTCATTGATGGCCCTCTGCTGCGTGTGCAGCCGCTGCAGCATGGCCAACGTTGAGTTCCACCTGGTGGGCATGTCACATATAAGGCGGTTCTTGGGCAGGTTCAACTCCTTTTGGAGCTCAGCCAGCCGAGCACAGGCGGAAATGCACACAGACTTTCCTGGCCTGCTTCAGGACATCCTGTAAGCCGGGGTACCTGCCCAAGAACCGCTGCACCACCAGGTTAAGGACGTGAGCTACACAGGGCACATGGGTCAGTTGTCCCTGTCGGAGGGCGGAGAGGAGGTTTGTGCCATTGTCGCAAACCACCATTCCTGGCTTAAGCTGGCATGGCGTCAACCACCTCTCGGCCTGCCCCTGCAGAGCTGACAAAAAATCTGCCCCAGTGTGGCTCCTGTCCCCCAAACAAACCAGCGCAAGCACGGCATGGCATCGTTTTGCCTGCGTACTTGCGTAGCCCCTGGAACACCTACAGAGCACCGCTGGTTCTGAGGACAGAGCACTGGAAGAGGCCATGGAGGAAGAAGAAGAGGAGGGGGTGGAGGAGAGAGGTGTGTCACAACCAATAGTAGCATTTTGGAGGCGTGGTGGCGGAACAACCTCCAACACTACTGCACCTTGTCCTGCATCCTTCCCAGCTGCTAGAAGAGTGACCCAATGGGCCGTGAAAGATAGGTAACATCCCTGTCCATGCCTGCTGGACCATGAGTCAGCGGTAATATGCACCTTACCACTGACCGCCCTGTCCTGCGAGGCAAGGACATTGAGTTCCACATGCCGGTAAAGAGCCAGAATCGCCTTCCGTGAGAAAAGTGGCGTTTGGGGACCTGCCACTGAGGAACCGCACATTGTACAAATTCACGGAAGGGGGCCGAGTCTACCAACTGAAAAGGCACCAGTTGAAGTGCTAGCAATTTAGCCAAGCTAGCATTCAACCGCTGGGCATGTGGATGGCTGGGAGTGAACTTCTTTCGCCGGTCCAGCAGCTGGGGCAGGGACATTTGCCTGCTATAATCAGACGTGAGTGTACTGCTAGCAGAGTGCCTGGAAGCACATGGCTGTGACACACCTAATTCTAAACCTTCATTCCTCTCAGAGCAGGTTTCAGAGAGGACTGAAGGTCTAGTGGGGTTGGAGATGCCAGCTGATGAGGAGCAAGGAGAGGTCCGCTTTGTTCTTTGGTGTGGGTCTTTGAGGTACGCTTGCCAACGAGCTGCATGGCAGGTCAACATATGTCTGGTCAAGCATGTGGTGCCCAAGCGGCTGATGTTTTGGCCATGCGAGATACGCTTGAGACATATGTTGCAAATAGCAGCGGTGCGATCTGATGCACTCGTCTCATTAAAGGCCCACACCAAAGAACTTTTAGAATAACGTGCAGAGGCAGCGCCTTGCACAGGCGGAGCTCTGCGGTGTGATTCAGTCGGTGTGCTGCCCCTAAGCTGGCCCCCGGAGGGCATCCTGCCTCATTGAACATGTGCCTCCTCCTCCTCCTCCTCCTCCTCCTCTCTCCTACCAGGCACCCACGTGGAGTCAGTGCCTTCATCATCCCCTCCCTCTTCATCGCTGTAGCAAACCTGGCAATATGCTGCAGCTTGTGGAACATGACTGCCAGATTGCTGTCCTTCTTGAGCATCCCCTCTCTCTGCATTCACGCTACTGCCTTCCTCTAGCTGAGTGTCATCATCAGAGCCTACAAAACACTGGGCATCCTCCTGGAGCATGTACCCAACACTGTGCTCAAAGAGTTCAGGAGACTCCTCAGGAGGACGTGGAGGGTCTAGGGAAGGAGTCACTGATGATGACATTGAGACGAGGGAAGACGATGCGTTGGCAGCTGCTTTGCTAGTACCCTGAGACTGGGTGAGAGAGGATGAGGAGGATGAAGAGGGCTTGGTCATCCATTCTACCAAGTCGTTGGCATGTTGCGGTTCAACATGTCCAGCTGCCGAAAAGAAGGACAAGCGTGTCCCATGGCCATGTGCTGATGACAATGCACCGCGTCCACGACCAGCACTGTTCTCTCTAGAAACAGAGCCTGCTTGCCCTCTTTTATCGGCTCGCGCCTGTCTGCCTCTCCTTGCTGGCCTTCCAGACATGGTAATGGCCTGAAGGGAGTTGGGTAAAACAGCAGTTGGGTAGTGTATATTGTGCTGGAGGCACACAACACCCACTAACTCCTGCAGATGCCTTTATTATAGAACACCAGAGATAAAGGGGTATACTGTAATGGAGTCACACAACACCCACTAAGCCCTGCAGATGGCTCTATTAGAGAACAGCAATAAAGGGTAGATACAGGTGTATATTGTGCTGGAGGCACAAAACACCCACTAACTCCTGCAGATGCCTTTATTATAGAACACCAGAGATAAAGGGGTATATACAGATGTATACTGTGCTGTGCTGGAGGCACACACAACTTCCAATAATTCCTGCAGATGGCAGATGGCTCAAATAGAGAAGAGCTATGTAGGTGGATATAGCGGTGTGTACTGGGTACAGAGCACGCAGACAGCACGCACAAGCTCCTAACACTACTGACTGCAAGCTCTATTATAAAAGATAGATCAATAGCTATATAGGTGAGGTGAATATAGCGGTGCATACTGCGGTCAGGGCACGCAGACAACAACCACTACAAAAGAGCAAGATCGAAAATTGGCCAATAACGATCGGTGTATACTGTGTTGAAGGTACACAGAACACCCACTAACTGCTTCAGACGCCAACACACTACACAAGGCCGCCGCGCTGGCGGCCTTATATAGTGTGGAGCGTGTACTACACAGCCTGGGCTATGATTGGCCACAGGCATCCTGCCTGTGGCCAATCATGGCTCTCCTCGCTGCTGGCGCTGTGATTGGCCAAGCATGCGGGGTCACAGTGCATGCTTGGCCAATCATGAGCCAGCAATGCACTGCGATGACGCAGTGCATTATGGGCCGTGAGCGCCACACGAATTTGGCGCGAACGGCCCATAACGTTCGGAATTCGCGAACAGCCGATGTTCGAGTCGAACGTATGTTCGACTCGAGCACAAAGCTCATCCCTATTTAGGAGCAGTGTGAACACCGCTCCCACACTTCCCCAAAGATGCTGCTTGCAGGACTTTTTTTCCTGTCCTGCAAGCGCACCACCCCAGTGTGAAAGCACTCGGGCTTTCACACTGGAGCTGCAGAAGAGGCATTTTACAGGAGCTTTTCAGATGCTATTTTTAGCGCAAAAAACGCCTGTGAAACACCTCAGTGTGAAAGTAGCCTAACAGTCTCCTGTTAACCACTTAAGGACCGCCTCAGATATACATCAGCAGAATGGCACGGCTGGGCACAAGCACAGGTACTTTGCCTTTTAAGTGCCCCGTCCTAGGTCGTGCATGCGCCGCTGGCGGCGCACTAGCAACCCGGTCCTGAGCTCCGTGACTGTGGCCGTGGCCACAGAGCTGAAGAACAAGGAGAGGTAATTGTAAACAAACCTCTCCTCGTGCTTCCTAGTGAGCCTGTCACTGTCATAGGGAAAGACTATCAGTGACGTCGCACGCCAAGCCATGCCCCTACAGTAAAAAACACACACACACACACACTAAACCCCTACACTGCCCCCTAGTGGTTAACCCCTTCACTGCCAGTGACATTTTTACAGTAATCAATGCATTTTTAATCGCATTGATCTCTGTATTAATGCCAATGGTCCCAAAAATGTGTCAAAATTGTCTGACGTGTCTGCCATAATGTCACAATCACAATAAAAATCGCTAATCACCACCATCACTAGTAAAAAAAAATTATTAATAAAAATGCTATAAAACTATCCCCTATTTTGTAAACGCTATAACTTTTGCGCAAACCAATCAATAAAAGCTTATTGTGATTTTTTTTTTTCCAAAAAGATGTGGAAGAATACGTATTGGCCTAAACTGAGGAAAAAAATCGTTTTTTAATATATTTTTGGTGGATATTTATTATAGTAAAAAGAAAAAATATTGCATTTTTTTCAAAATTGTCGCTCTATATTTGTTTATAGCGAAAAAAATTAAAACCGCAGAGGTGATCAAATACCACCAAAAGAAAGCTCTATTTGTGGGGAAAAAAGGACGCCAATTTTGTTAGGGAACCACGTTGCACGACCGCGCAATTGTCAGTTAAAGCGACGCAGTGCGAATCGCAAAAAGGGACTTGGTCCTTTAGCTGCAAAATGGTCCGGGGCTTAAGTGGTTAAGCAGGGGACCACACTGCACTAAGCTATGTACATCCTAGCAACCTACCTAAGAGCGTGCTACACTCACAATTGCAAGTCTATTTAGTAAACTATAGCATAACAACCTAAACTATTCTTCCAACATATTTCCATTAAAAGAATATGCTTTCTTTACTGTATTTATGTTAATTAGTAGAAAAGTAATTTTGCAATTACATGTTCACAAATGATTTTTCATAGTACAATTAGTTTTCTAGAAACATTTTACCAACAGTCATTCTTAATATGTCTCATTAGGATGAATTAAATCAGTTCAGAATGCATTGCTTTGTAAATAATCATCTCATTGTAAATGGTTTATGATCTGGTCTGTTAATAACTAAGCAATCAAGTACAAATAAATAAACAGGAATAATATACTGCCAGCAATATATTACAAATATAGTGGAGCAGAAAATAGCATATTTTACTTTACATAAACATTAAATGTGCCTGTAAAAAGCTTTTTTTCAGTGGCAGATTACAACCTTGTTGAGAAGGTTCTATTGTATGTATTCCAATGCAATAGCAATTATTATTATTATTATTATTATTATTATTATTATTATTAATAATAAAGCATGAACCTTTTAAATTTGCCTGCACAAGGCAGTATAAAAGCTTGCTGTATAAGTTATAGTTTGTTTTCACTTATATTATTATTGTTGTTGTTGTTATTATTTTTAATACATTATTGTAATTATTAATAGTAATAATACAAATTATTATTATTATATTATTATTAATAGTATTATTATTATTTTCACAGGACCTTTTAAATGTCTGTAATTTTTTTTCCAGAGGCAGCTCACAACTTTTTATATAATTAATAAAGTGTACCTTTTTAATTCATATATTATTATTACTAATGCCAGGCTCTTATATATTCGTGATGTATTACAAATTGTTAGAAAATATATTAGTACTCTGAATATTCGATATATAAATGTTCACTTTGAAACATAAATGCTCAATACCCAACTATTTGCAAGAAAAATAAAAATAGCATGAGCTTCACACAGATTATTTAAGAAATCACATCTTCATTAAACAAAGTGAACATTCAGTTTGCAAAGTGAACACTCACCGTTCCTTGAGTAAATCAACTCCATTTACTGTTTTAATTTTTGCTATCAGAGAAAAATAAAGTAGGGAGCTTTGAGAACAAATTTTTACAAATGCTTATTCTGTTAGATTTTTTTTATTTGGTCATTATGCTTATGTCATTATGTTTCAAGTCTTATTTTCAAATATCAATACAATATTAAGTAAGAGGGTTACATTTTCACAAATTTGAATGGTTTGAAATCAGGGGCGAACTGACAACTCATGGGGCCCTCGGGCAATAGGAGAAGATTATGGGGCCCCCGGGCAATAGGAGATTATGGGGCCCCAGGCAATAGGAGATTATGGGGCCCCCAGGCAATAGATTATGGGGCCACACAGTATACACACACACACATACAGTATACACACACAGACACACAATATACACACACAGAATACATATACACACACTGAAAAGGTACTGGAGAGGTGGGGGCAGCTATAATCTTGAGATTTTAAAAAAAACACAGATTTTTACATACTGTCCTTGGTTTTATTGAGGCTGGCAACCCTGATGGGCCCCTTAGTGGCATGGGGCCCTTGGGCAGTGCTTGAGTGCCCGAATGGTCAGTCCGCCCCTGTTTGAAATAATTTTACAGCATAGCAAACTGCCACAGATGTCATAGTTTTATTCCTTACATGATATGGTTACATCAACTTTAATAGAAAATTCAGATTGCAACAGTAGGACAGGGAAAAAAAGTGTATGGGAAAATGAAATTATAGTTAAAGAAGACATGAAAGTGATCTACTGCTTCCATTTTCTCAAGATATTGCTGTAATCTGGGAATGAACTATTTTATATTCCTGAGAATGATATTATGGCAATAGTCCAAGTAGATTCTGGTTTAATAGCACTGATGTATATAAATTAACTTTTGATCATAAACGCAAAGACATCTGTAACTAAAAATGTGAAAGAGAAATTATAATGAATGTGAATTACAATTCCGTGGTAACAATCTCTTATGCTGAAGCTGTAATTGTTACATTTGTTTAGAGAACTAAATTGATTGTCAGAGGCAAAATCAGGATAGTATTGCCCTTTATGACATGCAAGGTAATTAGAAAACTCTGATCAGTAAACTGCTGATGCTGTTCAGTAAATACTACTACATCTATACTAAAATAAGCCCATTTATTATTCCTAGACTTAAACATCAAATTCAGTATTTTTAGATTTAGCAGATTTCGCAGGTAGGACTACACAGCCTTCCTTCAATCTATATGTTAACAATGCCATGCTGGAATGAAAGAGAGGGCAGGGCTGAAACGTGTCAAATTTTTCACAGACTCTAATTTAGGGTTATTAGTAAGTAAAGATACCTGTCATTACAAGTACCAATTCTAGCGATGCATCCAGCTACATAGAGGAATGCCAGGATGAAAATAATAGTTTCTAATCACATTGGCCTTAAGGTGACCCTTTCCTTTGCTCATGCATGACAACATTAAAGGGTAACTAAAGTCCTCCCACCTCCCCTACCACATGTACCTTTCACCTGGGACTGTTATAGACAGCAATCCAAATCTACTAAGAAAGGAGCAATCAGGAGCATACCTGAGGGTAGTGAGGCAGCAAAGGGTACTGACAGTGAACAGTAGCAAGCCAGACAACTGCAAAGCATGCAAGAGTCTGTATGGAAGAAAATGTATAACAGAGTTGCACGGGTGCACACTGGTGTCAATAGTTGACACTGAATATACAGGGGTATACTTGAGTTACAAAGTGCATAGGGACACACTAAGGTCACAAGATGACAAATGATTCTCTGGGGTCCACTGGTGTTAAGGGACACACAGGGGCACACAGAGGCCAAAGACAAAGAATGTTCTAATGCCTGAGGATTTACTAGTATGTACTGTAGAGTTGGGCTTGGCTGAAGCATAGTGACACATTGCTTGAGTGCCAAGTTATGTACAACCTTGCATTTACAGGTGGCACCAGTCAGGAAATCTGTCTCCTGATTAGTTGTGCTGTCAGTGCTCCAGGTGAAACCTAGAAGTGCCTAATATACTCTTCTTTTTAATAAACTCCTTTTACTTCTTAAAATATCCCCCACCCATTCACAGTTTGAACCCATTTGGGGTGGATGGGTGGTTGGGAGACATGTTTTATTTTTATAAAAAAAAAAAAAAAGATATAACTCAGGGATATTTTTCCAAGTTATATTGATGTCCATATTTGTACAATGATTGCTAAATATCCTATATTCATTTGCTCAAAAGTGATTATATCTATGAATGTCTGATTCTATTGTTATGAATCTTATCCCATGTTTACATTTTTCTCATTCTTTTTCTTGACATTATATGTCTTTTCTTATGTAAACGTTAATAAAAATATTGAACAGGAAACCTGGAAGTGCCATGTCTGTGCACCAGAGGGGAGACCCAGTGCTGGATCCCAGGAGAAGTAAGTGTGACATTACCAATCTCCTTTACCCCTCCCCCTCTGCTTTTGTTTCCTCCTGGTTTCAATTGAAAGTGAAAAAATTTTTTATTAGGTGTAGAGCCAACACATCAGCTGTTGGAACCCAGATATTTCTTAAGGACTAAAACTTTTCAAATCAATCATGTATTGCAACTTGCCGGAGAAAGAGTCCGGGATTTGGTGAAACTCATATACTTGAGATGAATTGGTTGTGGGAGTAACTAAAGGTGAAAGATGAGAAAATCTATTTATGAACAGAGTAACAGATATTATATGTTACTGTATATGTATAATATATTTTGCTTATAATGTTGTGCTATATCACTGTTGTCATTTTGTGTAATTTATTTTGTAGAACAGACTTTCTGCCATGGTAGAGACTGACTTGGTGTCTGGGAAGCCGCACATCAAGTCAAAATGTGCTGTATGATATGTTGTAATTATGAAGAAGAAATAATATATTATATAATATTCTGATGGAGATGTTAAAATTCAAGTAGGCCTCAAGACAAGACAGATGAACTATAAGTCTTTGTGAGCTCATATGTTTTCCAAGTTTCCAATGGATCAAATATTTGTTGATTCTACAAGCAGTGTGTTGAAACAAACTTGTGGGAACAATAAGGTCCCATTTTACAAAACAAAGATGTGTACCTATCTTGGTGGGTAAATAAAACCAACAAACACAGCCATAGGAAAAAGGGTTCTACAGACTATTATAACATAGAAATACCCCTTGGCTAACACAACTCATTGTGTTAGATTTTAGGAGTTGTGTAGATAGTTAAACTCTCTCTAAATATTCATTGAGTCTGGTCAAGGTTAATTTCAAAACATTTTAGGAAGAGATTTGAAATGTGTGCAGTCAGTATTGTTTTAAAATACATCTGTTAGCCCTTGTACACACGGTCGGAGATTCCGATGGAATGTTTCCTATCGGACCGTTTTGTCGGATATTCCAACTGTGTGTGGTCTGAATCGGAATTTCCGACGGACCAAGTTTTCCAACTTGCCGGTCAAATTTTCCGACAAAATGCTCCTATCGAACATACTCCGATCATGTGTAGCCTACTCCGATGGACAAAGTGCCACGCATGCTCAGATCAAATTCCTAGACCAAAGCTATTGGCTACTAGCCTGAACATAGTCCCGTCGTAACGAAATAACGTCATCACGTTATGTACAATCGGATTTTCCGACAACTGAGTCCGACCGTGTGTATGCAACATCATTTCCGAACCTCTTCCGGAATTAATCTGTCGGAATTAATCCGACGGATTTGGTTGCCGGAATCTCCGACTGTGTGTACGGGGGCTTATAAGTAAAAATATAAGTAGAATTGTTTAAGATGCCAATCAGTATTATGAAAGACATATGAATCGTGATTATAACTGTATAAAAATTTACACATAGCATGTGTCTTTAGATAAACAAATATTCATTGGATATAACAAAATTATAAATTTATCCAGATAGATAATCATTGTATTTGATATTGATTAATTTATATATAACATGTGCCTTTCATAGATATACCAGTCTTTATAAGATATATATATATATAGACCATTTTATGTAATAGTGATTAATCAAAATTATACTGAGCGTATTTTATATTAGACCGGTTACCAGAATACTTAAAGGGATTGTAAAGTGAATTTTTTAATTTTTTTAAAATAACAAACATGTTATACTTACCTCCATTGTGCAGCTCGTTTTGCACAGAGTGGCCCCGAACCTGCTCTTCTGGGGTCCCTCGGCGGCTGTCTCGTCAGATGTTTTTTCACCTTAATGCATAGAATGCATTAAGGTGAAAAAATATTTACCTTTACAACCCCTTTAAAGATAGTTCAGAACACATTTTTTCTGCTATCAGACATGCCTAGTGGTTGTAGGTGATTTCACCTTAAATTCACCAAAGTAAATCATTATATTTTTCCTTACCAATAGAAAAGAAGCCGTACCTTTTGGGCTGAGCCTGTTATAATTTTATGACCCTATTATCTGAGATGGTATTTAGAAGCAAGAAAGATGCCATGATGGGGCATTCAAGGACCATCAATCATACACAAAGACCATGCGTCTACTCACACTTTTACATTCATGAAGATTCCTGAACACATTCTGCTTTGGGACTTGGAGGTCGCAAGAAGTAATACCTCTTTAAGAGTATCCATCTTGAAAGCCATGGCAGCCATTCTAAAAACTCTGGTAACCAGCAATTCAGACCAGTAGCCATTTTGGAACGGGTAATTATGTTGTGTTATGTTATGTTATGTTATATATTCATTTGTGCTCTCTTAAATATTGATCTATTATATTATATTGATAATTTTTCTCCCAAATCAATAACCGCCTTGTAGATTTTTCTCTAAAGATTCCTTTTTTTCAATATATATTTTTAATTTTGAATAGTTTCCATTTTATGACATAACAAATGTCCAATTTTATTTTACGCTGTTAACCACTTACTTACCTGCAGTATAGTCACGGTTGAGTTTGAGATGTTCTGTCTAGTTGTCATTTTACAAGGTTATGCATTCTACAGAGAAGTTTATCACTGTTGTATCACATCAAAGGTACTAGACTCCAATTTAGCAGGTGTTTCAAGTGACATTCAAGATTTTATGTAACAAATTTGGTATTTAATATTTTATGTATTGTTTGTTTATGTTAACCAATATATATAACTATTTTGTATGATGTCACATGTCTGGTGAATACATTTCATATTTTTAGACTGTGGTCATAATCGATTGAATCTGTATCTTAACAATATCATTGTGAAAAAATACTTAATTATAAATACTGTGCAGGAAAACGTTCCTTAACCGATTGCTGCCTGCCGACCTTCATATGATGGGCAGGTGGCGTGGCTCTCGTTCTATGTGGGCGTCATATGACGTCCATCCATTTAAACAGGGAATGCGCGACTGTGTGCGTGCATCCCTGTTCCTTCAGTGGCAGTGTGTCCCGGAAACGCCGCTTGCCACCGAGGGGGGTGAACAACCATTGGGCATGGCTGTTTACCACATGATCAGCCACAATTAAGTCACAGCCGATCACAGATGATATCGCCCCACTTTGCACGGAGCATGCACGCAATCGCGCGTGCATGGCGGTAGCGGCATGTTCCCAGGAACCCTGCTCATCAACAACGCTGGTAAACAGCCATTGGCTGGTGGCTATTTGCCACGTGATCGGCTGTGATCCTTTCACAGCCGATCACTAAATGTAAACATAGCATGGTAAAAAGATGTTACCGGGTTCTCCTCCTCACACACCGATCGTACGTGAGAAGGAGATTGCGGTAACATCTCGTTACCGCTTACAGTGTTCACCAATCACATTGATTGCCCCCAATAAAGAGGACCTGTTACCACCCACCAAAGTACCTGTCACAGTTCATCTGAGTACCTGTCACAGTCCATCAGAGTACCCAAGTACCTGTCACAGTCCAACTGAGTACCTGTCACAGTCCACCTGAGTACCCCGAGTAAATGTCATAGTCCATCTGAGTACCCCAATACCTGTCACAGTCCATCTGAGTACCCGAGTACCTGTCACAGTTCACCTGATTACCTAAGTACCTGAGTACCTGTCATATTCCATCTGAGTACCTGCCACAGTCCATATGAGTACCTGTCACAGTTCAAATGAGTACAGAGTACAGAGTACCTGAGAACCTATTTGCAGCCCATGCCTCAGAGAATATTCGTTGGGGTGTTTGCTTTCCAAAATGGGGTCATTTTGTGGGTAATTCCATTGTCTTGGTGCTCAAGGACCTTCAAAAGTGTGATAGGTAGGAATGAAATGAGATGTGTCATTTATGCTCTTATCAACACTTACACAGTCTGTGTTTTAGCTTTTGGGCACGGTTAGGGGGCCTTCCCCTCTGGCTTAACATATAGTGGGATATAGGTATTTGTGCTTCTTTCTATGTATATCGCTTTTTTATAGGCAATAAAATTATTGTCGGTTAACTCATGTAGGTGTGTGGAGATCTATTTGTTTTTTATTTTTCTGTGTTGATTTATCTTATAAATTGACAACTTTGCGTAAAAAAAATGTGTTTTAATTTTCTTTCCATATTTTCCAAAAACTTCTGGAAAAAAATGAACTGTTCAAAATTCTCATTATGCCTCATAGATTATACATTCAGGGTGTTTTCTATCCAAAATGGCGTCATTTTGTGGGCAATTCCATTGTCCTGGTGCTCCAGGCCCTTCAAGAGTGTAATAGGTGGTTGAGAAATGAGATGTGTCATTTATGCTCATAGAATTTTGTATTTTGGGATGTAATTTGTTGTATGCATATGCTATGTGTGAGAAATAACCTGATAATATGACAATTTTGTAAAAAAGAAAAAAAAATCTTAATTTTGCAAAGAATTTTGGGGAAAAAAATACAAATTAAAAAAACTCACCATGCTACTTACTTAATACCTTGGAATGTCTACTTTCTAAAAAAGGGGTAATTTTCAGGGTATTTGTACTTTCCTGACTTGTTAGTGTCTCAAGAAATGAGATACACCTGATGTACTGAAGGCCTGATCAGATGTGATCAATTTTCAGTGATTGGCACCATAGTTTGTAGACTCTATAACTTACACAAAGACCAAAGAATATACACTAATTTGGGTTATTTTTACCAAAGATATGTAGCATTATACATTTTGGCTAAAATTTATGAAGAAAAATGACTAATTGGCAGAATTTTATGATAGAAACAAAGAAAAAGGCATTTTTTTACAAAATGTATGTTTTTTTTTTATTTATAGCAAAAAAAATAAAAAAAAACCACTAGTGATTAAATAACACCAAAAGAAAGCTCTATTTGTGTGAAAAAATGATGCAAATTTCATATGGGTACAGTGTTGCATGACTGAGTAATAGTCATTCAAAGTGTGAGAGCACTAAAAGCTTAAAATTGGTCTGGGCAGGAAGGGGGTGTAAGTGCACTGTATTGAGGTGGTTAAAGCCCCATACACACTATCAGATTATCTGCTGAGTTTTTCCTTCAGATTTACCAAAACCATGTAGTAGAAGGGCCTTGCTGATTACATACACATTGAAACTCCTAAGGTTTGTCCTCATATTATATGGTTTTGGTAAATCTGAAGGAAAAACTCAGCAGATAATCTGATAGTGTGTATGAGGCTTAATAAGCACAACATATATATGGAGACACTTCTGAGATAACCTTGATATTTTGTACAGGATCAATCATAGTTATTGTTGGTGACATAAATAATATTTTGAATGAAATTATGAATTATTAATTTTTGAAAAAAACATTTTTTTTGCCCAAAAATGTCTGGTCATAGTGGATCTTATGTTGCTAGGGATTAACAAGAGTCAGCCCTTAGTGGTAGTATGAGTACTCATAATAGCAGATCATGTCAGAAAAAGATTGTCTATTGAGACTGATCTAAAAGCATACATTAAAGACCTTAAAAGCCATGCCAGTCATTTACTAAAAGATGCATTGAACATGGAAGGTCAAATCTATGAACTCACAGACAGCTTCTCTGAGACAAAGGAAATAAAAAGACTTGATTACATTCTTTTGGAATTATTCCCTGTCCTGCTTTATCTTTCTAGAGAGTTTAAACATCAAAATACGCAACAGGGGAAGGATATCTTAGAGTCCCAGTTTCGTTTAATAGAAAGCAAATGTGAGATCACTAAAAATGTAAAGGAGACCAATGACAAGGCAGATCGTTATCACAAGTCTATAATAACAATGCAAAATTTACTAGAATGGTTACAAAAGAACACCAAAATAATCCAGGATACAAGTCATTGATTAAATAAAAAGTGGAAACAATTAATAGAGGAGATTTTATAAGAAAAAGAGTCCCCTGATGAAAGTTGCCGAGTTAGAAGAAGAAATAAATCAGCTTAGGTCAGGACAGGAATCCCTAATTAAGCAATCAGGAGAATTGAAAGAACAATTGAAGTTCATGCCCCAGCATAATGCTCAGATGCCTAACCCTGAAAAGGAAGAGTCTGGCAATAATCCAAGATTTGACTCTCAATATGAAATTTGGGAGTTAGACAATGGAGAGGAATCAGAAAAAGAACCCATATCCTACCCCAAGCCATCTGTAGAGTACAGGGGGGTAAAAATGTAACCACCACATGAAATTAGGTCAGGATGCCTTAAAAATAATACAGTTTTTAAATGGTGCTGTCCCAGTCTTTAAGAAAGAGGGACCCATGTGCATTATTGACCACATCGTGACCTATGAAAATAACCTATCAGTTCTGGGCATAGATGATGACCAGTCTAGGATCAATTTCTTGCCCTGGGTATTTGAAACCAAACACCAAGAATACAGAGGGGGATGTTCACTGGAGTACTTGGGAAAAGAGAGTAACAATTTGTACTCTATCCAACAGACCAGTGAATACAAGGGAAGGCCTGAACCTATAACTAAATTTGTGGATGAAACTCATGTATCTCCTCAATCATTACAGTTTGAAACCAAGAAAAAGACATACGCTGATATAGTCAGAGGAGATATGACACAGAGTATCCCCAGCGGGAGACCAGATACCCCACTAATCAGAAGGGGGGAGCAGAGACCGCTCTTTAGAGGGGGAGTACAAAGACCACCTCAGGAGTATCATCCAAGGGACCCGGACCCAAGGTTTAGGAGAAACTATAGGGCAGTGATGGCGAAACTTTTTGATCCAGAGTGCCCAAACGGCAAAACAAAATCTCCCCGAGTGCCCAAAGTCTGCTATTCTGGAGACTCTTTTTCTTATACTGGAGACCCAACCTCTGTATATCTAGAAACACAGTTTATGTATAAGTCATTACAGACCCTCTTCCCCACTCAGTAGAGACCCCCTTCCTGGTCACTCTGCCCCCCTCCTGTATCCATCTACAATAAAATAGAAGTTACTCCAGGCTATGTAGATAGCTGTGTAGACGGCTTCGGTCCAAAGCCACTCTGCTGTGCGAGACGGCCTGCAAGAGATGCAGCATCCAACCCGGCAGCACCGCTTTGTCTTGTCCACACCCACCCTGGACACATCACCCCTGGCCCCAGAGCCCTGTAGAAAATGTAGTTCTATGGGGCAGGTGTGCGGTGTGGACGACACATATATAACCATTTTATGTAATAGTGATTAATCAAAATTATACTGAGCATATTTAATATTAGACCAGTTACCAGAATGCTTTAACCCCTAGGCGTCCACGCTATAGCCGAAAGACGGCTGCAGCGTGGACGCCAATTGCCAGGAGGCCGTTCCTGGACGTCCTCTTGTTTACTTCCGCGATGTACCTCCCGCAAGCGTGCATCAGGGAAATTCTGTGCTGGCCATGTCCCTTGGACACAGCCAGTCACAGATTGCTGTAAATGGCTAATCACAGTGGCCGTTTACAGCGCGACCAGCATGTGCAATGAGAGATAATCTCATATGTAAACATATAAGATCATCTCTCATTGCCGGCTCTCCCTCCTCACACAGAGACAGCATGTGAGGAGGGAGAGACAAACGCTGCAGCGTGAGTAAAAAAACAACAAAAAAACTGAAAATTAAGTGCCCACATGTCTCCACTGTCAGTGCCAGTGCCATCTGTCCCCACTTCCATCCCCAGTGCCACCTGTTGTCAATGCCATCTGTCCCCAGTGGCACCTGTTGTCAGTGGCATCTGTCCCCAGTGGCACCTGTTGTCAGTGCCATCTGTCCTCAGTGCCACCTGTCAGTGCCATCTGTTCCCAGTGCCACATATAATTGCCATCTGTCATCAGTGCCACGTATAAGTGCCATCTGTCATCAGTGCCACATGTCATCAGTGCCACATAGTGCCATATGTCATCAGTGCCACATCAGTGTCATGTGTCATCAGTGCCACATATTAGCGTCATCTGTCATCAGTGCCACATGTCAGTGCCATCTGCCAGTGCCACCTCTCAGTGTCACGTGCCATCTGTTATCAGTGTCATGTGTCATTAATGCCACGTATCAGTGCCATCTGTCATCAGTGTCACGTGTCATCAGTGCCACGTATTAGTGCCATCTGTCATCATGCCACATGTCATCATTGCCACATAGTGCCATCTGTCATCAGTGCCACATCAGTGTCACGTGTCATCAGTGCCACATAGTAGTGCCACCTGTCAGTGTCACGTGCAATCTGTTATCAGAAACATGTGTCATCAATGCCACGTATCAGTGTCACGTGTCATTAGTGCCACGTATTAGTGCAATCGGTCATCAGTGCCACGTATTAGTGCCATCTGTCATCAGTGCCACGTATTAGTGCCACGTGTCATCAGCGCCACGTATAAGTGCCATCTGTCATCAGTGCCAGGTGTCATCAGTGCCACATATTAGTGCCATCTGCCATCAGTGTCACGTGTCATCAGTGCCACATATTAGTGCCATCTGTCATCAGTGCCACATCCGTGTCACGTGTCATCAGTGCCACATATCAGTGCCATCTGTCATCAGTGTCACGTCAGTATCACGTGTCATTGTCCTGGTGCTCCAGGGCCTTCAAAAGTGTAATAGGTAGTCAACAAGTTAGATGTGTAATTTATGCTCCTAGAACACCTGATGGTGCACCCTGCATGTTGGGCCTCTCTAAGAGGCTAGGCTGTGGAAAAGTCCCACACATGTGGTATCACCATACTCAGGAGGAGTAGCAGAATTTATTTTGGGGTGTCATTTGTCGTATACACATGCCATGTGAGAGAAATAACCTATTACAATGACAATTTTGTGGAAAAAAAAACAAAAATATCTTCATATTGCAAAGAATTGTGGGAAAAAATGACAACATCAAAAACCTCACCATGCCTTTTACTAAATACCTTGGCATGTCTACTTTAAAAAAGGGGTCATTTGGGGGGTATTTGTAATTTCCTGGCTTGTTCGGGTTGCCGCCAGTACATCAGGTGTGATCAATTTTTTATGATTTGCACCACAGCTTGTAAACTCTCTAATGTTCACAAAGACCAAATAATATTCACTAATTTGGGTTATTTTTACCAAAGATATGTAGCAGTATAAATTGTGGGCAAAATTTATCAAGAAAAATTAATAATTTGCAAAATTTTATCACAGAAATATTTTCGGTCTTTTTTCATTTATAGCGCAAAAAAAAAACCCAGAGGTGATCAAATACCACCAAAAGGAAGCTTTATGTGTATGAAAAAAAGGACAAAAAATTAATTTGGGTACAGTGTTGCATGATTGAGTAATTGTCATTCAAAGTGCGAGAGCAACGAAAGCTGAAAATTGGTCTGGTCACGAGAGGGGTTTAAGTGCCCAGTTGTCAAGTGGTTAAAGATATACTATATATTCTTCTCACCAAGATACAAACAAATACATGTCATGATAATTGAACATTTTATTTAAAAGATAGTCCAGAACACCTTTTTCTGCTCTCAGACATGCCTAGTGGTTGAAGGTGGTTGAAGGTGCTCACCAAAGTAAATCATGATATTTTTCCTAACCTATAGAAAAGAAGCCATACCTTTTGGGCTGAGCCTATTATAATTTTGTGAACTAGTATTAAGAAGCAAGAAAGATGCCATGATGGGACACTCAAGAACATTCAGAAACACATGATTACCTTCAATCATACACGCAGACACATACACCATTCATTTACTCACACTTTTACATTTATGAAGATTCTTAAACACCTTATGCTTTGGGACTCGGAGGTCGCAAGAAGTAATTCCTCTTTAAGAGTATCCATCTTGAAAGCCATGGCTGCCATTTAAAAAATTCTGGTAACCAGCAATTCAGACCAGAAGCCGTTTTGGAACAAGTAATTATGTCATGTTGATTTTTTCTTATATTCATTTGTGTTCTCTTAAATATTGATTTATTGAGTATTATACAATTGATCATTTTTCTCCCGACTCAATAACCGCCTTGTAGATTTTTCTCTAAAGATTAAATTTTCAATATATATTTTTCATTTTGAATAGTTTCCATTTTATGACATAACAAACGTCCAATTGTATTTTACACTGTTAACCACTTACTTACCTGCAGTATAATAACAGTTGAATTTGTGAAATATAGACATTCTGTCTAATTGTCATTTTACGGTTATTGATTCTACAGGGAAGTTTATCACTGTTGTATCACATTCAAAGGTACTACACTCCAATTTAGCCGGTGTTTCAATTGACGTTCAAGATTTTATATAACGAATTTGGTATTTAATATTTTATGTAACGCTTGTTTATGTTAACCAATATATATATAACTATTTTGTATGATTACATATCTGGTGAATACATTTCATATTTTTAAACTGTGGTCATAATTGATTGAATCTGTATCTTAAAAATATAATCGTTAAAAATGACTTAATTATAAATACTGTGCAGGAAAACTTTCCTTAATAAGCACAACAGATGGTAAATGACAGCCCATAGCCTGAACCCCAGCCAAGCCATGCCCAGGGGGGCATGGCCTGGCGGGGGTCCAGGCTGAGACTGCCATTCGCTATCATACAGCAGGTCTTGATTTGATGTGCAGCTCCCGGGACACCTAGTCACTTTCTACCATTGCCTGGAGCATAGACGAGCTCCGTTCCTGGCCAGCACTCACAGCAGTGGGCATAGGACATCATTCCCATATAGCCTGAACAGCTCACACACATTGGTTCTCAGTAAGACTTTCTGACATACATTGGGTAGGTGTGGATCCTGAAGAAGCGAAACAATCTTGAAATACCTCGAACCAAGCCATCTACTACAGAAACAGAAAAATTCTATGTATAGAATGGGTAGTACCGTGCACATGCACAGTTCTTTGGGCACAGGAATAAACTTGGTTTTCCTGACAATAGCAGGCTAGACAACTGTGAAGCATGCCAAATTCTGCTTGAAGACACAGGTGTCACAAAAGAATATAGGGGTGCACTGGGATCACTCTATGACGTTGGATTCTATGGGATTTACTGGAGTCACAGGGCACACAGTGGTGCATTTGGGTAACTATTTGACACAGAATGCTCTTTGATGTTCTTGAGTCCTGGGATGCAAACTAACGTAGGATGCTCTCGGGTGCTCTTGAGTCTTGGGATGCACAGGGGCACAATGGTGTCACTAGGTCATACAGAATGCTCTGGGGAGTAGTAGTCAGGAGGAACACTGATGTCACAAAATGACAGCACGATGTCGTGTGGTGCACAGGAGTAGCAGGGTACACAGGGATGCCACTCCAAATTTTGCTTCATGATTAAAGTCTGTGCCAAGCAGGACTGCTGCATGCTGAGCAGCCAAAGCATTGACTAGGAGAACTGTCTCCACATTGGCTGTAGCTCTAGAACTCCAGATGGGGTTTCCAGTGCTGAATCCCAGGATAGATAAGTGTGACATGATGACAGTCTGATAATCCCTAAACCAACTCGTAGGAGCTCACACAGGGGTTTTAACTCCTGCCCTACCCCAAGTTGACATCTTTGCTCAATTATAAGGCATCTAGCCTTGTCTCATGAGAGATGGGGAGTGATTCACATGCTCAGCTATACCCAGAAGTGACAGGTATTTCCACACACTCTTTGTGGCTGCACAGAGATGCAACAATTTCAGCTGTAATATACCATTGAACCTAATCAGTTTCCAGTAGGCATATCTAACAAACTGATTTACCAGTCTTGATTTGCTAGAATAGTGCAGCCCTACCTCTAAAGATGCTAAACAAAAACTATAGTTCACAAATGATGTTAGAATTACATGAATTCAAGGCACAGGTTTTTATTATGTGACAGTTTTATCTTCCTCTATCAGTCTTACAATGTCATTTACAAGCCCTGAGTTCAGACAGAACAGAGGTCAGCCTCTACGGGGGCCCTTACAGCCTGACACTGAGCTGACATTACTGCTTTGTCAGAAAGAGAATATAAATCAATAAATAATATTATACACCCATCCGTGAGGACTAAGGATGCACACCTATAACAAGAGGACATTCAGATTTTTAGAAATTCTCATTTATGACTAGTTCAAGAAATACCCTGAGGAGTCCAAAGTAGATGTCATGTATACATCCACATAGGTGAATATGGAGATGTACAGTTTTATTATTTTTTTGTTTTTTAATTATTCTTTCTGATTTGATTTTGTAACTTAGAGTACAAGGGCTCAACATAGGCTTCCATTGTGTTTTACAGAAGATTCATAACTGCAAACACCACTATTTAAGCTTGAACCCACTTTTGGATGATCAGCTATGACTGAACACCCCATGAATAAAAAAAGGTCCATCTCCACCATCAGAGGTTTGAAACCACCACGGGTTGTCATAGTTACCTTACCAGATACAGCCAATCATTTCCTGTCTGTGTGCCCATAAAGATACAATTTTGTCTATGTGTAGGCATAAATACAGGAGATGCAGTAGGTGAAACTGCTTCTGGACTGATAAGATACCCAAAGATCTTCCTTTTTTAGCATTTGTACATGAATCCTGCAGAAAAATTATTTGTTCTTCCCTTCACTTTTTCTATTTCTGCTGTTTGACCCTGTAGTAGGATTAGTAAAATTAAATAAGGTTTCAAGCATTATTCCATGTACCACAATGTTATTAAAATATGTAACTAGAGGGTTGAACATTTCAACTATTTATTTGTGTGCAGCATCATTTTAAACGTTTGCAACCAGGACCACATGGTTTTTATTTATGCATGTGTCTGTTGTCCAGTCTTAAGTAAGCTAAATAAGAAGATAATCTCCTGTCTGTAGGCAATACTAGCCCCATGAAATAAATACAATTAGAAAATGCAACAGTTCTTGACATGTATTTTCATACAAAAAATCAATTTAAGTAAATGATTTGTGTAGGACTCATTTCAACATTGATATTCGTTTAATAAAAGACAAACTTAACAGTTCAAATATTGGCAAATAATTATATAGCGTAAATAAAATAATGCATTGCATAGCTACCGTCAGATGTATCTTACATAAAAGTCTTCACATCGTCTCTTCACATCCTTAAAATGCTACTACTAAGCTGCTTGCTGGGAAGTTTCTACAATATACTGTATATACTATGTTTAGAGCATAGTAATCACATGCATTCTTACATATTAATTACTACCTAGATTTCACAAGCTGTGACAGGTCATCCTTAGAAGTGTTGTCATACTTCAGCGCACTGTTTTTCAATGCAATTAACTAAAAGTTTATTTCAATCATTTTTTAATTATCTGCATCTATTTGTAATAGCTGACTATTCTTGTCATTAGATGGGAATCCTGAATACATACTGTAGTGTTGTCAGGGCTGGCTTAGCCCTTCCTCCTCTGGGCTGGCCGCTCATCTGTTGGCTAATTGCAAGCTCTCTTCTCACTCCACGGTTACCAGCTGTTCCCGATGATGCTCGTCTGACCTGCCTACTTGGAGCCTTCCAGCTCACGCCACCTCTGCCTTCGCGTTGGTCACATCACTAGAAACCATCTCCTGCAGTTTGTTTCAAGACTGACTGGCTGACATCCCTCCTGGCTCCTTATCCTGCTTGCAGTTGCTCTACTTGGATCCCTGACTTCTGGCCTGGCTTATTACACGATCTGGTTATTGAACTTTGGACTGGCTGACTACCCGATCTGGTTACTGGACTCTGGCTATGCTTGACTACGCTTTTTCTATTTACCTTTTTATTTTTATTAATAAACAAGTGTGATTTAATTGTACTTCTGTCTCAGTCTGATTCAGTCTGGTTTCTGACAGTACGCGAAGGCCATGAATTCAGAAGATACAGTCAATCCACTTGTTGTAAATATTTTTCCCAGATTGGATGAGCAAGATCACCACATGGATCAGTTTGCCATGGCGTTACAAACGCTCCTGAATCGCACGGCTCACCTGGAATCCCCCACGGTGGCAACTTGAGTCGCAGGCCGTCCCTGCTGCTGTGCCAGTCTCTGTGCAGGCACCTGCCTCGAGTATTACCTCTATAAGAGGTATGTCTGGTTCTGCACCACTTCCCCAGCGATTTGGGGACGATCCAGTTCAATGCAGAGGGTTTCTCAATCAGGTTGAGATATATATCGAAATGATGCCCCAGGCGTTTCCCACGGACAGAAGAAAAGTAGGTTTTGTGATATCTTTGCTTTCTGAGAGAGCCTTGGCCTCGGCTAACCCTCTATGGGAGACACGAAAACCTGTTGTCTTGAGTTACCCTCAGTTTGTGGCCTCCTTTAAAAGGGTTTTTGACGTTCCCGCATGCTCTGCTTCTGCTGCCAAGTGCCTCATGTCCATCAAACAGAGTACGAGAACTGTTGTCGACTATGCCATTGAATTCCATACTCTGGCAGCAGAGGTTGCTTGGAACAATGAGGCCCTTGTGGCTGCTTTTTCTTACGGTCTCTCGGATTCCATCAAGGATGAGATAGCAGCCCGAGATATACCCACTGAGCTGGAGAGCTTGATCTCGTTTGCCATCCTCATTGACTCCAGACTCAGAGAAAGACTTTCTCTTAAGGAGCGCTTGCGGAAGCCTCCTGTACGTTTGCCTCTGAGCTTTGTAGTCCCACCCATGCCTCCCTCACCTCTCATGCCTCCTGGTACCGAGTTGGTCAGTGAAGATGAACCCATGCACCTGGGCTTCACGCGTCTCTCTGCGGATGAGAGAGCCTTTAGGAGGAGGGAGAGATTGTGCCTTTATTGTGGCCAGGCAGGTCACTTTTTGAAGTCTTGTACTACTCGTCCAGGGAACACCCGAACCTTGAGGTCCTGTCATGGACAGACCTTAGGTGGCGTTGTTTCGTGCCCAGTTATCCAGATGGATAAGCCCCTGGTTTTGGTCACCCTTTCTTGGGCGGAGTCGTCCATCGAGATACAGGCTCTAATCGATTCTGGGGTGGCAGGCCTGTTCATTGATGCTGCATTGTTTCGCAGCACTCGATTCCGCTGCAGCTGCGTGACACTCCATTTGCCATTGAGGCTCTTGATGGGAGACCTTTACAGCCTGCCCATGTGACTCATGAGACGGTTCCATTGTCCATGGCCATAGGGGCTCTTCACCATGAGATAATCCAATTTCAAGTTATTTCCTCACCCAGGTTTCCGCTGGTTATTGGTTATCCTTGATTACAGAGGCACAACCCCTCTTTTGATTGGCTCCGTGCTGAGGTTCTCTCCTGGTCACCACAATGCAGTGAGACATGCTTCCTGAAGGTATCCAAGGTCCTGTGCACCTCTTCACTCCCCTCCCTGCTGGAGGAGTACCGTGATTTTGGTGATGCCTTTGATAAAGGTCAAGCCGGTAGTTTGCCTCCACTCCAGTCTTATGATTGGCAATTGACCTTCAACCTGGTGCCATACCTCCTCGTGGCCGGGTTTACCCTTTGTCGGTCTTGGAGGATAAGGCAATGGAGGAGTATGTTGCTGATGCACTTTCTCGAGGTTTCATCTGCAAATCCTTGTCTCCTGCTGGTGCTGGTTTCTTCTTTGTGAAAAAGAAGAGCGGTGAACTGAGACCTTGCCTACCCAATTCCATTGATTACAGAGTTATTTGACCGCCTCAAGGGAGAAACAGTTTTCACAAAGCTTGACTTGAGAGGGGCATACAATCTTGTGCGCATTAAGGAAGGTGACGAGTGGAAAACTGCGTTTAATACCAGAACAGGCCATTATGAATACCTGGTAATGCCTTTTGGCCTTTGTAACGCCCCGGCAGTTTTCCAGGAATTTATTAACCATGTCCTCCGAGATTTGTTGCAGTTGTGTGTGGTGGTTTATCTCGATGATATTCTCATTTTCCAGGTCCCTGGAGAGCCACCACACAGATGTCTGTCATGTGCTTCAGAAACTAAGAGAGAACAATCTCTATTGTAAACTGGAAAAGTGCGAGTTCCATCTAATATCCATTTCCTGTGCTTTGCCAACTACTATCGGAAGTTTATTCGTAACTTCTCGTCTCTGGTCAAGCCTCTGACTGATATGACCAGAAAGGATAGTAACCCACAGAGTTGGTCTCCGGAGTCCATTAAGGCCTTTGAGACTCTCAAGGCTGCCTTTGTTTCTGCTCCTGTGTTGGCACATCCTGATCCTACATTGCCTTTTATTCTAGAAGTTGATGCTTCTGAGACTGGAGTTTGCACCCTTCAGTCTCAATGTCCTAACTCTGAGAGTGCTATGCATCCGTGTGGCAATTTTTCCAAGAAATTGTCACCTGCTGAGTGCAATTATGAGATTGATGACAGAGAGCTGTTGTTGATCATTTTAGCCCTGAAAGAATGGAGACATCTCTTTGAAGGTACCACTGTGCCTGTTCTCATTCTTAGTGACCATAAGAATCTTACATTCTTGTCTGAGGCTAATCGACTCTCTCCCAGAAGGGCACGATGGGCTCTTTTCTTGTAGAGCTTTAATTACATTGTCTCATTCTTACCCGGTACTAAGAATGTAAGGCCTGATGCCTTGTCATGACAATTTTCCTCCACTTCCAAGTCGGAGTTGGTTCCGGTTCCTATGATTCCTCCTGATCGTATCTTGGCTACAGTTCGCACCAGTCTTACTTCTCCTTTGGGTGACAAAATTCTTGCTGCTCAGCCCCATGCTCCTCCTGATAAACCTTGTGACCGCTGCTTTGTCCCAGAAAGTCTCTGTACTGCTGTGCTCCAGACTTACCATTCTCCCAAGGCAGCTGGCCATCCTGGGAAGAATCAACTCATTTGGGCCATTTCCCAACAATTCTGGTGGCCTAGTCTACGGGCTGATGTTACTGCCTTCATAGCTGCCTGCCCCATGTGTGCTCAGAGTAAGACTCCATGACACCTTCCAGTAAGCCTCCTACAACCCATACCCAATGGAGAGAGGCCCTGGACTCACCTGTCTATGGATTTCATTGTGGAGTTGCCCAACTCCCAAGGCAACTCTGTTATCCTTATGGTGGTTGACCGGTTCTCAAAGATGTGTCATTGTATTCCACTTAAGAAGTTGCCCACCTCTAAGGAGCTGGCTTCCATTTTTGCTGGGGAGATCTTTCGCTTACATGGGCTACCCAAGGTGATTGTCTCGGACAGGGGCAGTCCGTTTGTCTCCCGGTTCTGGCGAGCCTTTTGTGCACAGTTGGGAATCCAACTTGCGTTCTCTTCTGCGTATCACCAGCAGTCTAATGGGACCACAGAACGAGCCAATCAGTCCTTGGAGCAATTCCTATGTTGCTATATTTCTGACCATCATAACAACTGGTCTGACCTATTTCCTTGCGCAGAGTTTGCTCACAACAGTGCCCTGAATTCTGCCTCCCGATTGTCTCCATTTATGGCGAATTATGGTTTCCAACCTTCCATGTTGCCTGACTCATTTCTTCCGCAGAGTATTCCTGCGTTAGAGGAGCATCTCCATGGTCTTCGTTCTGCTTGGGTACAAGTCCAGGAGGCTTTGCGTCATGCTAATGATAGGTACAGACTCCATGCTGACCGCAGATGCCTGCCTGCGCCTTCCTACCAGGTTGGGGACAGGGTCTGGCTGTCATCTCACAAACCTCCAGCTTCGTGTTCCCTCACTGAAGTTTGCACCTCGGTATATTGGGCCTTTCCATATCCTTCGCAGGATCAACCAGGTGGCTTACACGTTGGACCTTCCTCCTAGTATTAACATAGGATAGGAACCCCCTAGGGGTGGATTTTAATGGCACGTACAACTAAGTTAGAAAACAATCAGCTTTATTACATAAAATAAAAATAGTATACAGTATACATAAAATATCTGGATACAAATATTGAGGAGATATTTATAACAATGTGAACAGCACAAGTCTATACATGATCAATGTAGGTATAGTCACCCTATGCGTTTCGGAGCTAGTACAAAGTCTCCTTCTTCAGGGATGTAGATACAACATATATACAAGGAATCTATTGAATGATAGATGGCAAAATGTTAGGACATAGAGGCAACCAAACAGGTATGTGATAAAACATGACAATAAATTGCAAGAATAATTACGGATGGTACTCACAGAGCTTGTGACAACAATTAGATGTATCCCATGATTCTTGTTTTTTTTAAACAAAAGCAGTGGATGATCTCACATAAATAGCTGATTTTGTCAGTGTTCAGGGCTTATCAAGGGAGGGAGAAAAAAGGAACAGGCAACGTAGCACAGCACAGATGTACCATTAATCTTCTCTGACTGTTAATACCAGAAGAGATCCCAGAAAGACCTCCCTGGAAAACCCCTGTAAAGGAGAGTAAGAGAAGAGGTAGTGAATGGGACAAATTGCAGGGAAACACTGGGGCTGAATATAAAGTGCTGGATCAAAAAAGAGAGGGAAAAAAAAACCCTGTGTATATATATATATATATATATATATATATATATATATATATATATATATATATGTGTGTGTGTGTGTGTGCGCACGCATGCATATACATGCATACACACCTGCGCATAGGCACATGCATATGTATATGTTAAAATAAAATAAAAAATAGTAATATATATTGAGATATCTGTACCCCACACTACTGGGGTAATAGCTCATAGAAATCCCAATGGGAAGTAAGTGTTAGTATAGTACAGTGATGGCAAACCTTGGCACCCCAGATGTTTTGGAACTATATTTCCCATGATGCACATGCACTCTGCAGTGTAGATGAGCATCATGGGAAATGTAGTTCCAAAACATCTGGGGTGCCAAGGTTCGCCATCACTGGTATAGTATATAAGGAGAAGTATATATATATATATATATATATATATATATATATATATATATATATATACACACGCAGGCATGCATATACATGCATACACACCTGCGCATATGCACATGCGTATGTATATGTTAAACAAATAAAAAGATATGTAGTATATACTAAAATATCTGTATCCCACACTATTGGGGTAGTGGCTCATAAAAATCCCAATCGGAAAAGAGTATTGATGTAGTATATAGGGAGAGGTGGGAGCATAGAGCAAATATTAAACATGGAAAGGTTTTTACTTGTAATGGCAACTGTTGAGATATAGCAGGCTGGTCGTCCAACTGGCATCCCACATGTGTAGTCTGCAGGATGCCAGAGAGACAATTGCTGAGAATATGAAGGGGGGAACTCCAATCACCTGGCGCTGAGATAATTGCGCCAGCTGATGGAGAAAGGTGGACCCAGCTGCGGTCAACCCCCTGAGTGGTGTGCGTGCGGTCCCGCCCCCATACGCTTGTCAAGAGGCGTCGGGGCGGGGCCCCGCCCACCACACCCGACGCATGTCCGCGAGAGTGGCAAGATGGCGCACGGGCGACACGGGCACCGCCCCGCCCACGGTGCACACGCCAAAGGACAGAGACTACACCCACCGACACAGAATGACTTTCTGTGTCGCCCCGCCCACCACACCCGACGCCTCTGCCTCTCGACAAGTGTATGGGGGGCGGGACCGCGCGCACACCACTCAGGGGCTGACTGCAGCTGGGTCCACCTTTCTCCATCAGCTGGCGTAATTATCTCAGCACCAGCTGATTGGAGTTCCCCCTTCATATTCTCGGCACTCGTCTCTCTGGCATCCTGCAGACTACACATGCGGGACGCCAGTTGGACGACTTGCCTGCTATATGTCAACATTTGCTATTACAAGTAAGAACCTTTCCATGTTTAATATTTGCTCTATGCTCCCACCTCTCCCTATATACTACATAAATACTCTTTTCCCATTGGGATTTTTATGAGCCACTACCCCAATAGTGTGGGGTACAGATATTTTAGTATATACTACATATCTTTTTATTTGTTTAACATATACATACGCATGTGCATATGCGCAGGTGTGTATGTATGTATAGGCATGCATTCGTGCGTATATATATATATATATATATATATATATATATATACTTCTCCTTATATATTATACTAACACTTACTTCCCATTGGGATTTCTATGAGCTATTCCCCCAGTAGTGTGGGGTACAGATATCTCAATATATATTACAATGCTTTTTATTTTTTTAACATATACATATGCATGTGCCTATGCGCAGGTGTGTATGCATGTATATGCATGCATGCGTGCGCATATATATATACTGTATATATATATATATATATATATATATATATATATATATATATATATATATATATATATATATATATATATATATATATATATATATATATATATATATATATATATACACATGTTTTTTTTATTTATTTTTTCCTCTCTTTTTTGACCCAGCACTTTATATTCAGCCCCAGTGTTTCCCTGCAATTTGGCCCATTCTCTACCTCTCCTCTTACTCTCCTTTACAGGGGTTTTCCAGGGAGGTCTTTCTGGGATCTCTTCTGGTCCTAACAATCAGAGAAGATTAATGGTAAATCATCTGTGCTGTGCTACGTTGCCTGCTCCTTTTTTCTCCCTCCCTTGATAAGCCCTGAACATTGGCAAAATCAGCTATTTATGTGAGATCATCCACTGCTTTTGTTTTTAAAAAACAAGAATCATGGGATACATCTAATTGTTGTCACAAACTCTGTGAGTACCATCCATAATTATTCTTGCAATTTATTATCATGTTTTATCACATACCTGTTTGGTTGCCTCTATGTCCTAACATTTTCCCTTCTGTCATTCAATAGATTCCTTGTATATATGTTGTATCTACCCCCCTGAAGAAGGAGACTTTGTACTAGCTCCGAAACGCATAGGGTGACTATACCTACATTGATCATGTATAGACTTGTGCTGTTCACATTGTTATAAATATCTCCTCAATATTTGTATCCAGATATGTTATGTATACTGTATATTATTTCCTTTTTATGTAATAAAGCTAACTGATTGTTTTCTAACTTAGTTGTACGTGCCATTAAAATCCACCCCTAGGGGATTCCTATCCTATGCTATTAATTTTGGATGTGGCACAACTAGCTTACACAGCCCTGCCGTACCATACTATTTCCTCCTAGTATTTGCATCTCAAATGTGTTTCATGTCTCCTTATTAAAACCGTTGGTCTGTAGCCGATTTACCACCTCGGTGCCACGTCCTCACCCTATTCAGGTTGAGAAACATGAGGAGTATGAGGTACAATACATTTTTTACTCCCGTAGGTTCCGTGGGCACATACAGTACCCGGTGCATTGGAAGGGGTGCGGGCCGGAAGAAGGCTCCTGGGTTTCATCCTCTGACGTACATGCCCCTGTCCTCCTTCGCGAGTTCCATAGACGGTTTCCCCTCAAGCCAGGTGGCCCTCCGAGGGAGAGGGGTCATTGAGGAGGGGGTACTGTCAGGGCTGGCTTAGCCCTTCCTTCTCTGGGCAGGCCGCTCAGCTGTCAGCTAATTGCCAGCTCTCTTCTCTCTCCATGGTTACCAGCTGTTCCCGATGATGCTCGTCTGACCTGCCTACTTAAAGCCTTACAGCTCACTTCACCTCTGCCTTCGTGTTGGTCACATCACTAGAAACCATCTCCTGCGGTTTGTTTCAAGACTGGCTTGCTGATATCCCTCCTGGCTCCTTATCCTGCCTGCAGTTGCTCTACTTGGATCCCTGACTTCTGGCCTGGCTTATTACCCGATCTGGTTATTGAACTTTTGACTGGTTGACTACCAGATCTGGTTACTGGACTCTGGCTATGCTTGACTACGCTTTTTCTATTTACCTTTTTATTTTTATTAATAAACAAGTGTGATTTAATTGTACTTCTGTCTCAGTCTGATTCATGGTTTCTGACAAGTGTATAGATGATAATAATATTGTATGAGAAGTTCCCTAGTTTTGGGAAACTACAGCAGTGGGGCTGACAAAAAAAATGAATCTGCACTGCCAAGATACACAGTTTCATTAACTTTCTACCCACAGGAAGGGAGTTCATTGAGTCTCAAAACTAGTTACAGGTCACAAAGTTAAAAACTTGAACCAAAGGTTGTGCAAACAATCTGTATAGTCTCAAAAAATGCTGTTTTCTGCCAACAGAGAGAGATACTATTAAAGATGAAGCAAACATAATTTTCAGTGGGGTTTATTTACTATAAGAGCATAGAGTTTTCACTGTGCAAAATGCATTTTTACTTTGTAAATGAGGTGAAACTGCCTCCACCTCAATCTGTTGAGTATATATAAGCAAATATATATGCAGACCAGGATCTGAAAGTGAAAAGGGGTCCTGGCAATTTTGTTAAACATTTTTCATCTTAAGAATGTCCGTTCTATCATTAGTGGGGTCAAAATTTGAAGGAGTAGAATAGAAATGTTTCTAGCAGTGAATGTGGTTTTCTTTCAGGAAATTACATTCATTCCAAAATAAAATTTTAAAAGCAAACAAAATGTTAAAGTACTTTCAGATGGCCTGCCATTGTTTTTCATTAATTTGGCAAGTTAAAGAATGTACTGAGAATTTTCATACCAACATTCATTCAAAAATTGACCAATTTATGGCCGGCTTTAAGCTCATCCTAGCCAGGTCTAGCCAGGAACTATGCCCTCCAGATTTAAGTTGTGCCCCTCCCCCCCAGGTCTCCAAAAGTGCATCCACTGATCCATGAGCGACTCTGATGAGGACAGTTGATATAAGGGGGATTTTGATGGAGACCAGAGCCGTCTTTAAGGCAGGGCAAAAGGGGAAGCTGCCCTGAGCCCTGTCATTGTTGTGGGGCCCAAAGCAGCTGCCTCATACTTGGCAACTGTCCCAGTTTAAATCCCCTTCTTCCTTGAAGTTTTAGTCCTGTGCTGTGTCCTGATATCTCAATGTGAAGTTCTGTTACTATTGCTGCCCAGCTCTGCCCTATTGTTGTGTACAGATGACTCACCTGGAGACCCTGTGTTTACATGTAAATACCAACATTGATATGTAAATAGCAAAGGCATCCATATGTAAATAGCGACTGACCGGAAGCATTCATATGTAAAAAAGGTGGCATTCATATGTATATCATGGCCCCCTGAGGTCATATCCACCATCACCTATACTGAATGCTGCCCACATGGGAAGGTAAAGGAGCATGCTTGAAAGTCCTGTGGTCATTAAGCCCACCATCAGTCTGTTCCACAAATGTGGGGGCCCAAGAAAATGTTTGCCCAGGGTCCAATCACTATTAAAGACAGCCCTGATGGAGACACCTGATGTATGGGGGCACTTTGATAGGGACAGTAGATGTAAAGGGCACTCTGATGGGGTAAGTTTATTTAAACGGGACTGTGATGCAGACAGTTAAATCAAAGGGGCACTCTTATGGAGATGCCTGATGTATGGGGGCACTCTGGTTGGAACACCTGATGTATGAGGACACTCTGATGGGAATACCTGATTCAAGCAAGCACTATGATGGGGACACCTCATGTAAAGAGAGACTCTGATATGGACACTTGGCATAAGAAGGCACAGGTTCCATTTGATCATCCTAATCTAATGACAGCCTAATACATACTAGTCTTCACTGTTCACCCCTGCACCACCTCTGCACTACCTGTTAGACATTATTCCTGGGTTGTCACCCATGGTTCCCTGCATCTCTGTCAAACTGTTGACATTATGCCTTCCCTCCACCCCCCTGATTTTTTATAATGTAGCTCTGGCCCTGATCCTATCATCTTAACCTGTTAAGATTTGAAAATGCAAGTGTTTGCTACTAACACTAAAATTAGCAATGAGATCTTAATACAGAAAAAGGATTGCTTTAGGGTGTCCAAAACAGGTAGATAATTGGAAATGACACTTCCAATTTTGAGCATAGCATTCTCAGGTTTCTGGATTCCTGAAGTAATATGTTTTATATACAGATATGTACATCTATGCATATCTACTCTTAATTTTATTGCTGTTCTAATCCTTGACACAATGCAGAACATCTGCTATCATCACTGCTAATATCGCCTAAACAGGAATTTTAACCCTATAAGCCTCATAAGCCGTAAAGTGGAACTTTTTAAACTTAAAAAAAAATGCAAGCAGGAAGACTTATTGTGGAAAAGAGACTTAGGCCCCTTTCACATGGTCCGTCTGTACATTTTCTTGACCTGTGATTACACAGATAAAAATAGACAGAAATACATCTCTATGGGTAGGCAGACATAAGCAAATTTACATCTGCTTCCCACCCACCTCTGGGTCTGTTTAGATCCATTGGTCCAAAGAGAACAAGTTTGCTTTCAGGTCCACTTTTACTGACCAGACCGGAGGTAATCGGATAAAGGCAGATACAAGCCCACTTACATCCAACCACCAATAGGGATCACATGGGTCCATTTTTTCCATGGAGGAAAAATTGAAACAGACACAGATATCACAAATGCGACACCCATACTGTTCCATCCAAGCGAAAGGACCAGTCTAGGTTCACCTTCAGAGATGGAGCAGACACTCATGCGAAAGGGGCTTTATAATCTGCACTTTGCCCACAGGCAACAGAGCAGTCATGATTAACAGGAGCATATCAAACTGATATAATACATTATTTTAATTATATATTTATCAGATCAAAAGGAAGCAAATAATAGAAGTTACTGTTATGCCCCGTACACACGAGAGGACTTATGTCCGACAGACTTCCAAAGGAGTTCCGCCGGAGTTCCGACGGAGTTCTGACAGACTTTTCGGCCGAACGGACTTGGCCACACACGATCACACTAAACTCCGACGGATTCGAACGTGATGACGTACGACCCGACTCGAATAAGGAAGTTCATAGCCAGTAGCCAATAGCTGCCCTAGCGTCGGTTTTAGTCCGTCGGAGTAGCATACACACGAGCGGATTTTTCGAAGGGGACCGGGTCCGGCGGAGTTCCGTCGGGAAAATTTGAAGCATGCTTCATTTCTAAAGTCCGTCAGACTTTTGCGAAGCTAAAGTCCGTTGCAGCCCACACACGATCGGATAGTCTGACGGACTCGGTCTGACGGACTTTGGATGTTGAAAAGTCCGCTCGTGTGTACGGGGCATTAGGGTTACATATGCCTTATGGCTCATGTACACTCATGTACACTTGCTTTGGCTTCCGCACACATTAAAGCGCCTACCGCTTCAACATGCTTTTATGATGTGTGTTTGATGTTTCAGTGGTGCTTCAATGAAGCTTCGGTGGTGCTTTGATGAAGCTTTGGTGATGCTTTGGTGAAGCATTGGTGATGCTACCGTGATGCTCCTTTGAAGCTTTGTTGAAGCTTGACAGATGCTGTGTGTGTGTGTGTGTGTGTGTGTGTGTGTGTGTATCCTATACCCGCAATTTCTCCAAAACAAAGCAAAGCTAAAGCTGAATTAAAGCCTCTCAAAAGCAGAACTTCAAGTGAGCTTTGTCATAGAGTTTTATGGAAGGTTTGAAGACACTTTGAAGCACCACTAAAGCGACATGGGGTATCATTTTTGATGCACAGCAAAGCAAATGCAAGGTGTAAGCTAACCATTTTATTTATTGACAGACTGACATTCAGAGAGCTTTAACAAAGTGTGTCCGAACAATTGTTTTGAAGCAAGTGTAAACTAGCCCTTAATGAATTTTAAATAAGCTTAGAACTCCATGAAATAGACTTTGTTAACTTAACTTATACTTAACTAAACTTCAACTTTAATTTGTCTGCTTCACTACATTTTAACATTTTACATCTTTTAACAATTTAGAGCATTATTTTCCACATGCAGTTTCGCAACCTTTGGATTTGTTGCCTTTTCTAACATATGTTGCTAACGAAATGTTTTGCAATCAAATTTTTCAGCAATACAAATTCAAACATGGATAATGTCCTTCAGAAGCAGATGCCAAAGGCAAATATGACACATTGTTCCAAAGGTCTTTTATGTTCAAACTCCACCATTGAAGAGGTTAATCTGTAATCCTTCCTGTCTGGAACCACCGACAATGGATAACAATAATAAGGGTTAATCCCCAAGCCACAGTGCAGTGTCTGAGGCAGCAAGAAGTTTGAAGCCCATGCTGTGAAACATTTCTGTTCTTTTCTGTCAGCTTTCTTTAATGGATACTTCTGTATCCCATGGATTGCTAACTGAAAATGTTGACCTCTAAAATCAATTGCTAGCTTAGCAGGATGTGTGATCACTGGTTTCAGTTTCTAGGTTTAAAGTCTGTCTTGACAGCTGTGAAGATCTCCTTGCCTATCATCTACTTGTATTGTTTAGAGAGTATAAGCCTATACAAGAGACAAAGCCATTTTAGTGCTGATTTTGCTCGGCTCTTGTGCTCAGAGAAAGAGCACAGAATAGGGTTCCCGGATAAACCCTTGTCATTGTTGAATTCTTTTTCTCAGGTAAATGATACATTGGCATAGTCTGCGATCCAGATCTTCAAGTATAATTACCTGCTGTTTGCTTGATTCTGTTTTCTCTGACAGACACAGTCCAAAAACAAAGCCAGGATTTAGAAGCAATAAGCTGTTATGTTTCACACATTTAATTACATTTTAAGATGTTCCCATTATTGTTCAAGCATATTGAATCATGGTGGCAGAACAGCTTTAATGACACTTACGCAGAAATAAACTTTCTGGAAATAACCAGATAAATTCATTTACACAGGATATTTATTTAAATGTCTCATCTCTGTTAATAATAGTTTTTGTTTTTTTGTTGTTTTTTATTCCAGTTGGTTATACAGTTTGCTTCATGTGGAAATAATATTAGTTCACTGTTTTAAAAATTTGTTTAACACCATTATTTATTTTACTTATAATGCTCATCTGTATAGCATCAGCGCTTATTTCTACATTGAAAAGAACATTTAAAGTCTAGTACACACAATTAGATTATCGGACGAATGATCCATTTTTTTTTTGTGTGCATGATAGGCTCCATATCCAATGCGAATGCGAATAGATTACTAAAGTATGAAAATTCTCGTATGACAGAAAAATTTTTTTGGAACTGCTGTAATGTATTTATATTGTATTTTCGGACGAAAACTGTACTGATTAAAAGAAAATTGTACAATCTGGTATCGTACAGGAAAAAATGTTGTGTTTGTCCCTTCGGGAATATTTCAGATGACAGCTGTGTACTAACAATCAAGTTATTATACGATCATGTCGAAAGTGGAATTTTTAATCCGGTTTTCTCTTAGTGTGTACGAGACTTAGCCATAAGTCCTTGCTTCTAATGTCTCTACCATTTTCATAGTCATACACACTCTAGGGCAGGGATATGCAATTAGCGGACCTCCAGCTGTTGCAGAACTACAATTCCCATGAGGCATAGCAAGACTCTGACAGACACAAGCAAAACACCCAGAGTCAGAGGCATGATGGGACTCGTAGTTTTGCAACAGCTGGAGATCCGCTAATTGCATAACCCTGCTCTAGGGCATACCTCCCAACTTTCTAAGATGGGAATGAGGGACACTTATTAGCAAATGTATGTAGGCATAGAACACACACCCCTGGCACACCCCCTTAAAGGAGAATTATACAAAAAATATTTAGATAATCCCACAAGTTTTTTTTTACCACTACTATTCCATAATACTGGCTTTTGAAATTTACAAATGCAGCAATTCAGATATTGGATAAAAGAATTAGCGCTATTTGGACGATTTGAAAGATAATTAGTACCTTCTATATACAACTGTATAAATTGGACCAAAATGAGGGGCAAATGAGGTGAAAAGAGGGACTTTGTTCCAAATCAGGGACAGTCCCTTGAAATCAATGCTCTAGGGTCAGGGAGAAGCCAATGATCCAATATAATTTAAAAGTGCGAATTATAACTGCTGTTTGAAATATGCTCCGTGCTTTGCTTAATGGCTACATAGCTCTTCTTTTATATTTATTTTTGTTTTGTCGTATACTTATCATATGTATTCTACTGTACTCCACTTTGTATAGCTTTGTACTAATACTCAATAAAATGTCACTTACAAAAAAAATGGGAAAAAAATTTAGAGCATCTGGGAGAAGAGAACATATTCTTGGTGGGTATGAGACTGAAGGCCTGAGCAGCTAGCCACTACTACGCTGTACCATAACAATCTTTGGAGTGCCTGAGTTCTACCTGTGCTATAAACTGTTATTACTTGTGCTCCTTCCTTCACTGTCAGAACCCAAATAGAACATTGGGGTAAGTTATCAAAACCGGAGCAGACAGGCTTTGAAAATAAAAGATAGAACCTGATTAGTTGCAATGCTCACCTGCTCTAGATCCTGGCTGCTCCAATTTTAATAAATTCTGTCATAGGCCGTTATAAAATATTTGTTAGGACCCGCCATAGCAAATATTACAGTTCCTTTGATTGCCGGCCAGTATCAGAATCTCTGTGTATGCATTTATTTTTATATATGTATATATGTCACAGTGCGCCTTTTAGATGCGACTTCTTATTTTCAAGTTGGATACTGTGGAGGACTTCCAGCCACTGCAGGAGAGCTCCAGGGATAGGGAGGATCTAAAGATCCTGCAGAGGGGTAAGTCTGCTGGCATACATGACCTTGCTCACCAGTTTCGGTAAGAGTCCCCACATACTGAGTGGGTTCTTTCTATTCAAGATACCCCCATCTCCCTGGTGATGGTGGAAGTGACTTGGAGTACATCACACCATTGGAATCACCCCCATTCAAACTGTGGAATCTTTGTGTGGACTCAATTGTTTTTAATTTCTCTTTATGCAGAGTTTTTACATATAGACTTATATGGAGCTGCGCCAATATACAACAATTGATTATTAGTAAAAAATACTAATTATATAAAAAACATTATCGGCAAAAGTAAGCATAATTAAGTCCACAATGGTTAATCATTCATTAACACCTCGGTGACTCCACACCTAGACAGGAAGTGCCCGACCACCAGAATATGAATCCACTTATAAGATGGCAAAGCATGAGCAGTGTTCGGCTATAACCCAGCCTTTAGCTTGCACTGAAGACTCTTTAAATCATACAGGACCAGAACACCATGACAGGAAAACACACTCCAATGTTTCATCATATAAAATCATATTGCACTTACATGTTAAATGAGATCAGTCACATGAAAAACAAAAGCCAACCAGCAAAGTGAGGAGCCCGTCCTCCTCTCAAGTTGCGTGGTGATGTCACTGCGTGCCCATCCAGACGCGTTTTGTCATAGATGACATTTTCAATGGGGTTATCAATTGCTGTATATTGGCGCAGCTCCATATATGTATTTTCTGTTATTGCATGTGTATCCCACATTTGAGCTGCTGCCTATAGATTCATTTTCATTTTTTATTTATTTATTCATCCGATTAATACATTTTTTAGGTCTAGCGCAGTTCTCTTTTTCTCTTACATATAGACTTATATTTGTATTTCACTTACACTTTATTTCATTTATTTATTCATTTTTTATGATCACTCACAATATATATGAGTGCAGCTTATTTATATACAAACATATTAATTAAGGGCATTAGCCAATGCATCCCATCGGGTGATAAATTTAAAAGAGCGAACAAAAGTCCTGGATGGCTTAACTCCAATGTAAAAATGCATATAAAAGCAAAGGAGAAGGCCTTCAAAAAATACAAGGTTGAGGGATCATCATCAGCATTCAGACTTTATAAAGAATTCAACAAAAAATGTAAGGGTGCAATTAGGGCAGCTAAGATAGAACACTCTAAAAGACACATAGCAGAGGAGAGCAAAAAAAAAAAACAAGAAGTTATTTAAGTACGCAAACAGTAAAAAGGGAGGACAGACCATATTGGCCCCATAAAGAATGAGGAAGGACATATGGTTACAAAGGGTGGGGAGATTGCGAAGGTATTGAATTTATTATTATTTATTTATTCTTATCCTCAGTCTTCACAAGGGGATTGGGGGGCTTCAGTAACCAAAACTGCAGTGCTTATCCTTATTACACATCACAGGAAGCACCTCCATGGTTAACAGAGGGCAGAATTAAATTTAGACTTGGGAAATTTTACATAAAAAAAATCAACTCAGTCAAGTAGTTACAAGACCACTGTTCCTAATTTTTACTGATAGTCTACTGACTGGAATGGTACCAGGTGATTGAATAAAAGCCAAAGTAGCACCAATATTTAAAAAGGACCCAAAATACATCCTGGGAATTACAGACCAGTTAGCCTAACATCAATAGTATGCAAGCTCTTTGACGGGATGATAAGGGACTATATACAAAATTTTAGTAATGAGAACGATATCATTAGGAGTAATTAGCATGGGATCATGAAGAATCGTTCTTGCCAAACCAATCTATTAACCTTCTATGAGTGAGTTGCCATCTAGATAAAGGAAGGCCCGTAGACGTGGTGTATCTGGATTTTGCAAAAGCATTTTAAACAGTTCCCCATCAATGTTTACTGTAAAAAATAAGTTCCGTTGGCATGGACCATAGGGTGAGTACATTGATTGAAAACTGGCTGCAAGAGCGAGTTCAAAGGGTGGTGATAAATGGGGAGTACTCGGAATGGCCATGGGTGGGTAGTAGGGTCCCCAAGGTTCTGTGCTGGGACCAATCCTATTTATTTTGTTCATAAATGACCTGGAGGATGGAGTTAACAGTTCAATTTCTGTATTTGAGGATGATACTAAGCCAAACAGGGCAATAACTTCTCAGCAGGATGTGGAAACCTTGCAAAAAGATTTGAACAAATGAATGGGGTGGGCAACTACATGGCAAATGAAGTTTAATGTAGAAAAATGTAAAATAATTAATTTGGGTGGCAAAAATATGAATGCAATCTATACACTGGGGGGAGAACCTCTGGGGGAATCTAGGATGGAAAAGGACCTGGGGGTCCTAGTAGATGATAGTCTCAGCAATGGCATGCAATGCCAAACTGCTGCTAGCAAAGCAAACAGAATATTGGCATGCATTAAAAAGGGAATCAACTCCAGAGATAAAACTATAATTCACCCGCTCTACAAGACTCTGGTCCGGCTGCACCTGGAGTATGCTATCCCATTCTGGGCACCAGTCCTCAGGAAGGATGTACTGGAAATGGAGCGAGTACAAAGAAGGGCAAATAAGCTAATAAAGGGTCTGGAGGGTATTAGAGGATATTAGTCTGGAGGATATTAGTTAAGAGGAAAGGTTGCAAGCACTGAACTTATTCTCTCTGGAGAAGAGACGCTTGAGAGGGGATATGATTTATAAATACCGTACTGGTATACCCCACACTAGGGATAAAACTTTTTAAAATGAGTTTAACAAGACACGTGACCACTCATTAAAATTAGAAGAAAAAGAGGTTTAACCTTAAACTACATAGAAGGTTCTTTACTGTAAGAGTGGCAAGGATGTGGAATTTCCTTCCACAGGTGATGGTCTCAGCGGGGAGCATCAATAGTTTCAAAAAACTATTAGATAAGGACCGGAACGGCCGCAACATACAGGGATATACAATGTAATACCGACATATAATCACACACATAGGTTGGATTTGATGGACTTGTGTCTTTTTTCAACCTCATCTACTATGTAACTATGTAACAAAGAAAGTGAGTCAACTGGTATTTTTAAACGAGGTCAGAAACGGCAGCCCAATATTTTCTTCAATACAAATTAAGAAATTACATATTTAAAATGAGTATTGACCCCATATCTGAATGGACCAGCTTTATTAAAATAACAAGAATAATTAAAGAATAATTGTCTGGGGGTGTGATTAAGGATAAAGGTGACAGCCTTTAGTGATATTTATGAAAAAGAAAATAATCAGCACGTGTGCACTTCTCAAATGTAAGATCACACTTCTTTTTGTTAATAAAAAAAAATGTGGAGGTGGATTTGGGAGAAATACATAATGTACAATGTAGGAAAGTTAAAATAAATTAGAGATGCATTTAACTGTGATAGATGAGTTCAATAAACTTGGAGCGCAGTACCATTATTATTTAAAGGTGATGTAAGGGTAGACTTTTCTCTCTGTAATTACAGAACATTTTTCGGGGCTTGTTTATGAAACTGTTAGCAAAAGTAAGTTATTGCCTGTTTCTTTTTTAAACTTTTGGTGTGTTTTTAATGTAGTGTTTACCATAAAGTTATTAAGATGTGCCTTTAACATTTTACATGATTGCTATTCTATTTTATTTCAGTAAAGTGGTAGTAAACTGCCAGCTATTTCTTTTTTTTAACCTGCAAGGCAAAGTTATAATTTGCTAGTATGCATCGCATAATAGCATATTATGTGAAACTTACCTTAGAATGAAGCCCTTCCAGCAGTGAGCTGTCACCGCTGACAGGGCTTCCATCTGCACCCATCTTCCTTCCGAGTTCGCAGACTCCAAATGTGTGAGTGCCGGAGCCACAATGATGTCACTCCTGCGCATGTGTGCAGGAACCGCCTTTTGAGTCACAGGAATCTGAAGGAACGGCCCGGGTGGCCGTTCCTTCATAGCGCATTTGCCGGTGATGTCACCAGCTGCGCACGTTTAGGAGATATTTACAGTTTCTATAGTTAAGCCTTATTATAGGCTTACATAGAGGTAAAAACGAATGTATGGGAGTTTACTCCCACTTTAATATTAAATGTGTCAGCACAAAATAAAATTAAAACACATGCAGTATATCTCTCCAATACTTGCACATCTTGAAATATTCAATAAGTACAAAAATTACTTGTACTATCCAAAATCCAATGTGCTCTTAACTTCTTATAACTGAAAACTTAGTGGCTTTCTGTGAATCCCAGTAAGCATTTACTTGGCTGCAGCAGCAGAGGAGTGCAGTAGGTGGTATTTACCCACTTGAGGACTGGCATGTCAAACCCCCTATCCTATCCTGGCCATCTTTCAGTTTTCACCGCTGCGATATTTTGACTGACAGTTATTTGATCATGCAAAACTGCACCCACATAAATTTTATTTAATTTCTTTGAGATAGACAGAGCCTTTTTTTTTAATCACCTCATTGTGGAGAGCAGAAACCCCAAGGTATTTGATAAGAGGTATAGTAAGTCTCTTAAAGCTTACATTTTTTTTGGCTCAAGTTTTTTGAAAATGAAGAAAGAAAATGGAAATTAAATTTTTTAAACAAAGTTGTCAACTAATAAAATATTTCTAAAAAATGTATATAAAAAATGGTGCGCTATCCACTCAAAGAATCACAATGTATCAAGCTAGGTAATCTATAAAAAGTGCTATGTGCCATGAATGAAATATAATATAAATCAGCAGACAAAGGGTTAATAAAACAAAAAATATAAAAATGTTAAATATATATATATATATATATATATATATATATATAAAATAAATAAATAATGTGGCTCTTCAGATTAGGTGCATTGTGTATTATGAAACAAATTCACTAAAAGTGCCTTGTGCAATGGACCAATCTCAGCACCGAAAGGGACATCACTGGACCTAGCCACCGACACCACTTTCCAAAACTGAAACTTCAAGAAGCTTGCCAGTGACAAAGCATAGAGGACAAAAATCTAATTAATTATTGAATCGTTCATTGCACAAGGCACTTTTGGTGAATTTGTTTCATAAGAACCACATTATTTATTTTTTATATGCCTTGAATTGTTTGTTATATTAACACTTTGTCTGTTGATTGATATTATATTTCAATATATTTCCCACACATAGAAGTACACCCAAAACACATTCTACTACACCTCCTGAGTATGGGGATACCATATGTGTGAGGCCGCGTACACACGGGCGGACTGTTCGCCCAACTTTGTTCGTCAAACAGTTTGACAAACAGTCCGCTCAAAATTAGCATGAGCGGACTTGACCACACACGACGAATGAACAGTCCGCTGAAACCTTGCGCGATGGCGTGAACGGCACGTACGACGGGACGAGAGATTCGAAGTCCTATACACTGCAATGCAACCTTCGGCGTGTAAATCCTTTCTGAGCATGCGCGGAACTTAGTTTGACGAACAAGCCTACACATGAGCGGACTGTCCGCTCAAACCAAGTTTCAGCGGACAGTCTTACGGAAATTCCGAAAAACTTTGTTCGTCAGACTGTCCGCTGAAACTGTCCGCTGAAGCCCACACACGAGCGGACTGTCCGCTGAAACACTGTTCAGCGGACAAAGTTGGACGAACAGTCCGCCCGTGTGTACGCGGCCTGAGACTTTTTAAAACTATGTACCTGACATTGCTTCTTGTGTATTAGAAAAATCAAACGACTTTATGATAAAAACAGTGCGCCATAATTTTTTTGCCTTGGTATGAGTGGTCAAGGAATATATCTTAGTGTAGCTTCATCTATGGCAGCATCCATTCCCCTAAGCCAAGCATGTACTTGGCTGCTCCCAGAAATTATACACCTATGTTTACGAGCCAGAGAGTACAGGTAGTTGAACAAAGAGGGAACAAAAGAGTATATGTGGTTCCAGGAAGACATTTGCCCACAGAGGATGGCTGGGACATGCAGTTGGGTCAGTACAGGTGGCAGGCAGAGACATTAACATCAAACAAGCAAAAGATTAGTCCAAGAGGTAGACAGAAACATGATAAAATAACAGACCAGGGTCAGTTCAGGTGGCATTCAGAGATGTGGGTAGTATGCAAGCAAGTGATCAGTGCAGGTGGCAGGCAGAAAAGTATTTTTTTAAACAGGACAAGATCAGCTCAGGTAGAGAGGTGGACAGCGTCCACCTGACCCACTAATTGGCTCCTGTTGTGTCTAATCACAGCTGGAGCAGGTCCTTGGCAGCGCGCACCCCAGGCCCTCTGCGCAAACTTAGGGATGTGATTTCGTGCAGGAGGACCACCCTGCCACAGTATATTTGCTTGGGCGATCCTTAGGTGGCCTAGAGGCGATTCAGTTCGCATTGTGCGCTATACAAGTATTTCATTCATTCATTCATTCATTAGGTGGTTAATGGCATCCCAGTCTTAGTACATAATGTTCAATATTGAGTTGGCCCACCCTTTGCAGCTATAACAGCTTTAATTCTTCTGGGAAGGCTGTCCACAAGGTATAGGAATGTTTGACAATTCTTCCAGAATCGCATTTGTAATTTGTAAGGTCAGACACTGATGTTGGATGAGAAGGCCTGGCTCACAGTGTCCAATATAATTCATCCCAAATGTGTTCTAGTTCTAAGTTACTCCACCCCAAACGCGCTTGTGAAAGACCTAGCCGGGACCGAGGCTTTTGGAGGGGACTGAATGCATGCCTCTTGCCTTGCGATTATGGGCCCTGGCATTTGGGGGAAAGGTGCTCTTTGTGAATTGTATGCCTGGGGACCCCTGAGGTGGTGTTACTTGGATCCAGGTCCATGTCCCCCCCCAAGACACACAGACTCTGGATATGTATATGCCATATTAGCAATAGACTGAATCACACTGTTGGGACACAAACTGTTAGATGCTAATGTCATGAGCTCCACTCACCTGTCTGTTGTGTAAATAAGTCTATTCTGGCTTGTAAGAGTATTCCAAACATTGTTGGTTGTGCTAATTAACCCTGTGTTGATGTTTATGGTAATGTGTATTGAATAGTCAGTCAGTGAGCTAGGAGACATAAAGTCTTACCCTGAAAAGTCTTATCTCTCAGTCAACTAGTCTGGGTCAATGATTAGATAATTAGCTCATGCTAATTAGGTTTTAGTCATCCTGCTGTATATATTTGTGTGAGATCTCAAATAAAAGGCTATTCCTGATGTACACCAAGACTGGTGTTGTCTAGTTCTTGGGGGTTCCTATAGCCAGATCCATTGGACTTGTGTTCCAGGACTTAGGAAGGAAGCGGTATACGGACAGAAACACTCAAGCGGAGTGTGGGGTATAGGTTCCGTCACATCGCTCATCCATGTCTTTATGGACCTTGCTTTTTGCACTGGTGCGCAATCATCCCCAAACTGTTCCCACAAAGTTGGGCACATTAAATTGTCCAAAATGTCTTCATTCAGTGGAATTAAGGGGCCAAGCCTAACCCCTGAAAAACAATCCTACATCATAATTTTCCCTCCACCAAATTAATTGGACCAGTGCACAGCATGCAGGCAAAGGATCAGTCCAGGTGGGAGGCAGAAATATGGTCATTAAACAGGTCAAGGTCAGTCGGGTGGCAGGCAGAGATGTGGTTAGTGTGCAGGCAAAGGATCGGTCCTAGCAGCAGACAGAAATGTGGTCAATAAACAGGCAAGGATCAGTTCAGGTTGCAGGCAGAGACATGGTCAGTATGCTGGCAAAGGGTCAGTTTGGGCATCAGGCAGAAACATGGTTAAGAAAATAAGCAAATTATTGGTACACAGTAAACAGGCAAATAGCAGCTAGTAATTTCTGCATCTTGAATTCCTAGATACAGTTCCACTAAAGTACCCCTGTCTTGAGAGAGATATGGGGTTTTCCATAACTGTCTTTATTGTGCTATTTGTCATTTCTGCCTTTAATAATTCTGAATAGCAGACAAGTGTGTAGTAAATGACTCAGAAAAGTTTCAGAATAACTGAATATCTACATAACAAACACAAGCCATGGCCTGAATCAACAGTGCTGACAGTGGTGGCACACAGTCACCCACACATCACGTTGCTCACTGTTGGTAACCTATTTACATTTAAAATAAAATGTTCCAGACTGCCACCCCACCTGCCAGGGCAATCCAGCTGTGTCCTCATTATTGCTGTTCCTGCACAGTTTGTACATTGTTGTTAATAGGAAAAGTGTATGATATGCTTACACTTCACAGAGTTGAGAGAAAGCTTACCATAATCTTTAAGTCTAGGTATGTGGAATCTGTCTTTTTCAGCTTTTACACCTCCAACCTTGGTGGGATTCTTGTTAGTATTATGCTAAGGCTATCCAGTCAACAGGGTTTTTTTTGGGGGGGGGCAGTGAAAGACTCATTCTCAGAAAGATAGGTCTGCAGTGGCAGCCTACAAATTTCTCTCCTAACAGGTGTCTTTTAATGTGTAGGTCTATAATTAATTGCAACACTTAAACAGGCCATACACAGGTTAGGCTGCTTTCACACTGGGGCAGTATTCAGGCGTTACAGTGCTAAAAATAGCGCCTGTGTAGCGCCTGAAAAAAACCAGCCCCTTTCCCTCCAGTGTGAAAGCCGGAGGGCTTTCACACTGGAGCGATGCGCTGGCAGGACGGTGAAAAAAGTCCTGCTAGCCGCATCTTTGGAGCGGTGAAGGAGCGGTGTATTCACCGCTCCTATACCGCCCCTACCCATTGAAATCAATGGGACACCGCGGCAATACCGCCGGCAAAGCGTCGCTGCAGCGGGCGCTTTGCGGGCGGGTTTAACCCTTTTTCGGCCGCTAGCGGGGGTTAAAACCACCCCGCTAGCGCCCGCAGACCGCCGCTAAAACGACGGTAAAGCGCCGCTAAAAATAGCGACGCTTTACCGCCGACGCCGCTCCCGCCCCAGTGTGAAAGCAGCCTTACAGGAAAGGAATTTGCATGATTCCCCCATCAACACAGACAGTGCTGACAGAGGAATCAGCAATTGTCTTCTCCTGGCGGGGGAAGTCGTCTCCACTGGGAGAAGACAGTGATTATTGCTAGCAGCTATAGGAGCCGCTAGCGATAATCGCATGAGAATACAGCAGGGTAGTTGTACCCAAGATGATCAATCTATCAACTTGGTACAGTCAGCCTGCCCATTAATGGTTCGAATCTAGCCAGACTGGTTCTGGACGGCTTTCGCTAACGTCATCCACGAGTCCATCGATCCATGCTGGTCCCCCACAGCGCAGCTGCTTCCTTCCTGGTTCCTCTCTCTTTGGCTTCCCTCTGCTGGATGTTTGGGATATTTGGCTCTTTGATGCATACTGGATCCTTCCAGGTCTACTACAACTGCTGTACTCCTTTCTAATTTCAATATAATGAGCCTTCTTATTTAAGATTTCTAGTAAGTGTTTTTAATCCCTTGGCAATAAATACATTGTGGTGTTTCTGCACTTAAGCCCCATACACACTATCAGATTTTCTGCTGATTTTGGGCTTCAGATTTACCAAAATCATATAATATGAGGTCAAACCTTAGGAGTTTCAATTTGTATGCAATCAGGCAGGCCCTTGTACTACATGGTTTGGGTAAATCTGAAGACAAATATAAGCAGAAAATCTGATCGTGTGTATGGGGATTTAGAGGTGCTTTCTTTTTGTTTTTTGTTTTTTGGTTTGAATCTTGGCCAGTTCCTGCTGAACTGGCCAAGATGTGAACCGTGTATGGCCAGCCTTACCATCTAATTCACTGTATTTGGGGTATACAGTTCTATTGAGGTTCCATACCTAAAGGTATTATTGCAATATTCTGTCCTTATCTTTCTTAATCTTTGTACCATCAAGCAAAGTAAATCTGTGTTATCTTTAAAATCTTTGTAAAGGTGAAGGAAGCGTGAATATGTTTAGCTCTTTTTTCTGGGCCAGATCCCAAGACATCAGAGTGAAAGGCAAAGAAAAACACAAAACGTTAGGTATTATTTGAACAAGGTAAAAAAATGAATGTAAAATGTATATTTTGACTCGATCAGAGTAATGTGACACCATATACAAGTTTTTTTTTTTTTAAATGCGTTTATGATTTCTTAAGCACAAATTGTAACTTACTATACGTATGGAATCAGATTGATGGCTTCCATTTCCCTGGCAGTCAGTGACTCCAACTATTTGGGATTCAAGTAATCGTTCCAGCTTTACCTGATGTGCATTGCTAATAGCTGACAGAGAAAAGAGAAAATGACAACGTGATTCAGCTTGATACCTCTTTACACTCAGCCAAGAGAAAATAGCCCCTCTGGAACCAATTACTTTCTCTATCATTTTAAATTACTTGCCTCTATGAATTTCTTTTAAACAAAATTAGTGTTACACTTTATAATGACATATCAGCATGGTGTGTTTCAGTGCACAGTCCCCACTGATTAAAAAGTATAGTCTTAACAAAGTTCAACCGACTAAAGCAGGAACACACAATATATGAAATCCACTTCAACAGATAAGAAGACTTTATATCAGAGTTGGGTTTTGACAGGAATTGATTTATTAGCACAATTGCTGTTTGCTTCCTTTCCACAGACTGCAATTGAAAAACTGAAACAAGTTTGACATCTGAAAAAGCAGAGAGAACAGTGTTCAAAATGGCTATAGGAGATCAGTGGTCAGGATAAATACCAACAGTAAATATATATATGTATTAGTGAATTTATTCTGCAGGTTCGAGACTGAGCTTATTCCAGCAGGTATGCTGGATGTGACAGACTGGCATCTGATTTGGAGGGGGAGTAGGAGCATGTCAATTGTTTAAAAAAATGGAAAACCAAAAGTAACAGGAAAGCAGCTGGTGGTAAAGAAAAAAGCTGTTGGATCAGCACCTTTCCTGGTGCATGTTCATGGTAGCATACGATGGGTTGTGACTCTGCCCCCACAACCTGATAGGACTGGTTAACTAAAAATCAAAGACATACTCTGTAACCTCACCATTTGGGTGGGAATCTGTATGCTGCCATGAAGATGCACCAGGAAAGGAAAATTGTGGAAAGGTGAGTATACAATTTTCAGTTTTCCTGGTGCATCCTGGTGCATCATGGCAGCATACAATGGGAATTAACTCACCATACGGGAGGGTGCAAGAGAAATTATGTAATCATCAGTAGCGCAAGCATGTAACATGAATTTACCAAATGTTACTGTCGTGAGCCGGGTTCACCTATTAAAGTCTATATTGCTGGCTTGTAAATAGCCTCAGGAGACACTCAGCACTGAGATGGCAACAGAGCTTACACTGCCCTAGTTGAATGTGCTCTTAAGACCTCCAAAACAGGAAGGCCTTGTGAAGAGTAGGCTCTTTTAATCATCTTAACAATCTAGGAGGTGACTGTACATGTTGATGCTGACTGACCCTGTCTTAAGCCACACTGAAACCAAGTACAGATTTCAGCTTTCCTAAATGAAAAGGTAGCTGCCAAGTAGGTCACCAGAGTTAGATCAACATCCAGGGGATGTGGTTCTCTCACTCAACCAAGAAAGAAGGTAAATTGACTTCCGGGTTAAATTGGAAGGAGAAAGACACCCCATGGATAATAGCAATCTGGAGTTTTAGGACTATTCTGTCCAGGTAGAATGTTAAGTAAGGCTCCTTGAGTACAAAGCCTGCAGTTCTGAGACCATTTTTCACAGAGGTTATAGCAACCAGAAATACAGTCTTCAGGGTAAGATTGCAAAGTGTAGCCAATTCTGTAGGATTGAAATTAGGCCTTGACAGAAATGAGGACCATAAGCAAGTTCCACACAGGGAACAATGGTTTCCTGGGAGGTCTATAACTTCATGCAAGCCTTTTAAGAACTGCATCACTAAAGGGTTAAAGACTCCTTAAACCCTTGTAAGTGCAGACAAGGCTGAACTTTGAACTTTAAATATTTTTGAACCTAGGCCCCTGTTCAACCCCAGTGAGGAAAAAAGGAGAATGCTGTGACCCAGGTTTGTCTTTGATTTATAGTTAACCAGTTCTATCAGGTTGTGGGGCGGAGTCGTTGTATGCTACCATGAGCACCAGGAAACACATTTTAAAACATAGCAATAACACTATTAAAAGTTACACATTTTAATCAAAAGGAGAGCATGATTAGGAGGATATAAAAGTAATACGCAAAGTCATACCCCACTTCTTTCCACATTCAATAAATTCTATTAAAGTTAAAATAAACTCCTATATAAGCCCATTGAAGTGACTAGTCTCAGGTGATGCATTATGATGAATTATATCCTCCTCCATAAGCTATACCTGTTTATCCTTCTCTCCTCCACAACCTTCCCAAATAAGTTTAGATAGTATTTGTCAGCTTCTAGGAGGTAAGAGATGGGGATCTGATGTCAAACACTTCACAGCACAGAGCTCAGGGCTGAGAGTAATCTGAGACTTGAGTGGAGGTAAACAACACAGCCCCTCTACACCATCTCATAGGGAAACATGCACACTTGCAATGTGCTGGGGGGGGGCGGGGGGCTCTCTCCAAGGATTGCCCTATGTCTGGAAAAACTGTCATAAGTGATTCATGCAGATAACAAAGGAAGAGGAGATCAGGAACCATACTAAGTGGAGTGGACTGATGCAAGTATACACAACACAAGGATATATTTTGTTCATGTTTTATTTAATAGCTTTACAACCACTTTAAGTAAGTGGAAAATACATGACTGCCAGATTCGTCTCCATTGCATTTTGCCATCAACCAAATTTAAGGAGATTTTGCTTAGAATCCATCTGTAAGCTTTTGGCTTTATGGAGCACTAGGTACACAGTTAGCAAAGTGGAACTAGCGTAAGTGGAAAAAAAGGGATAAAAAGTCCAATAGTTCAACAAGTGTCCTAGGAAGCATGGAGTCCATATGCTACTGAAGCCAGAGCTATGCGATAGGTTATAACTAGTATCAGTGTCAGATGAAGGAGCATGCATGCTCTGAACGTGAGCTTTACCATGTCCCCTGTCTGTCACAGCTGACATGCTAACTGCTTGCTGAGCTCATCTTCTCCAGCCTTGGAAACCACCGGAGCAGCCGGGACTGCTGATCACCCCTGCCCAGGTGGACTGAAGGGATTCCCGTGGACATACACACGTGTGCTTATGTGTGCTTACGTCTACTCAAATGTGAGTTGAATATGATCTAAGACCCATTTCACACTGGGGCCGCGGCTGCATTACGTTAAAACGCCATTAGCGGCGCTTTTCAGCCACTAGCAGGGTGCTTTTAAGAAGAAAGAAGAAGTTTTGGTGCTCTTCCGAATCGCTTTTCAGGCGCTTTGGAAGCGCTGCCCATTAATTTCAATGGGCAGGGTGTTTTGGGAGCACTCCCAAACTGCCCCAAAGATGGTGCTTCCCACAAGTGCACCACCCTAGTGTCAAAAGACACACTGAAATTAATGGGAGGCGGTTTTCAGGCACTGTTTAGAGGCTATTTCTAGCTCTAAAACATCTGGAAACTGCCTCAGTGTGAAAGGGGTCTAAAAAATGTGATGCTTTTAACTCAAATGCTACATTCAGAGTGGTGCTGCTCTCTCTTCACATCTTGAAAGTCATCCTACAAAAATCATATCATTTATAACCTAGATATTTGAGTATACGTTGCAATATTCCAGCTGTATAGACAAGGGTACTTGAAAGAGGAGCTTTTGAGGTTTATAGTTTTAGATTGCAAAATTCTTTCCTTTCTTCTCTGTATTATCAATTGTTATAGTAAAAAAATAAACAATAAAAAGAATAAACAGTAAAATCTAATTAAAATGGGCACAAGTGGCCATTCAAGATACATAACTCTTGGGTGAGGCTCACATATATGACGATCATGTAAGCTTTGATCATGATACATGATCATGTAATCATGTGACCTTTTAAGGTCAGATATTTTATTCTATATATGTTATACACATATAAAAAAATAAAAATGTATATATGTATAGGTAAATAAATGTGTATTTACCTATATGTATAGGTAAATAAATGTGTATATGATAGATATCTCTTCATTATTATATTTCTATGTACAATGTACATATTCCTTAAAATCCATATAGGTCAAAGTATTCCTACTAATATAAACAACCTGATTTAAATTCTACAAATTACTTTTATGCCGCGTACACACGAGCGGAATATCCGACAGAAAAAGTCAGACGGAAGCTTTTCATCGCATATTCCGATCGTGTGTATGCCTCATCTGACTTTTTTTCCGAAAATTCTGACAGACCTAGAAATAGTACATGTTCTAAATATTTCCGACGGAACCAATTCCTATCGGGAAAACTGCTCGTCTGTATGCTGTTCTGACGGACCAAAAATTACGTATGCTCTGAAGCAAGTACGAGACGGAAGCGATCAGTGTGGTAAAACTAGTGTTCGTATTGGAGCTAGCACATTCCTGAAACTGCTAATTGTGATCTTTTAATGCAGCACATTTGTTTCTTCTTTATAATGCTAGAAGAATGAAGTTGTTTTGCTGCTCATACTCACACAAAGTTCTCACAAACTTATTTCTTCATTATTTATCCTGATATCATGAATAATATTCTATTTTTTAAAGCCAGATCTCCATAATAATGTTTACAATTATTTTTTATAGTCATCTTTTATTATTTTTTATTTCATCAAGATTTTTTTCAGGATTAAATATTATTTTCTATTGATCTCCATATAATTTTTTTTTTGTGTGTCAAGTTACCACAATATTATCTTATATTTTTTTATTAACCTCAAGGAGGTTGGTGTCCCTAATTTGATACTGTCTTCTTGAAATGTACCTGCCTACTCACAAACAAACTGTCCTTTTTGTAGAAAAACACATAGGCAAGTATTTTCTGAAAATAAAATATCCATTTATTCTGGGTAACAAAATAAAGAAGAAGGCAATGCTGGAGAAACTTTTGGAATTTGCGAAGCCTTTTGGCCCCCGGGGCACACATCAAGTCTGTGGAAAAGAAAATTGGAAGCTTGAGGAGTCCATATAATTTGGAGCACAATCTGGTCCAGGAATCCCAGAGATTAGGACCAGCAGCAGATGACATATCTGTCCCCAGGCTGTGGTACTACACCAGCCTGCGTCTTCTGTCAGATCAGACTGAAGCCAGGTCATCACTTTCTTCTCTTTGCTGCAGCCTTCCCTCCACGCTTCCCTGAAGCCTTCCCTGCAGCCTTCTCTGCAGCCTTCCTTGGAGGCTGTGGCTCTGGCGGTGGACGTGTGGCAGGAGGAGGAGGAGGATGGGCTTGCTGATATATGTGGTTGTTCTCAGCCAGCTGGCCCCTCAACCCCTTCTGAAGGGCCTCAAAAATAATTCCCTCACAGAGGAGGCATTGGCCCTTCTCCAATTCTAGCAACCTGGTGGCTAGATAGCAACCATAGGCCTCTTCAGCATTGGGGGGGCTCCTTAGGACATTGCTTGCTTCCCTAATGAGGCCCAGTGCTGCCTCCTCCGTCATCGTCCCCTTCCTGGGCCTTTTGGTGGTAAGGCAGAGGGGAGGCACCTGGGATTGGGTGAGGCTCCTACTGAGCCCGCACACTTCCTGGCTGCCACTGGGCCCATCCTCCTCCTGGCTGACACTGGGCATGGCCTCCTCCTGGCTGACACTGGGCCCGCACACCTCCTGGCTGACACTGGGCCCGCACACCTCCTGGCTGACACTTTCCAGACCCTCCCCCTGGCTAAGCTCATCCTGTATATAAAAAAAGAACATAGTTTTAGTTTTTGCTTCATCAATCACACACAACTTTCAGCTCATGACTTGCAAATTCAATGTTAATAAATAGAAAAGACTATCACTCTGACCCCAGCATTTTTCAAGCTGGTCACAAACATTTTTGGCCACTACCGTCATTTGATATGTATACATAATTTTTTTGATAAAATCATTCATTTGTAATCAATTATCACATCTAGTTAACATCATAAATATTAGGACAATAAATATGTCTAAAAATAATATACCTGGCTCCAGCTGGGCGCATCCACTTCTTCCAGGATTGAAGGCCCAGGTTGTTCCTCATCAGCCTCTGCTGGGTGGAGGGAAGGCTGCAGGGAAGGGTTCGACAGTGATTCCCTGACTTCAGTCTGGTCCTCCAGTTTGTTGAAGTACCACAGCCTGGGACACATTCTCTGCTGATGCTCCTGATCGGAGTGATTTCTGGATCTTATTATGCTCCTTCTTATACATGTTCCTCAAGATCCCAATTTTCTTTTCCAAGAACTGGATGGTTGCATCTGGGACCCGAGTCTTCACAAATTCCAGAAGTTTCTCCAGCGTTGACTTGCTAGCTTGTTTATTATAATATAAATTGTGTTTCACCTCCCACAAATTCCGCATCTCCCTTTACTTGTCAATGAAACTGGCCATTAATTTTGGGTCCTTAATGTGATTCATATTTTCTGTAAAGACAATACACAAGACAAAAACACTAATGTCAGCCTAAACTCTCATACTCTTATCCCAATAGAGGCATCAATATTTAAGCAGTATAGGCCACTGATGTACCAAAGTTAAGATTTTACCTTCGTTAGAATGTTCGTCCTCCTTCCTCAGCACACCGAACGTACGTACAACACATGCGTCACCGGCCCATGACGTTCTTTCTAGTCTATTCCCCGCCCCTTCTCTTCGGCGTGCAGTAGGAGTGACAAGGTGGAGACACAGCAGGTGTGTGATTGGAGTAACGAGGAGGAGGAAAGCCCGGAGGCCGAAACATCGCGATCCCGGAGGTGACGATTTAAGGCTACAGATATATCCTTTCTTGAGAGGTGGAGATGGTGTACATCTTGAGGAGGAACAACTATGATGGCAAGAATGGACCGTACACCAACCCGAATGTGAGAAAGGCCAAAATTATGATGAAAGTTGTGAAGAGTCTGCACACAAATGTTGGGGTACGACAAACAAAGGAGCGAACAAAGGAGCATTATTATTACTTGCATGCTGTGCCATGTGATTTTCTTTACTATAGGACATTTTAAAATGGCATGTTTCAGGTTAGTGGACACAGTAAAAATCATTTGTAGTAAACATTGTTCGCTTATTAAATACAATGTTTTGGGCAGATACAAGTTAAATACATTTGGTCATGCCTAAATATCTGTGTGCTAAAGTATACCTTTTGTTTCCTTCTCATAGGGGACCAAAGACTCAGAAGACATCTCTCAACAGAGGTCACCAGGAACCCCCCACCCGAGAACGAAGAAGAACGACAAAAAACACACCCCGAGGATCTGGAGGAAGGAGAGGTAGAGGAACTTGGCGAGCTTGTCACCACAACAGGTGAGTGTCTGACACCCCAGCTTCAGGTAATATATGAATGCCTGCATATTTACAGAAATTTTTTTCCCCAAAAAGTTTAGGTGATTTGCTGGTTGTGGAAGAGCAAGCTCAAAAATGTACAAGTGCAAGTGCACAACTTCTAATCCAGGACATCATGGCATGAAATCATGAAATTGACATCATAAGAAATAAACTAAATTTTCTGGAGCAATAAATGAAGAACATGATTGATGTATTTGGGAGAATTTTAAAGATCTTCAAAATACAACAATTTTCTCAATTTTTGTCTTAAAAACACTTTTTTTTAGGAATTAATAAAAGTCACATTTTGAAAATGCACACCGTGTGTCAACATGTGCTATCTGCCATCAGGGGATTTCAATGTAGGCATTTGGTGGGTGCAACACTTTCCTCCAAAATGAAGTAGGTGAGAGGAAGGGGTTGCCCCCCCAAAACACGTCCATTTATCTCCCATGATGGGAGATAGTACATGTTGACATTAGGCATGGGATCAGGAGGGAAATCCCCAATTTGTGTGCATCTTCAAAATTTGGCTTTTACAGGGGTGACATCACCCCATCTGATGAAGGCAATATCAAGACACTTTGAACACTAGAATGTCTAATATTGCCTTCTGTTTTTCTACGTTGAACTTTGTAAGTTCCAGAGTTTTGTATGTTATGTTATTAAACATGCCTATTTACAACAAAAATTGCCTATTGTCAACAAAAATGTATTAACTCACATGTGTGAATGTGCACACAGTAAAAAATTTGATAATCAACAATGTGTGGCTTCTTCTTTTAATGCTCAATACCAGTTTTTTCAGTAATTTTGTGTTTACAGTGACAATGGGCCTTATTTACTAAAGGAAAATCCACTTGGCACTACAAGTGCATTAGGAAAACCTAGGAGACAGACAAAAACAAACACAAGCAATAAATAAATATCAAGATTTTATCAGATCTTTTTTTTTTATTACATTTTTTTTTGACATTGTCCGGCATAGAAATGCCCCCCCCCCCCACGCATAAAATAATTTACATATTTCTCCCAAACTTCATGGGTGCTCTGGGGGGCCAAGCCACGACGGCCAGTATCCAGGCCCGTCAAGGGATTTTCAGTAATAAGTCCAGCCTCAGGCCCAACTGAGGCAATATAATTTTGGACATTTTTTCTTAAATAATTGTGCAGTTTGCAGCAGGATAGGATGATATGGTTGATTTTGTAGTCCGCCATATGGATTTCTGTCAGAAAGAGGCGGAACCGGCTAGCCATTATCCTGAAGGTATTCTCAACGACTCTTCACGCTCTGGCCAGCCGGTAGTTAAAAACCCTCCTCTCCGGGGTGAATGGCCTCATCAGGTGCTCGCCCAGACTGAAGGCTTCATCTGCAATAAAGACAAAGGGGAGTCCTTCCACGTTAACCACATCAGGTGGCAATGCCTGGCCACAAGTCTGGAGACGCTGGTAAAACTCCGTCTGGGTGAAGACTCCTCCATCCGACATCCAGCCATTCTTCCCAAAGTACACATAGAGGAACTCATATTGTGCCGACACCACCACCATTAACACTATACTATTAAACCCCTTATAGTTATAATAGTAAGGCCCGAATGGGGTGGTGGCACAATGTGGACGTGCTTCCCATCTATATCCCCTCCACAGTTGGGAAAGTTACAATGGTCAGCAAAATGGGATGCCACAGTCTGCCATTCCTGTGGTGTTGAAGGAAACTTTTGCACATAACATTGCAAGCAGATTACACAAAAAACATTCTTGCACAACATCAGTATAACATTTATTTTAAGAAATATTTAAAGACAAAATTATAAGGCCCACTTATCATATTCCTCACCCCCTCTGATGGCCCATTGATAAAATTTTAGGGGGAGTTTGAGGTGACTTTGGGAGCCAAAAATAAAAAAGCCTCTAGCACTCTGCCTGAATTTAAGGACACACATAAAATTTGTACACATTTTAGGTGGAGTTTCGGGTAAAGCAGTACAATGGAGCTGACAAAATACATTGTTAAGGGACTAGGCTATAGGTGTATATGGGCCCAGGATAGCATGCTGGGGAGTTTAGTGAAGGCAAATATGCATGTAGGCCATAAAAGGAGCATTAAAAGCTTACAGCATGCATGAGGATAAAGGGGACATTCAAAGCATATTACAATCATGTTAATTAGGGAATGATGAAAGTAATACAATACATTAGCAAATATTAAATACATATAATGTGATGTTAAAGGATACAATTTACCTTAATATAGTCCTTCTGCAGGACCTGAATAATGGCAGAACAGATCTCTGGAATAATGATCCCCAGAGCCTGGGGGAGATGCCTGTAGAGAACTTGGGGTCCTGTAGACTTCTCCCAGTCACCAAGTATAGCAAGGTGGCAATTAGCCTCTGCTCCAGAGTGATGGCTTGCCTCAGGTATCCTGCTTGCTAATATAAGGGGTGAACAAAGCCAACAGACAGTGAAAAACAGGGTCCGGTACCTGGAGAAAGTTCCTGAAATCATCAGGATTATTCTCCTGGATCTCATGCAGCAGAGACATGTGCGAGAATTGGTCATGCTGGAGTAACCTATTCTTGGTCTATGAACTCCTCCTTGCCCTGCTCATGGACTGGACATGGGTCACAGTACAAACTGTATGATGAGTACGTAACCGCAACATGGCTTCAAAGTGGTCGGCTGGTCAGAAAGAACTTAACAGAACGCACTGAAGAACAGAAAGGCCTGTCAAGAGCGAGCTGAAAATCAGCAACGAGCGGACAAGAACGCACTGAAAAACAGATACAAACTGACTGCACGCACTGAAAACCAGATACATCCCACAAGCACAAACTAAATAGCAGTAAAACGATCTGAAAAAGCCAGAGCCTGAAAAGTGCGAATCGTCTCTAACCAAAATTCTACTAACACTAGATTAGCAGAAGGAGCCCAAAGGGTGACACACTGGCTATTGAACTTCCTTTTTCTAGTCCCGTCGTATGTGCTGTACGTCACCGCGTTCTTGACGATCGACTTCGGTGTGATCGCAAGTCAGCGGAATTCCATCGGAACTCCATCAGAAAAACCTTCAGAGTTTATTCCGTGTGTGTACAGGGCATTAGTCTTTCCCTCAATGGGAAATTGTAATGTGTTCCTAGTAAGCATTTTTTGAGTATGTATTGCTTTATTTACATTTAAAATGTATTGCTGTGTTTGGCAGGTCATGTGATTTGCATGTATAATGGTGTATCAGTAGTTCAGTACAGAGAATTGAATAGAAACTTACACTGTTCTTGGTAAGTTTTATTTAAAAATGTTTTTGTAAGTTTCAGGCTGGGTTCACATATGCACGAATTGGATGTGGGCTATTGACTATTATCACACTGATTCTCCTCCCGGCCAATCAGGAAGTGGGTCATGAGACCCATCACCCGATTGGCTGAAAGGACAGGCAATCCTATTGCATGCCTAGGAGAAGGAGGGAGGAGATGGACAGTGGAAGCAATGTGATGCAGAGGAGGAGGAGATGCAATGGAAGCTGCTGCTAATGCAAACAAGCATCTCCCAGTTCTGCCTAGTGACGCTGTCACTGATCAGCTCTCCCTATAACCGGGAGCGCTGATCAGTGACATGTCACACACTGCCCCTCCCCCCACAGTTAGAATCACTCCCAATGACACAATTAACCCCTACAGTGCCACCTAGTGGTTAACCCCTTCACTGCCAGTGAAATTTTTACAGTAATCAATGCAATTTTAGCATTGATCGCTGTATTAATGCCAATGATCACAAAAATGTGTCAAAATTGTCTGATGTGTCCGCCATAATGTCGCAGGCATGATAAAAATCACTGATCGTCGCCATTACTAGTAAAAAAAAAAAAATATATCAATAAAAATTCTTAAAACTATACCCTATTTAGTAGACGCTATAACTTTTGCGCAAACCAATCAATAAACACTTATTGTGATTTTTTTGTATGTATGTAGAAGAATATGTATTGGCCAAAACTGAGGAAAAAAATTTTTTGGGGATATTTATTATAGCAAAATAAAGTTTTTTTTTTCAAAATTGTTGCTATTTTTTTGTTTATAGCGGAAAAAAAAATGCAGAGGTGATCAAATACCACCAAATTAAAGCTCTATTTGTGGGAAAAAAAGGACGTCAGTTTTGTTTGGGAGCCACGTCGCACGACCGCGCAATTGTCAGTTAAAGCAACGCAGTGCTGAATCACAAAAAGTGCTCTGGTCAGGAAGGGGGTAAATTCTTCCGGGGCTGAAGAAGTTAACTGTTGTATCTATATCTTTTTTTTTAGTGTCTGTATACATTTCTGTTTTAACATTAACATGACTACGGATTCTTAAAGAACTATCAATTAGCTGTAGACAATACAGGCATTAAGCTATAATTTGCCTAACTGAAACTTTAGATTGAGCCCTTGGCTAATGATAAGTCACTGCTCTGAATCAGTGAGCTGTGTGAAGAGGCTTCACTTATCAAAGAAGCAAACTGACAGCCTGTAAAGCATTTAAAGGAGATTGAAGTTTCACCTGCTGATTCAAATAGAAAATACAAAATAATAATTTGCAATTATTATTTTTTAATTTAAAAGTAACCTACAAAAAAAAAAAAAATAAGATACACATCTTTTAAAATATTATTATTTTAGTTCACCTTATAATATATAATCAGATCATTTTGTGAAAATGCTCTACCTTAATGAATTAGTTCAACTTTTAGGTGGTTGTATTGTAGTAGGAGATATGGTATCCATGCATTTTTTAATTCTGACTACAGTTATTCCAACATGGTTATGCCCACAAAAGCATACCTGCTTCATCTGATAAACCTTCCCTATCTCTCTAAGTGAATTTTTATCTGTCAATCTTTTGCCTCTGCTTTCTTGAAGGGATTGCATAGTCTTTGAAATTAGTTTAAATATATACATGTGCAAAAGATCAGCTTGGGGAAGGTTAAAAACCTTGTTCTTATAGTTTATAATTATATACTGTATGTCTACTGGGGCAACCACATTTGCTTGGCCTCCTGTTTTCCAATGCTTTTTCATGGTTCTGCCGTACTGATCCTACTTAGAGAGCTTTCATCACTGATCTAACTTAAAGTGCAAGTCTATAGAGCTGATTTTCTAAAAGAGTGGAGTATTGGTCAATCAGTTAACTGTAGCTGTGTTCACTTAAGTACCTAATCACATGCAGATGAAAAACAAGTATTTGCTTTTCACATGACTGGATATTTGAAGTAAATCTTCAATTTACTTTATCCTCAATAAATCGACCGCAGTTGAGAATCCCCACACAATAAATTATCCGATCATGTGCAGATGAATCAGTAAACAGAAAATTGCTTTTTAACCACTTTGTGACTGCCCCATAGCAGTTTTACTGCTACAGGGCGGCCGCTGTTTGCAGGATATATACGTGATCCTGCACTTCCGGGTATTGGGCACGAGTCCCCGCTGGCGGCAGCTTGCTCCCGCTGTGATTGTGCACAGGGGAGCTGATCTCTGGTACTGCAGACTTGATGCCCGCTGGCATCTGCTGATCATTCAGTACACAGGCAGAATGGCGTTCTGCCTATGTAAACAAGGCAGATTGCTGTTCTGTCAGTAGGGAAGGCATGGATCCTGTGTTCCTGCAAAGCAGGGGCACCAATCCATGCCTACCCCTAGCAAAAGTACCTCCTACAGTACACAAAATCACTAGCTGGCTCACAGTTAAAGTGGTGGTAACACTTACAGACCACTTTGACCTACAGGTAAGCCTAGATTAAGGCTTACTTATAGGTCCAAGAAATATCTCCTAAACCTACACGGTTTAGGAGATATTTGCATATGGGCCGTAGAAAGCGGAGAGCAAGCGCACTGAGCATGCCGCTGCTAACGGCAATATGCCATTAGTGACGGCTCCATGAGCATGCATGGTAGGGACGTCATTGCGGCTTCAGCCAATCACAGCACCGGAGCCGCTGGCTCTTGTGTCAGGTAAGTGACACATAATGGGCTACTATGCGATGCATAGTGGCCCATTATGCTTTACCTTTGCAGGTAAACAAACCCTTTGATCTCCCTGATGTTAACTCCTTCCCAGTCAGTGTCATTAGTACATAGACTGTGCATATTTAGCACTGATCACTGTATTGGTGTCACTGGTTCTCAAACAAATCGCCATCAATACTAGTAAAAATTAAATAAATAAATACAAATTCCATAAATAGATCCCATAGTTTGTAGACGCTATTTTTGCGCAAACCAATCAATATACGCTTATTGGGAATTTTTGTACCAAAAATATGTAGCAGAATACATATTGATGAAGAAATTTGATTTTTAAAAATTTTTTTACTGGATATGTATTATAGCGGAAAGTAAAAAAAAAACACAGAGGTGATCTAATACCACCAAAAGCAAGCTCTACTTGTGGAGGAAAATGGCATAATGCATTTTGGTACAGTGTCGCACGACTGCGTAATTTTCAGTTAAAGTTACGCAGTGCCATATTGCAACAAAATGGCCTGGTCTTAAAGGGGGTAAATCTCCCGGAGCTGAAGGGGTTAAATAATTAGAAAAATAAAGTAAATATTCACAGAGCCCCAATATCTCAACAGATATCGATAGAGATATAGTGATTGCAATGTGGCTACCCTACATATATATATTGCAATAAGAAATATATGTTAAAACAGGTATTTTAGCCTGTTAAAGTCACACTGATATTATTTTAAGGGAAACACTTTAATGTAAGAAAATCATTATTGATCCACATACAATGCATATATATTTAAATTAATAAATATGTTTTCTGTAAGTTCTAAGGTGGTCATTAGAGAAACACAAAAACTGTTCCTCAAAAAGGGAATACTGTATTTGCTGGCGTATAAGACTACCTTTTACACTTAAAAAAAATGCCCAAAAATTGGGGGTCGTCTTATACGCCGGGTATACAGGTATACGATGCTGCCCGATGGATGTCAGCCCCCAAATGTCTGCTAATACTGTATGTGGCTTCAGCAACAAACAGTATACGCCGTTGAGCCAATCCCGGCGAGCGATGTATTCTATTAATGAATACAGAGCCTGCTTGGATTGGAGTAACAACCACTGCCAATCCGAGCAGGCTACATAGAGTAGCCTGCTCGGATTGGCTTTGAGAGAGAGAGAGAGAGGCAAGGGCTGATGATGCTACAGCCTCTGCCAATCCAAGCAGACGTTGTATTCATTAAAATAATACACCGCTCACCATACTTCCCTGGGTAAATCCATTCACTGATCTCCTACTACTATACATCCTGCTATTTGCCTTTGAGGTCCCAGGCACCCAAGAGGGACAGGTAAATCTGGGACATATGACAGGGGGGTTATTAAATGCATTTTGGTGGACAATTCCCATAGAATGTAACCCAAAAGTGGTATAGGTTTGGTTAGTGAAAAATTCTACTTTCCAGAGTTGTGACATTCAATAGATCTGTTTGTGTTATTATTGTTTGATTTACTTTATGACATAACACAGCATGGCGGATGAGTAGTTGGCATTCTTGCTTTGTATTTTTTAATCGTTCTAATGTTTTTTTAAAATGGTGTTGCCTCAGAAGGGGGGTAGTCTTATACCACGAGTATTGCCCAAAACCTATGTTTTCAGTTGAAAAATAGGGGGTCGTCTTATACGCCCAGTCGTCTTATACGCCGGCAAATACGGTAAATGATATTGTACACAGAGACACAGATGCAGACACAAGGTTAAAGTGTCATTAAACCCAAAAGCAAACATTTATTATGTTGCAGCTTATCAATTCTTAGATGTGGTGGCTGCTTTTATTTTCTTTTTTAGGCTTTCTTTCTTCTATTTTCATCTGCGATCCATCTGGCCACCTGGTGATACACTTTATCAAGGGAGCCGCTGCAAAAACCTGAAAAAGACAGCTGGCATTTTGATGATGTCATAGAAGAAGATGTTTGCACAGGAACCAATGTGCTGCACTGGCACAGTGAATCCCTACAGAATGTCGGATTACTAAGCAAGTTATTATATTTTTTGTGAAATACTCAATTATAGACATAGGGGAAGGGAAACATAGGAAGCTACATGTATTTTTACAATTTGTTTCTTCAGAAATGATCTGATTTTATGAGAAAGCTATATAACTCCCAAGTACAGGCGGTCCTCTAGTTACAAACATTCGACTTACAAATTACTCCTACTTACAAACAGAAGGAGACAACAGGAAGTGAGATAAAATCTACCCCTAGGAAGGGAAATTCACTCCTGTAATGCCACGTACACATGACTGGACTTTCTGGCAGACTAGGCCCGACGGTCTTCCTGATGAACTTTAAAGCGGTAGTAAACCCGCACATTTTTTTTTTTTTTAAACCTGCAAAGCAAAAGGCATAATGAGCTAGTATGCGCCACATACTAGCTCATTATGAAATGCTTACCTTAGAACGAGGCCCCGACATCTGGCCCGATCCACGCCGAGGGAGCTGACATGCTCCCTCGGCGTTTCTTCCGGGTATCGCGGCTCCGGCGCTGTGAGTGGCCGGAGCCGCGATATCGTCACTCCCGCGCATGCGCGTGGGAGATTTCATTCCGGCTGGCCGGCCACTGCCGGATTTTCAGGCCGAGAATCCCCTTGTGCGCATGCGCCGCTGCAGTCAGCGGCGCATACCGAGGGGAATATCTCCTAAACCGTACAGGCTTAGGAGATATTTTTTTTACCTACAGGTAAGCCTTATTATAGGCTTTCCTGTAGGTAAAAGTTAAAAAACTGACCATACAACCACTTTAAGCAGACTTTCCGAACGAACGGACTTGCCCACACACGAATGGACTAAGTCCGTTTGAAAGTCCATACGCTTTGAACGTGATGACGTAAGAGGGGACTAAAAAAGGAAGTTCAATAGCCGGCAGCCAACAGCTTCCCTTGCGTCGTATTTGTTCCGTCGGAACAGCATACAGACAAATGGTTTTCCCGATAGGAATTGAGTCCGTCTGACAGATTTGAAACATGTTCTATTTCTAGGTCCGTCTGATTTTTTCAATGGATTAGCCCACACTCGATCGGAAAGTCTGCCGGAAAGTCCGGTCGTGTGTACGCGGCATAAGAGTTATTATGGGAAAAAAGGTACCGCCACTGAAGCTTTATCACCAAGGCTTGTTTCCACAACAACCCAAATCAAATTTTTCAAAATCCCATTGTCATTAGGGCAGAAAGTGAGGTGAAATCTTCTGAACAGGGGCACAGACAGCAAATCAAATGTTACAGGGGTGTTAACCCTTCCTATGCTATCGAAAAAAAAATTTTTGGGCTGGAGCTACACTTAAAAAATGTACCTGTTCCGACTTACAAACAGATTCAACTTAAAGCGGGATTCCGCTGTTTTTTTTTTTTTCTTACCTGTGTCACAGGTGGGCGACTGCTACCGTCGGTTAGCATCCACGCTCTGCGTTTTTTTGACCACCGGCGTGACGATTCTTTTGCTTGGGATAAGTTTAAAAAAAGTACTCAGGCGTTTTCCATTTTAAGTGTGGGCGTCTGAAGCCCACAGGCATTTACTTCCTCCATTTGATGACGCTCGGCTCCCAGCATGCTCCGCTCCATCTCGCGCATGCTCACTGATAGAAGTAAAAGTTTCTTGTTACCATCACAACGGGCGGCGTCCCGGAAGTTCCCGCCCTGTTGTGATATATATATGTGTGTGCAATGGTGGTAATGGCAGATACAGCTGCCTGCCCACTTTAAAAATGGCAAATTCGGACACGCCCTCGTCACGTGACCGGCGTCCTCCCGAAATCTCACGAGATTTCGCAATTTCATTGTCCCCCCATGGATTCTTGGGAAATAGCTTAGAAATTTCCCAGGGACCATTGCGAGGAGGATAACCATGCCTACTCCCACGGGAGGACAGCCCGGAAGTCAGCAGAAACATCTGAAATATAAGGTAAGTAATGAATATTTTTTTTTTCAGGGTTCATTTAGGTAAGTATGCTATCTTGTGATTTTAATAATATGAAGTTGAATTTTTAGGTACAAAACCGCTTTAAGAACAAACCTACAGACCCCATCTTGTTTGTAACACAGGGACCACCTTTATTAGGCCTGATTCACACCTATGCAGTTTTAGTGCTTTTTGCATTTTGCAGATTTGCACTACAGTCCATTTAACATGGTTTCCTATGGAACACGTTCTGTAGTGCAAATCTGCAAAATGCACTAAAAATGCATAGTTATGAATCCAGCCTTTGAATTGAAATAAAATATATTTTTTCTACACTCTTCTGGGCCCTCCATAGATATGACTCTCTGTACTAGAATCTAAAGTTCAAAAGCAAGACTGCAACAACCTATCAGTTCCATCAGTGTTGCTGTCCTCCATGACTGCTCATAAGGAGAGTCATTCTTTAATCTTTCTGCACATAGTAACATCCACTCGCTTACCATTCACTGCACACAACAAATCCTTTAATATATCTCTGGTTCTAACTGGTTGAGCAAAGATCAGTTTAATCCTCATCCACAAACCAGTTCCTACAACTTTTTGATCAGATGGATTTAAGTTGTAGCTATCTTTAGCATGCTTCAAATGCCAAAACTATCATGTTATCAATAACAGCAATTTGCTCTAATTATGTATATCCCCATCTTACTTGCCCTTTCGTTATTACTGTTAGAATCTGTAATAAGAGGTGCCAGTTAATTAATTACCAGCTTTTACATCAGAGGTTTTGCTTCTTGATATGTATTAAAGATGTTTGTTCTCCAGTAGTTTACACAATTCAAAATAGACATCTGGATTTTTGTGAATTTTTAATTCTATAACTCTTAACTTCTGCTTTTCATTATCAGTGTACCAATAACCGCATGGCTTTCTCCAAGTGACTCATCAGTATTGCTGGCTTCAGTATTTTTGCTAATACGTGTGCATATTTGTTTTATTACGTGCAGCTGGTAGTTCTGCAGTTTTATATGCTAATCCGTAATAGTATATTCTAAAGTTAAACAAGAAGATAAACTTTGTATAACATACAGTGCCTTGAAAAAGTATTCACACCCCTTCAAATTTTCCAAATTTTGTCATGTTACAACCAGAAAACGTAAATGTATTTTATTGTTTTTTTGTTTTGTTTTTTTGTGATAGACCAACACAAAGTGGCACATAATTGTGAAGTGGAAAGAAAATGATAAATGGTTTTCAATTTTTTTTACAAATAAATATGTGAAAAGTGTGGCATGCATTTGTATTCAGCCCCCTTTACTCTGATACCCCTAACTAAAATCTAGTGGAACCAATTGCCTTCAGAAGTCACCTAAATAGTAAATAGAGCCCACCTGTGTGTAATTTAATCTCAGTATAAATACAGCTTTTCTGTAAAGCCCTCAGAGGTTTGTTAGAGAACCATTTTGAACATAAACATGAAGGCCAAGAAACACACCAGACAGGCCAGGTATAAAGGTTAGGGGGAATTTTAAAGCAGGGTTAGGTTATAAAAAAAAAATCACAATTTGAAAATCTCATGGAGCACTGTTCAATCCATCATCTGAAAATGGAAAGAGTTTGGCACAACTGCAATCCTACCAAGACATTGCCGTCCAGCTAAACTGACAGGCTGGACAAGGAGAGCATTAATCAGGGAAGCAGCTAAGAGGTCCATGGTAACTCTGGAGGAGCTGCAGAGATCCACAGCTCAGGTGGGAGAATCTGTCCACAGGACAACTATTAGTCGTGCACTTCACAAATCTGGCCTTTATGGAACAGTGGCAAGAAGAAAGCCATTATTTAACCCCCCTGGCGGTATTCCCGAGTCTGGCTCGGGTGGAATTTTCATACCAAAAGCGGTATCCCCGAGCCAGACTCGGGACTGCATCGCTGGATCCAGGAGGAGGTTTACTTACCTTCTCCCTCGGATCCAGCGTTGTCTCCCCGCTGTACGAGCGAGCCGTGTCTCGCTCGATGCATCACATCGCCGATCTCCGTGCCCTGCGAGCGTTGCGACGCACGGGGACGGAGATCGGCGCCAAATTCAAAAAGTGAAACAAACAGTAAACATACAGTATAATGTAATCTTACAGATTACATTGCTGTATGTAAATATTTCACATCCCCATTGTCCCTAGTGGTCTGTCCAGTGTCCTGCATGCAGTTTTATGTAATAAAAACTGTTCTTTATGCCTGGAAACTGGAGATTGTGCATAGCAACCAAAACTGTCCCTTTACATCAAAAATGGTTTTAGACCAGCTAGAAAACAGCGATAATAAATTGGAATCACTCGCAGAATTGAGCAATAGCGATTTGTGGGGAGATCCGTCATCAAATACTGAAAAGTAATGACAGTGACAATTCTGCAACTGAGCAAATTTCAGTGTTTTTGATTTGATTACATTATTGAATAATTTTTATTATTGTTATATTATTATTTGGTACAATTATTTATAATTATTAATTATATTATAATTTATGATTTCATTTTTCAAACTTTATTATACCCGGGATGTCTGCTAGACTCTGGTTTGGACAGATTTAAGTGAGTTATTCCTAAGAATTGCAGGACTACAATATAAAACGCCAAATTTTCATGCAAAATAATGGTACCGCTTTTAGCACCTAAAATCCGAAATAATCGTACCGCCAGGGAGGTTAAAGAAAACCATAAGAAGACACAACAAACATGTGGAAGAATGTGCTCAGGTGCATGACCCTGAACACACTATCCCCACTGTGAAACATGGTGGTGGGCACTGATAGGAGGCACTGATAGGCACTGATAGGATTCACTGATGAGCACTGATAGGAGGCACTGATGGGCACTGATAGGAGGCACTGATGGGCACTGATAGGAGGCACTGATTGGCACGGATAGGCCGCATTGATGAGCACTGATAGAAGGCCCTGATCGGATTCACTGATGAGCACTGATAGAAGGCATTGATGAGCACTGATAAGATTCACTGATGAGCACTGATAGGAGGCACTGATGGGCACTGATAGGAGCTACTGATGGGCAATTATAGAAGGCACTGATGAGAACTGATAGGAGTCACTAATGGGCACTTATAGAAGGCACTGATAGAAGGCACTGATGAGCACTGATAGGATTCACTGATGAGCACTGATAGAAGGCACTGATAAGTACTGATATGATTCACTGATGCATATTGATAGAAGGCACTGATGAGCACTGATAGAAGGCACTGATGAGCACTGATAGAAGGCATTGATGGGCACTGATAGGAGGCACTGATTGGCACTGATAGGTGGCACTGATAGGAGACATTTATGGGCACTGATAGGAGGTGCTGATAAGCACTGATAGGAGGCACTGATGGCACTGATAGGAAGCACTGATGGGCACTGATTGGAGGCGTTGAGGAGCACTGATAGGCAGCACTGATAGGAGACACTAATGTGCACTGATAGGCTGCACTGATAGGTGGCATTGATGGGCACTGATAGGTGGCACTGATGGGGATTGATGAGCACTGAAAGGCACTGAGGAACACTGATGGGCAGAACTCAGGCAGTATTGATGGGCACTGATGGGCAGCATACTGATAGGTGGCACTGGTGAATGCTGGCATTAATGAGCACTAATAGGTGGTGCTGATAGGCAGAATTGATGGGCACTAATAGGCAGCATTAATGAGCACTGATAGGCCGTATTGATGGGCACTAATAGGTGGCATTGACGGGCACTGATAGATAAAACTGACGATTGGGGCACTGATTATCAGTGTAAACAATTTACTGACATTCTTGCCTGTTAACGCCTCTCCTTTCTTCACACAGACACAGTGTGAGAGGAAAGGGTTGCGGATAACCGCCAAGTCTGTTTACATGTGATCAGCTGATCACATGGTAAAGGGCCGTTGTAATTGCGCTGGATTCATGTCCCATTGGGCATGCGGTAAGCAGGGTTCATGGACACCCTCCCAAAATTGGAAGCCCGGGCTGGGATAGAAGGGAGGCAGGGGGCCCATCATGGTTTCTTGCACCGGGGCCCTAAAGGTTCTATTTACAGAAAAAATATGAAACCTTAGCGCTAGATAGAAGAACTGATCATCAAAAATAGCAAAAGAACAAATGAAGAAACAGTTTGCTGCACTTAGTATTGATAAAATGTATATACATACAGAACACACATAAAAAAAAGTCCCATTAAGTGATGATACAAAGTGCTCATGCTTAAATTGACATCTCCTGTGCAATAGTGCTCAGACTGGGTGCCACCAAATAGATATGCAGTCACCATGGATGTTGACCAACTATCGCTAGTATTGTCGTTTAGGCATGTGGGGATACCCCTAGGGAACCTGTTGAAATTACGTCTCATGCAAAGATACACCTCATAGGGATAAATGGAAATGACAAAGGAAAACCTTCATAATACAATGCCATTAAAACGGGTTTATTCAATCAACAAATTAAAATGATTCCATTCACATTTATAAGTGCCTTATAGTCCAGCCACCCAGTGCATATAGCAGGTGATTGTTAAAGGTAATCGGCCCTGGCATGGAAAGCTACTGATCATAGCATTCTGCTCGATTCCCGGGTAGTTTAGTATGGGCGGAAGTGATGCAATGACGTGGTATAACCTTTGACATTTCGGGCTATCCCAAATCCATCATCAAGAAGTAGTCAATATGCCATGTTTGTTAAGGGCATTTATACCCTTACTTCAGATATGATTGGTTAATTGTTTACATACTACGGGGGGGGGGTGTACAATCTATGTTAAACAATATCTGCAAGGACTAAACTGATATCGATAACTTCAAAAAAGATTGTATAAATTAATACATCAATATGAAATAAAAAATTATAATAATAATAATATGGAAATAAAAATAGGAGAAGTGTGATAGTGGAAAGTAGGAGGCCCTCTGCTGGTCATAAGGCAGGGCTGAACGAAAAAAACTTGACAGCTCAAGAGGAGCCGCGGTACTAACTTTGCAATGTTAGTACAGCAATCTCCCCTGTTGTGCTCTTGGGTTCTGAGGGGGGACTGCCCCCCTGGTCAGCGCTTTCAACCATTCACTGAGTTCGCTGATTGGGAGCCAATTGGCAGACCTTTTTCGGTCAAGCTCCTTCTAAAAATACTGGGAGCAGTACACACAGGCTAAATGTCTGCTGGTTTCTATTGAACCAGCCGATGCTACCTGACCTTCGACCCCTGTGTACTAGGCTTTAGCCCAGGTACACACTGACTTCAGGGATGAAATTGTATGAGTTCAGCTGAACTCGCGCAACTTCATTCCCGCATGTCAGTCCAGACTTTGGGGGCGATTTCAGAGATATCTGTGAGGGTTTATGCCCCCCCCAGATTTCAGTTCCACCCCCCCATGCAACCTTAAGGCCCCTTTTACAAGAACTTTCCAATTGGGTCTGCCTAACCGTTTTTCAGGTGGACCCAATCGGACCATCCTTTGCTCTCTATGGAGCGGCAGATGTCAACTGACATGTATCTATTGACACCCCATGCGATCCGATTCTGTCTGCTAAAAACAGACAGATGGGGATCCTATCCCCATCTGTATGGCGGATCAGATCAGATGGCAGTCAGGTGTAAATGGACAGATGGTCCACTTCCATCTGACCACCCCATAGAGAACAGCAAGCTCTGTCTGTGTCCACTCTGTATCAGCGGAACGGACACGGACCTGTCATCCACCTGTTCAAAAGGGGATAAGAAGACAAATTTCCCTAACAAAATAGAAATCATGGGCGCAAACACAGAAAGTTCATAAAGTCTATATGCCATCTGTTTAGTCCTTTTGTAAGTTCATAGTGTGAAGCACATACTAGCCAGCTCTTGTAAATTAGGATAAGAAGAGAAAAAAAGTGCCATGTAGGAGCAGTAAAAAGATGGGGGGGGGCAAGAATGCTGGAAGGTGTCTTAGGGCCACCTCACACAAAGCTAGAGAACATCCAGAATGTACTCGCAAGGCGGATGTGATGTCAGAGTAGAGGTGCAGATGACTTTATTTCATGAGTAGGCTATGTGCTCGGAGCCAACTGCTCCTTCTTCGGGCCTACTGGAGTATTAGAATCGTCATGTCTTTTAGCAGCAGGCAGTGGACGCAGAGAAAAAGAGAGAAATCGATACAGGCAAACAATAAAGCCCAACAACTCTGTAAAGCATAAAAAAACAAACTGCTGCCTGCATTTTAGACATTATTAACAATTAGCAAAAATTAGCAAAATTCAATACTTAAAAAGGTCTTGAGAGTAAGAAGCTTATGGTATATAAGAGAAGAATAATACAATAATACATCATATGGATCAATCCTATAGAAATTTAGAACAACATATATAAAATAGTGTATGTATAGAGTTGTAAAAAAATGTAAAAAAATTTCCTCCAAAGTAGATCCAACGCCAGTCAATGCCCGCTGCACCGCCGAACACAAAAAAGGAAGAAAACAAAACTCCCCGTCCCCTTCCTTTCCTGACCCACTGGCTTGCATGCTCATATAAGGGTCTGGTCTGGATTTGTGGATGGGACCCCAAGCCGTTATTTTTTTTTTTTTGCGTGAGGTTCTCCTTAAAATCCATACCAGACCCAAAGAGCCTGGTTTGCATAGGTGAGGTCCAACCCTGTTTTTTTTCATAATGTTTAATTGGTGACATGTTTTCTTTACAATCAGCGAACCCACTGGCAGTTGATGAGTCATTTGTTGTTAAGGACATGGCAGCCGGCTTCCTGACCTACCCATTAGCAACCAGCTTGATGCGATAAATTACTGTATGAAAATATGCAATAATTACCACATTATCAAAACGTTACCGCAGTAGTTATTTACTGCACAATTCTTAGTAAATTGAACATTTGCACATTTGTTTCTGCATGTGTTATTTTACAGCATTATTTTCAGCGTTGTTTAATTCTCTGTGAATTGACCCCTTAGTGACTAAAGCCCCATACACACAATCAGAAATTCTGCCAGCAAAAGTCCGATGTGAGCTTTTGGTCAGAGTTTCAGACTGTGTGTATGCTCCATCTGACTTTTGCTGGCAGAATTCCGGCCAGCAAAAGATTGAGAGCAGGATTTCTATTTTTTGGTCGGAAAAACTTCCGGACGTCTGTACAAATTCCGATGTGCAAAATTCCTATGCATGCTCGGAAACAATTTGAGGCATGCTCGGAAGCACTGAATTTCATTTTCTTGGCTTGTCGTAGTGTTGTAAGTCACCGCATTCTTGATGGTCGAAAGTTTCGAGAACTTTTGTGTGCCAGTGTGTATGCAAGCCAAGCTTGAGCAGAATTCCATCGGGAAAAAATTATTTTTTTCCTACGGAAAATTCGCTTGTGTGTACGGGACATTACAATCAGAGTTATGGTTAAATATAATACATACATTTTTAACCAGTTGCCGACCAGCGCACGCCGATGTACGTTGGCAGAATGGCACGGGCAGGCAAATGGGCGTACCTGTACGTCCCTTTAAATTTGCCGCCCTGCCATCGGGAGCGCGCCGCCGCCGGCGCGCTCCCGCGCTGGTCGGGACCCCCGTGAGTCCAGTCGCGGGACCTGCGGACTCGATCGCCACGGGCATACCTGCGATCGTCTCACGGAGCGGCCGAATGAAGAAATGCCGTTGTAAACAGCATTTCTCCATTCTGCCTAGCAACTAGTGACGCTGATCTCTGCTCCATGTGATTGGAGCAGAGATCAGTGTTCACTAAATTAAAGCCCAGCCCCCAACAGTTAGTAACACACCCCTAGGAACACTTAACCCCTACACTGCCACCCACTGGTTAACCCCTTCACTGCCAGTGTCATTTACACAGGAATCACTGCATTTATATAGCAGTGATTGCGGTATAAATGACAATGGTCCCAAAAATGTGTCAAAAATGTCCGATATGTCCGCCATAATGTCACAGTCACAATAAAAATCACTGATCGCCGCCATTACTAGTAAAAAAAAAAAAATATTAATAAAAATGTCATAAAACTATCCCCTATTTTGTAAACGCTATAACTTTTGCGCAAACCAATCAATAATCGCTTATTGCGATTTTTTTTACCAAAAATATGTAGAAGAATACGTATCGGCCTAAACTGAGGGAAAAAAATGTTTCTTTATATATTTTTGGGGGATATTTATTATAACATAAAGTGAAAAATAATGCGTTTTTTTCAAAATTGTCGCTCTATTTTTGTTTATAGCGCAAAAAATAAAAACTGCAGAGGTGATCAAATACCACCAAAAGAAAGCTCTATTTGTGGGGAAAAAAAGGACGTCAATTTTGTTTGGGATGCACGTCGCACGACCAATTGTCAGTTAAAGTGACGCAGTGTCGAATCGCAAAAAGTGGTCTGGTCTTTGACCAGTAAAATGGTCCGGTCTGTAAGTGGTTAATGAAAGACATGATAAGTGCAGCAATATAAAAAAAAAAAAAATCCCAAGTGCAACTTTTTACATAACAAGTCTTCCAAATTAGTTTGTCAATATTTGACCTAATAATGGTATGCATTAGAGAGTCAAAAGAATGATGGCAAAATACCTAAAAAAAATGCACTGTGACACAATAGTTTATATTACATGCCATGCACCAAAATTTCTGATCAACCACCAATTTTAGTGTATTTGGCCCACTGTGTCAAGTGAAAAAAAATGTATTTATTTCAATTAGTTTGCAGTGTGGTATTTTTTCTAGCATAAAAGTAAAGCATTTTTTGTACACATATATAATTGAACTCTAGAGTGATCCTGTTATTGCAGAGTCACCTATAAAAAGAGGGCAGCCCTGTAAAATTAGGATAATATATAGTTACCTTTCCAGTAACTTGTGTCTTGAAATGCAGCCACTTTACTGTTCCCTGGCTGCCACATGTATTCAACCCTTCCACGTGGTTCAAACACCTGCTATCCCCACCACAGCCAGTAGTTCCCCTTGCCAGTCTATACCTCTTGAATGTAGTACATTTACCACTAACATATCACCAGCCATTTGATACAGGCAAAGAGGGCCTAAATACAAACGATGGGTCCTGAAGAAATGTTATATGAGGCCAACTTTCCTCCCCTGTCAGTATACTAACTACATAAAGTAAGCTGAGATATATACAGTTGCAATAAAAAGTATGTGAACCCTTTTAGAATGATATGGATTTCTGCACAAATTGGTCACAAAATGTAATCTGATCTTCATCTAAGTCACAACAATAGACAGTCACAATCTGCTTAAAGCGGAGGTCCACCCTAAAGTGGACCTTCCGCTCATCGGAACCCTCCCCCCCTCCGGCGCCACAATTGGCACCTTTCAGGGGGGAGGGGGGTGCAGATACCTGTACAGTACAGGTATCTGCACCCACTTCCGGGATAGCTCTCTGCGGAAAGGGGCGTAGATTACGCCCCTTTCCGCAAGTGCCCGCCCCTTTCCGCAAGTGCCCCGCTGCCTGCTGGGAAACACACAAATCCCAGAGGCAGCGGGGACCGTCCTTATTGCGCAGCGCGACTCGCGCATGCGCAGTAGGGAACCGGGAAATGAAGCCGAAAGGCTCCATTTCCTGATTCCCATACCCAAGATGGCGGCGGCAGCACTCGAGAGACGATCTAGAGATCGGCTTCGGGTGCCGACATCGCGGGCGCGTTGGACAGGTAAGTGTCACTATTTTAAAAGTCAGCAGCTGCAGTATTTGTAGCTGCTGGCTTTTAAAAAAAAAAAAACGCGGAGTCCCGGCGGACTCCCGCTTTAAACAAATAACACACAAAGAATGAATTGTTACCATGTTTTTAATGAACACACCATGTAAACATTCACAGTGCAAGTGGGAAAAGTATGTGAACCCTTTGATTTAATAACTGGTTGAACCTCCTTTGGCAGCAATAACTCCAACCAAATGTTTCCTGTAGTTGCAGATCAGACGTGCACAACGGTCAGGAGTAATTCTTGACCATTCCTCTTTACAGAACTGTTTAGTTCAGAAATATTCTTGGGATGTCTGGTGTGTATCACTTTCTTGAGGTCATGCCACAGCATCTCAATCAGGTTGAGGTCAGGAGTCTGACTGGGCCACTCTAGAAGGCATATTTTCTTCTGTTTAAGCCATTCTGTTGTTGATTTACTTCTATGCTTTGGGTCATTGTCCCATTGCAACACCCATCTTCTGTTGAGCTTCAGCTGGTAGACAGATGGCCTTAAGTTCTTCTGCAAAATGTCTTGATAAACTTGGGAATAAATTTTTCCTTCGATGATAGCAATCCATCCAGGCCCTGATGCAGCAAAGCAGCCCCAAACCATGATGCCCCCACCACCATACTTCATAGTTGGGATGAGGTTTTGATGTTGGTGTGCTGTGCCTCTTTTTCTCCACACATAGTGTTGTGTGTTTCTTCCAAACAACTCAAATTTGGTTTCATCTGTCCACAGAATATTTTGCCAGTACTGCTGTAGAACATCCAGGTGCTCTTGTGCAAACTGTAAACGTGCAGCAAAGTTTTTTTTGGATAGCAGTGGCTTCCTCTGTGGTATCCTCCCATGAAATCCATTCTTGTTTAGTGTTTTACGTATCATAGATTCGCTAACAGGGATGTTAACATATGCCAGAGACTTTTGTAAGTCTTTAGCTGACACTCTAGGATTCTTCTTCACCTCATTGAGCAGTCTGCGCTGTGCTCTTGCAGTCATCTTTACATCTTTACGCCCACTCCTAGGGAGAGTAGCAGCAGTGCTGAAGTTTCTCCATTTATAGACAATATGTCTTACCATGGACTGATGAACATCAAGGCTTTTGGAGATACTTTTTTATACTTTTCCAGCTTTATGCAAGTCAACAATTCTTAATCGTAGGTCTTCTGAGAGCTCTTTTGTGTGAGGCATCATTCACATCAGGCAATGCTTCTTATGAAAAGCAAACCCAGAACTGGTGTGTGTTTTTTATAGGGCAGGGCAGCTGTAACCAACACCTCCAATCTCATCTCATTGATTGGACTCCAGTTGGCTGACACCTCACTCCAATTAGTCCAGGGGTTCACATACTTTTTCCACCTGCACTGTGAATGTTTGCATGGTGTGTTCAATAAAAACATGGTAACATTTAATTCTTTGTGTGTTATTAGTTTAAGCAGACTGTGATTGTTTATTGTTGTGACTTAGATGAAGATCAGATCACATTTTATGACCAATTTTTGCAGAAATCCATATAATTCCAAAGGGGTTCACATACTTTTTATTACAACTGTAACAGTCAAAACCTGTGCTATCAGTATAGCAGTGCAGTAACTAGTATTGGTGTTCCAGGAAAACATCAGAGGGGCGAGCATGGCAATCTTGCAAAATAAGCAATTGAGTGTGGGGAAGAGAGCAGATTGATGACACTCGTGAGCTGGACCCTAGGCAGCTAATAATTGTGTAACATCCTGTTTTCATTTCCTCTACTTAATCTCGAACAGCAGAGGATTTGTCAAATATTTTATAAAAAAAAGGGGAACCTTTTATTCTGAGAGTGATTTCTTTTTACATGAAAAAAACTCATTTATATGTTAACCCCTTTGCACCTAAGGGTAAAACAAATCTTAATGCCTAAGCAAAATCTTACAACTTTGACATATGTTAGTAAAACCGTACATATCATCACAACTACTTTGTGCATCCAGGTGGATTATACCTTGCTCTTTTCAGGACAAACTGGGCTTTCATTTGGTGGTAAATGGTAATAGAAATATCTCTAAAAAATACTGACCCTGACCTTGATCTTTGACCCGACCTTGACCCAAACACTAACCCTGGCACTGACCTAGATCAAGCCTTGATCTAGGTTTTATTTTTTTTTCTATTTATTTTTTATTATTATTATTATTTTTATTTTATCTTGTTACACACATTTTTATGCTCTCTCTCTCTCTCTCTCTCTGCAAAGACAGAGAGAGAAACAATGTATCTCTCTCCCCACAATCATAGAGAGAGAAAACACGGGGGAGGGCTTCACAATGACTGATCACTGTGATAGCCAATCGGAGGCTATCACAGTGATTAGGTGACCAGGAATTGGATGTTAAGGACACAGTCACTAATATGGAGCATGGGGCTCTCAGGCAGACCCAGGTCTCTGTGCTGGGAGTGTGCCATGTGACACGTTCCCAGGACAAAGGGAGATATGCAAATGCATGGCCCCATTGAAAAAACGTCAGTCCAGTGGGGCACCATATTTGCATACTCTCTGTGCCAAAAGGTTAACACAAATATCAAAATATATATAAAAGTGTTGCCATTAGGTGTATATGGGACCATGGTAGCCATGTGTACAAATAGAAAGCTAAATTCCATATAACAGTAGATGTGCCAAGGATTTCAAGTTGCTGCTTCCGAGACCTAAGCAGTCCTCACTGAAATGGACAAATTTCAATCCATGTGTGGCTGACTTTATGCTTGCTGATTGAACATGCATCTTGTATCACTTCCCAGGAGATTGCCCAGCATCCGCCGCATACTACATTTTCCCTAAACTACACAATCTCTTCTTTTGTATACCAAAATAAAAAGTTTCAATTTATAAATAAAAACAATTTAATATGCAAATAATATGTAGAAATTGTTTCCTGCCTTATAGATAAAAAAAAATGTTGGAAAAGCCAGATGTCCCAAGCAGTGTTCTGCATACTAACTAGGTAAGCAGCAATAGTTCTTTAGCCCTTTGGCTCCAGTATTAAAGAGATTAAACTATCTGCCCCAGGTCAGCCTTACATTGCAAGAGTATTAGCAAACTTAATTGCAGATCTTTAAATGATTATGCCAAGTAGATGCTTAGGTCAGTGCTCTTAATAGAATGTTCTGAATCATTGTTAAGTGGGTTTAGACTTGCAGTTGGGGTGGTAAAACCAGGCATTCAAACCACAGTTTTAGTGCCCCCAACTGCTCCTCTTAAGCTATATATGCAGATGGATGGAAATCTACACATGTTGTGGCCACAGTGCTTTTCCCCCCTGTACTATTGCACCCCGCAGTTGAGGTGTGCTGGTGCAGCATTATCAGGGTTAAAACAGGCATATCAAACAACTCTGAAAAGTGATTTGCGGTGCATTGTACAGCAATAATAGCCACACGTCTAAACATAGCCTCAGATAGCAATAACAAAAATTGCAATCCTGGCATATCCCAAAATATGCAGCATTTGTTCAAATATCTCACTGAAAAAATAAGCTCAATGCAAGTCTGGCTATAGACTGAAGCTAAAAAAAATAACATTTTAGGCCGCGTACACACGCGCGGACTGTTCGCCCAACTTTGTCCGTCCAACAGTTTCGGCAAACAGTCCGCTCAAACTTAGCATGGACGGACATGGCCACACACGACGGACGAACAGTTTGCTGAAACCGTGCGCGATGACGTGAACGGCACGTACGACGGGACGAAAAATACGACGTCCTATACACTGCATTATAGCTTTCGGCGTGAAAATCCTTTCTGAGCATGCGCGCAACTTTGTTTGACGAACAAGCCCACACACGAGCGGACTGTCCGCCCAAACACTGTTCAGCGGACAAAGTTGGGCGAACAGTCCGCCCGTGTGTACGCGGCCTTAGTATCAATAAATGACTAAAAGTTTTTGTGTACAGGTTGTACATATTATAACACATTTTTAATAAAACTTGATTTTTACTTTATATAATACAAATATGCAAATGAGTTACATGTACAAAAGAAAGAAAAAATACCAAGCAGAAGAAAACCATAATATGTGTAGCAAAGTTGACAAGGATTTGAGTTTATTTTAGCTCATCCAGTTTTTCAAAAGTCACCATTCTTCAATAACAATGTTTATGTTCATTTTAAACAAGGCCAAGGTTTAGAAATGTAGATTTTCAGGTTGTATATTTGAATTTGTCATTTCCTTGTAGTCTACTTCTCCAAACTTTAGGGTAGTGGCTTTGCTGAAAAGCAGCCCTGGGACATTATTTTATGGGACATATTAAAATATCATTTACAATGTGCCACATAAAACATATGCCCTATAATTACAGTGTGATTATGCCAAGAGGCAAATAAAGGAATTAATTTTTTGTATCCTCCCTTGCAAACATTATCTAAAAAATAATTAATTGTTTTATGTCCGATGAAAGTCAAATGACATTTACTTAATTTTAAAAAGTAACCCGCAGATACAAATATAGAAAATGAAGATGAAATCGATAAAAAATAAAAAAAAATACTAAGACCAACTTACAGACTTGCATTGTGAGAAGGACTAGTCAAGCTTAACCATTTGCAAAGCAGGAAGAAAGCTTGTGTTAGGTAATAAACAAATATGGCAAGTACCCAAGTATCCCAAGTACATATATTCACACACTAGAAAATAGGATTTTTTTGTACTCATCTTAAAGCAGAGTTCCCCCCAAAAAAAAAAAAAAAGTCAGCAGCTACAAAAAGTATAGCTGCTGACTTTTAATAATCGGACACTCACCTGTCCCAGGGTCCTGCGATGAGGCCGTATGAAGCCCCGCTCCTCTCCTCCTCCTCCTCTCCGAGGGGCTGGAATTCTTACTGTGGGCACCCCCGGCTGTGGCTTCACAGCCGGGCAAGCACTGCACAAGCACGAGCTGCGCTGCACGCTGTGAATGGCTGGGCAATCTTCTGGGACCTGTGATGTCCCAGAAGTTTGCAGGGAGGGAGGGGGGAGAAGTGATCTTCCTTCTGATGCCCTGAGAAGAAGTGGAAGCTGGCTGCCTCTAAAAAGAGGATATCCGCTCCCCCCCCCCCCAAAAAAAAAACATGGCATGCCAAATGTGGCATGTCAGGGGGGTCACCTGCACTTAAACCAGAAGTTCCATTTTTGGGTGGAACTCTGCTTTAAATTATTTTCTCTGCATTCATTGGAAGACATAGCTTTGCTTTGGATCATTACCACTAGGCAGGGCTCGAGTCCTGCGGGAACGCGTGGGAACGGCGTCCCCGCACTTTTTTCACAGCAGGAACACCGTTCCCTTTGCAGGACCAGAGCCGCCCGAGGCTCTAGCACAGTCTGCTAGCTGCGTTGTCTTCACAGAGCTGACATCGGAAGAGCAGCACAGTGATGCACGGAGGGCAGGGGCTGGCTCAGTTAACTGATTGGTTAATAGAACTGCTCTGCATTCTATCAACCTATCAGTTAACTGGGGCAGGTCCCGCCCTCTGTCCATCCCTTTGCTGCACTTCCGATGTCATCTGCTGTGTCCTGTGTAAGGTAAGACAGGGAAGAGGGCACTGTTATGAAGGAGGGAGGGGGAAAGTATCAGAAACTGAAAGGAATGAGGAGAGGTGATATAAAAGGGAGGCAGGGCAGGAATGTGAAGGGGGGTTCTACAAAGGGGGTGAGGACAGGAATGTAAAGGAGGTGCCATAAAGGGGCTGAGGACAGGTTTAAATTTTAAAACTAGCTACTTGGTCATCTTCCGTACTATGTCGCATTCGCAGTCTGATCATCTCCTGTAGTATGTCGCATTCACAGTCTGGTCATCTCCTGTAGTCGCATTCGCAGTCTGGTCATCTCCTGTAGTATGTCGCATTCACAGTCTGGTCATCTCCTGTAGTCGCATTCGCAGTCTGGTCATCTCCTGTAGTCGCATTCGCAGTCTGGTCATCTCCTGTAGTCGCATTCGCAGTCTGGTCATCTCCTGTAGTCGCATTCGCAGTCTGATCATCTCCTGTAGTCGCATTCGCAGTCTGGTCATCTCCTGTAGTCGCATTCGCAGTCTGATCATCTCCTGTAGTCGCATTCGCAGTCTGGTCATCTCCTGTAGTCTCATTCCCGGTCTGGTCATCTCCTGTACTATGTCGCATTCGCAGTCTGGTCATCTCCTGTAGTCGCATTCGCAGTCTGATCATCTCCTGTAGTCGCATTCACAGTCTGGTCATCTCCTGTAGTCTCATTCCCGGTCTGGTCATCTCCTGTACTATGTCGCATTCGCAGTCTGGTCATCTCCTGTAGTCGCATTCGCAGTCTGATCATCTCCTGTAGTCGCATTCGCAGTCTGATCATCTCCTGTAGTCGCATTCGCAGTCTGGTCATCTCCAGTAGTCTCATTCCCGGTCTGGTCATCTCCTGTACTATGTCGCATTCGCAGTCTGGTCATCTCCTGTAGTCGCATTCGCAGTCTGATCATCTCCTGTAGTCGCATTCGCAGTCTGATCATCTCCTGTAGTCGCATTCGCAGTCTGATCATCTCCTGTAGTCGCATTCGCAGTCTGGTCATCTCCTGTAGTCGCATTCGCACTCTGGTCATCTCCTGTAGTCGCATTCGCGGTCTGGTCATCTCCTGTAGTCTCATTCCCGGTCTGGTCATCTCCTGTACTATGTCGCATTCGCAGTCTGGTCATCTCCTGTAGTCGCATTCGCAGTCTGGTCATCTCCTGTAGTCGCATTCGCAGTCTAGTCATCTCCTGTACTATGTCGCATTCGCAGTCTGGTCATCTCCTGTAGTCGCATTCGCAGTCTGGTCATCTCCTGTACTATGTCGCATTCGCAGTCTGGTCATCTCTTGTAGCATGTCGCATTTGCAGTCACTGTATTTTATGTGAAATATATATATGCATATGAGCGTATCTTTTTTTTTTTTTTTTTTGGTGGGGGAGTGGATCTTGGGTGGGAGTTCCCACACTTTTTTCCCCAGGACTTGACCCCTGCCACTAGGTATAGTGTCACCTACAGGAGTAGGATGCTAGGTACAGACAGCCCCAGCAGGGAGGGTCCTGCTGGTGAACACACATGCTGATACTGCCTCATCTATCCTGTAAATCTGGTGAACTTTTGAACTGTTGAGAAATCAATATCAGAGCTTATCACTCTTGTAGAATGTGTCATAGCCAATAATAGAGGCTCCCAATCTCAGTGCCCTGATTACAATTAAGTGTCCACCAGTGCCAGCAATGATTGCCCACCACTGCCAATAATCAGTGCCAACCAGTGCCCACAATTGCCACCAATCTGTGCCCACAAGTGCCAGCAATCAATGCCCACAAGTGCCGGCAATCAGTGGCTATTAGTGAGGCCATTCAGTGCTGGCTATCAGTGCTGCCCATCAATGCCCATCTCTGCTGCCCATCAATGCTCATCACTGCTGCCCATCAATGCCACTCATCAATGCCGCCTATCCGCACCACCTATCCGTGCCCACTAGTGCTGCCTATCTGTGCCCAATTGTGCCACCTATCTGTGTCCACCAGTGCCAACTATATGTGCCCAGTGCCCACCAGTGCCACCCATCAGTGCCGCCTATCAGTGCTGGTCAGTGCCACATATCAGTGCCACCCATCAGTGCCCATAAGTGCGGCATATTCATGCTTTCTCATCAGTGCCACCTAATCAGTGCCCATAAGTGCAGCCTCATCAGTGCCCATAAGTGCCACCTCATCAGTGCCCATCAGTGCTGCCTCACCAGCGCCCATCAGTAAAGGAGAAAAATTACTTATTTACAAAAATGTATTGACAGAAACTAAGAAAAACTTTTTTTTTCAACATTTTTTTTTTTTTTTTATGAAAAATGAAAAACCCCACAAGTGATTAAATACCACCAAAAGAAAGCTCTATTTGTGTGAAGAAAATTATAGCAATTTCACTTGGTTACAGTGTTGTATGACCGCACAATTGTCATTCAAAATGTGACAGCGCTGAAAGCTGAAAAATGGTCTGGGCAGGAAGGGGGTGTAAGTGTCCTGTATCGAGGTGGTTAAGGATTAGAGAGGCACTCACCATTCATACAATTCAAAGCATGTGAAATGTGCACAGCTTACGCTGACTATAGTTCACACAAGATTCAACATGAACATTTTACCATTATCAGAATGATCATAGGATCATATCATTTGAATAATATCTCCAACTCTTTATATTTAGCTTGTTTTTTATGTATAAAGTTGGATATCTCAAATCTTTGTTGACTTCCTTTAACCACTTGAGATCCGCGCTATAGCCAAATGACGGCTACAGCACGGATCTCCTTTTCCGGGACTACGTCTATTGACGTAGTCCCGTGTACAAGCGGCCTGCGCGCCCCCTGAGGGGCGCGCGCGGCGCGCTTTGTGATCGGCGAGTCCATGAGACTCGCCTGATCACCGATCCGTGCAAGGGGTCGATCCCGACCCCTTATCACGTGATCAGCTGTCAGCCAATGACAGCTGATCAGGTGATCTAACGGAGCCGGTAATCGGCTAGTATTCCTCCTCGCGCTGACAGCACGAGGAGAAAAAAAAAGCCGATCACCGGTGGCCGTGATCGGGACATCAGTCCCGATCACGGCCAGCAATGCAAGCGCCCACCTGCCCCCTGCCAGTGCCCACCTGCCCCCTGCAGTGCCACCCTAATAAAAAGTAAGTGCCCCCGTCAGTGCCACCCAGCAGTGCCCATAGTGCCACCCAGCAGTGCCCACAGTGCCACCCAGCAGTGCCACCCACAGTGCCACCCACAGTGCCATCCACAGTGCCCACAATCTGCCTCAAAGGTGCTGCACCCCAGTGCCGCCCATCAGTGCCCAGCAGTGCCGCCCATCAGTGCCCAGCAGTGCCGCCCATCAGTGCCCAGCAGTGCCACCTATCAGAGCCACCTATCAGTGCCACCTATCAGTGCCCATCAGTCCCATCTATCAGTGGTACCTATCAGTGCCCATCCGTGCCACCCATCCGTGCCACCCATCCGTGCCATCTTATCTGTGCCCATCTGTGCCCATCAGTGCCGCCTTATCTGTGCCCATCGGTGCCGCCTTATCTGTGCCTATTAGTGCCGCCTTAACTATGCCTATCAGTGCCTACCAGTGCAGCCTATCAGTGCCCACCAGTGCAGCCTATCAGTGCCCACCAATGCAGCCCATCAGTGCCCACCAATGCAGCCTATCAGTGCCGCCTAATCAGCGCACTTCAATGAAGGAGAAAAATGACCCGTTTGCAAAATTTTATAACAAACTATTAAAACATGATTTATTTATTTATTTTTTTTGCATCTTTTTTTGTTTGTTTAGCAAAAAATAAAACTCCGAGCTGTAACTAAATACCACCAAAAGAAAGCTCTATTTGTGGGAAAAAAATGATAAAAATTTCATTTGGGTACAGTGTTGTATGCCCGCGCAATTGTCATTCAAAGTGCATCAGCGCTGAAAGCTGAAAATTGGTCTGGGACTGAGGGGGGTTTAAGTGCCCAGTAAGCAAGTGGTTAAAAATCTTCCCATGTTGTTGATAAACACTAGCTGTTTATCCAGTAACGTCTAAATCAGCTTCAAATTGTCCTTTGCATCAACCCAAGGAGCAGTATGAATGATTTGAATATACTTTTATCCACTACGTATCTGCCACTGTTATATTTTTTCCATAAATCTCTTTCAGAAGGAAATGGTTTCATATCCTTATCTCCAGGTATACTGTCTGCCTGGATAAAGAGAAATAAGGTAATCCTTCTTTGAATGGCATGCTATGAAAGCTTCTAGAATGCAGTGTTGAAAAATTATCACTGTAAAACTGTAACTGTGGAAGAATTATTACAATATAGAAATATAAAATGTACACTGATGAACAGGATCATACAAAATAATATATTCAAAAACGTTTATTGTATTTTATACCAAGAGATAGGTACAATAGATAGAGTAATTATGGTGTAGAGATGTGTGGTGGCCCATACTGCCCTTATGAATTTATACTAAAACTACATAACTATTACTAAAATGTAAATAGTAATCTCAAATGTTCTACACTCTGTTACAGTAACAATGCTCAACAATATAAAATACATTTGAAAAAATGCTCTAACCCATATTTACAGTGGTAACAGTTTGCAGCAACCTTTAAGAGGAAGTAAACCCTGGTGGGTTTTACTTCCTCTTTATTTCTCTGCAAAGGTAAAGAATAATGGGCTACTATGCATCGCATAGTAGCCCATTATGTGTCACTTACCTGAAACCGAAGCCTGCAACATCACCACTGTCCCCACTAGCACTTCCTTCCGGGGCCGCAAACTCTGGCTCTGTGACTGGCCCAAGCCTGCAACATCACCACTGTCCCCACTAGCACTTCCTTCCGGGGCCGCAAACTCCGGCTCTGTGACTGGCCGGAGTCGCGTGACGTCACTCTCGTGCATGTGCACAGGAGCTGACAGTCACGGCATGACCCCTATTAGAAATTGCACAATCTGGCCTTTCTAAAGTGTGCAAGCGCCGTAGTCATCAACGCATGGCTTTTTTGTTAATATCTCCTAAACTGTGGAGGTTTAGGAGATATTTCAAGCACCTACAGGTAAGCCTTAATATAGGCTTACCTGTAGGTAAAAGCAATTGTACAGGGTGTACAATCACTTTAAGCCAGCCATATATGGATTGAACTTCACCCGGTACAACAGGAACTGGCCAAATTTCGATCCATGTATGGGCACCCTGGTTCTACAGAAGTTGATCAATTGACTTATGTACAACCACCCTGTTGGGTTTTTCATTCAACAAAAAATGACTAATTTGTGGGCTGCTATACTGACTTGACCAGTTGAAAGTTCTGAAGATAGCATCGCTTTAGCAGGCCATACATGGATCAAAATTTGTCCGGTTTAGCAGGAACTAGCCAAATTTCAATCCATATATGGCTCGTGTGGTTGATCTACTGATTGACTTCTGTTCAACTGACTTGTTGGAAAATTGCCGGTCAATCAGCACAGCAGGCTATAGACCAGTGATGGCGAACCTTGGCACCCCAGATGTTTTGGAACTACATTTCCCATGATGCTCATGCACTCTACAGTCTAGTGGAGCATCATGGGAGATGTAGTTCCAAAACGTCTGGGGTACCAAGGTTCGCCATCACTGCTATAGACTGTAATCAACTGTGGATTCATTTATGGCCAGCAGTTGTGAAAGCAAGGGTAATTCTATTCTGAAGCCAAGTCACCTGCAGTTTTTAATGAGTATTCATACTGCAATGTTTCAGATGTTAAAATTCACAGTAGATCAATGTGAGCTATTTTTTTAAAAGGATGCTGCAAAGTTATTGTGTGTTGGTTTAAATTTGTATAATGCAGTGGGGGCTATTTACAAAAGGCAAATCCACTTTACACTACAAGTGAAAACTACAAGTGCAAAGTGCACTTGAAATTGCACTGAAATTGCACTTGAAAGTGCAATCGCTGTAAATCTGAGGGGTAGATCTGAAATGAGGGGAATCTCTACTGATTTTATAATCCAATCATGTGCAAGCTAAAATGTTGTTTTTTATTTTCCTTGCATGTCCCCCTAGAATTTACAGCACCTGCACTTCCAAGTGTACTTTCAGTACAATTTCATGTGCACTTTGCACTTGTAGTTTGCACTTGTAGTGCAAAGTGGATTTGCCTTTCGTAAATAATCCCCATAATCTCCAACGCACCACTAGAGTCAAGCGCTGCCTTTGTAGAACTATATGTATCAGCAGACACTCCAAGATTATATATTGCAGATTTTATCTGCCAGGATATGCTCGGATTTGCAGAGCCTCTAGAGTCCAGCAGGAGTTATTTAAATCAGAACCATCAACAAATGCTTATTAGGAGCTTAGTGAACCTTGTATGTAGACAGTATGTTCCAAGATTTTGTTGCAGTAGCTGTAATGCATAATTATGCAAAGTTTTCTACCATGTTGTGTGCCCATTTAGTGTCAGCAATTGATCCTGCCTGGGAGGGAATTTATTATTGATGCCATTGTCACAAACAAGTGACATATACCTTTTCCACTGAACATGCCTCTGCATCACAAGTGCCCTTAAATAATGTGTGGGTGTGATGATCTTTCTTTATGGCCACGGGTAACTTGATAAAACATTTTTATGCTTATTAAGTTGTCTGTATTATATGTGAGAATCTATGAACTCTAATCCCACATTGACAGGAATCCTGCTCCTTGTTAACTATACTAGGCTAATTTTAATAGTTAGGCTGTCAGTTTTATGCAGTGGGTGGTATAAGGTGCTTTTAATTCATATAAAAAATAAAAAATAAACTAGACCAGGCAAATGTTGTAATATTGTCATTTAGGGACCAGCATCATCACCCTGGGATAGGAAGTATGGTAGTACTACAGAAATCGTTCCCCTTCTCCAAATCCTCATACCATAGATGGTGGTGTTCTGAAGTTCACGGGTGAACTGGACAGGGCTGTCAACACTGCTTGAGATAACACTGCAGAGTGCATATGATCTTTTACTGGATTATACTGGATTTCAAGCTAGATCAACTGGTGTTTTTGCACTTACCAAATAGATGTAACATAATGCATTTAATGGTAAAGTTAATTGTCAGGGTTTACACACTCTCTAAGGCTGGATTCACACACATGCATTTTTTGTGCTTTTTGCATTTTGCAGAGTTGCACTACAGTCCATTTATCATTGGTTTCCTATGGTACATGTTCTGTAGTGCAAACATGCAAAATGCAAAAGGCGCTAAAAATGCATAGGTGTGAATCCAGCCTAACACCCACGTGCCAGTCTCAACCTACCTATAAATCTGTCTTTACACCTGGGGACCGGTCTAATCATGTGACCACTGTGGCTGGTTGTCACAGTGGTCACACATATGTGTGGCTGTCCCGATTGTGATTAAATTACTAGGACCAAGAAACGCCTATGACAGCTCTGTCACCCTGCTGGGAGTGTACTTTCAGTGCACACCAAAGAATCATACAGTCTGAAACGTAGTCTGTCTACAAGTCTAAAGTGTTAGACGACTCATGATAATTCTATAAATTTCCATGAGTATATATGCCCCTTATTGTATATAGGAGATTTATTTTCTAACATTTATGACACTAGATAATAGGGTATGCAATTTTGCAGACTTTGCCAATTTAACACCAAGATCTTAAAAGGATTGTAAAGGTACATTTAAAAAAAAAATAAAAAAAAATAACTAACATGTCTATACTTACCTACTCTGTGCAATGGACCCTCCTCTTTTCAGGTCCCCTGCCAGCGCTATTGGTCCCTCTTCTCTGGCTAATGCCCTCATGGGAAGCCGCTTCCCATGGGGACACTTTTGCATGCTTGCACCTGAGTCCCTCTGCTGGATCCATTGACACAGACAGCGGGACTTGGCCACGCCCCCCCCACTCCCTTGTCACTGGTTTTGATTGACAGCACTGGGAGCCAATGGCTCCTGGTGCCTCAGCAAAGCCAGCGAGACCCAGAAGTGAGGGGAGAAAAGATCTGCAGACGTGCATGACGCTGGATCAAATGAGGGCTCACGTAAGTAAAGGGGGGGGGGGGGGGGGTTGCTGACACCTAAACTTTTTTTACCTTAATGCAAGGAATGCATAAAATGTTTAGACTTTACAACCACTTTAAGGTATTAAAGACTGTTTGTTTTCTATCAAGATGGATATTTATCAGCAGTAAGAAGAAGAAAATGTGCCAGAAATAAGTCACTACTTCATAAGGCACATAACAAGGGAGTGTGTCACAGACCCTCAGAGCCCGCGATTGGCTGCAAATGTCTTCTAGGGAAGTGCAGACAAATGCAGGCAAGTGTAGGCAAGGGAAAATACAGTATGCTGTCCATGGAGAGGGCTAAGATAAGAAAGTATGGTAGCTATAACTCAGAGTTAAAGGGTAACCCCACTGTCATGGTAAAAAATAAACAAAATTAAGAAAAATTAATATAGTATCTAAAACCGCAACACAAGCAAAATTGCAGTTTCATTTGATTAAAATTACATTACCTTTTTAATCTGTAATTTTCTGTAATCTTCAATGCAATATAGCAATCTGGAATCCTTCTGAAGACAGTTGGTGGACGGAAAGCCTTCAGATATGTAATTTCTTGCTTGTGTGATTGGCCGACTGATTTTCCCAGAGGTCTTCACTAAAACACAGTCAGATTTTTGGCGAGATGCTCCTAAAGGGTTAATCACTGCTAAAGGGATTCAGACCCTGCGGCTTTCTTCATTAGGGCACTGCATGTGCATCAGCTGATCAACAATGAAAAAGACACTTCCATTCAGAAACAACTTTTTCTTCAGAGCAGAAACTGGTAGGAATCTATAAAAATGCATATTTTAGAAATCCCTGCATTGTACATAGATCACCCAGAGAGAAGTGTTTTTTTTTCACAACAAAAATGGAGTTACTCTTAAAGGGTGTATGATTATTATTTTATGCCTAAGTTTTAACAAATTAGTGATAAAAGTTTAAGTGCTATGCTGCACCTCATGCAATGGCCCACTAAAAAATACAAGACCTCTCTTACCATTTAGCTTCTAAATGCAGCCAATGCATGCATTCCCTGTGTTGGAGGTCTGTGTAACCACTCTCAAGGTCTCTTTGGTTCTCTAAAATTAATGAACTCAGGGGCATGGGAGACTTTATGGCTACCCTCTATAACAGGGCGGAGTCCTTTTGTGACACTTGGAGACCATGGCAGCACTTTGTTTTCATGGCTGCCTATTTACAGGAGGTCTTAAAACAATGGCCAATTTTTCCAGGCACTGTTAATGAGGCTCTGGGTGAGAGAATTCACTTTTCTGGTTTTCTTAATGTCTCTCTATGGCTTTTTCTCCTTCCTTTAATTTTGAAAACACTCACTCACTAACTATGGAGGAGTAGCATTTTCACCATGACACAGGAAGTGACGAAATAATTCCCCCTTTCCTCACCTCCAAAACATGGGGAGGAGTGTTCTATAATTCTCTGAGGTGACCCAGGCAGGGCCAAGAGATGCCAAAATGTATCAGTTAAGCTTTCTTAGAGCTCTTTTGCATCTAATACTTGATACTCTTTGCCTTATGAGTCTTGATATTGAATGTGATCTGCTGTGAATGTGAAAATACTTTCCTACATACAGTATTATTTTTCTTTTACATTGTTATTGTACCATTTTGTAACATTTCTCCACTTTTATTCACATTATTCATATTTTAGTGCTGCAGAGTGCCTCCATATTCCCTGCCAATGCTGCTCACTCCCACTCACTGATCCAACCTTCTGTGTCCTTCCTTATGTTTATATTGTTTATTGTACTCTGTGATGCCTAGGGTCCCTTGCATCTATGCCTTTCTCCAGCGTGGGGTTTGCAACCTATGGATGTGGCTGCTATACACCCTGGTTGGTATTGGTTGGGACTCTAGTGAATGTGACACATTGTTTGGCACCACATTGCACCATTTGGGTACTTAGAAGCCTTATGTTAGGAACACTGGGTTTGATTTACTAAAACTGGACAGTGCAAAATCTGGTGCAGTTGTGTATGGTGGCCAATCAGCTTTTAACTTCAGATTATTCAATTAAGCTTTGACAAACAGACCTGCTTCCTAATTGGTCTCTGTGTAGGGTTACACCTGATTTTGCACTCACCAGTTTTAGTAAATCAACTCCTGTAGCCCTTTCTCTATATATTAAAGCCATAGTAAATTCAGCCACCATAATCCCAAATAAACATAAGAGCAATAAGTTAACTACTCATAATGCACATCGCTATGTTATTTCCCAATAAATGTGCCCTCATTCTAGTAGTGCCTGTAATCTCACGCATGCGCATTAAGAGTTAGCCAAGCCTCATTTTCATTCTTAAGCCTCATACACACTTTCTAATGGGAAATGTATGATGACAGGCTGTCAATCCGACCGTGTGTATGCTCCAATTGTTGCAATTGTTGTCGGATTTTCTGCAGACAAATGTTGTATAGAAGGTTTTAACATTTTCCACAGACAAATATCTGTTGTCCGATTTTTCCGACGCATGCTCGGACGCAAATTGGCATTCGTAATGGAGAATTAACATTGCTGATGTGGCAAATTATGAAATCTCGAAATGCAACGCACATTCTCTTCTTCTTTAATGGGATAATAATGAAGCTGCTTTGCTGGTGATATTGATGGAGTTATTGCAAACAAATTTTCAAAGGCTTTTTTTTTCTAATGATATCAAGAATAATATTATTATGCTTTTTTTTTTTTTTTTTTTTTGGACAAGTTACCACAACACCATTATCCAGTAGTTTTTAAGATCAAAGATACAACTATGTTGTTAGCCCTTGTCAATTTTACATTGTATTTTTTTAAATGTAACTGCTTACACTCCCAAACTGTCATTTGAAGTAAACACATAGCCAAGTATGATTTTCCAAATTTTTTTATTGTGCATTAAAAAAAGAAAACAAATAAAATTAGACATGCTATCTGCCAATAGAACTTAACCAAAAAGTGCATTCTATGCATCTAAAATATAAAAAATATAAAAAATCAAATCATTATTATTCAACCAAAAATAAAATAAAAGCCTCGTGCATGTGCCCTGCTTCTTAATATAGGGGGTCAACAATGCCAAGAGCTAGTGAAAGCAGGGGTCCGTCATACGGAGATAATTCAGAAAAACATCTGGATTATTCTCCTGGAGCTCCGCAGCAAAGGCATATGATATAATTGGTCACGATTAATAAAGCAACCAATTTTTGGTCCAAGAACTCTTTCCTCCTGTTCCTGGACTGGACTTGGGTCAAAGCAATAACTCCAATGCCAATAATAAATAACACTTTATCTCCTCTGATTCCACAACATGTCTGGTTGACGAATGGCCGTTCAGAAAAGAACTGAAAAGCATGAAATTAAAAACGCAAACTGAAAAGAGCAAAATGAAAAGTGTGAATCAACACTCACCAAACTTCTACTAACATGAAATTAGCAGAAGGAGCCCAAAGGGTGGTGCTAAAGAGCTGAAAATCCACATAGTACGTCACTACATTCGTGATTGTTGGCCAACAATTGTGTGCCGTGTTTATGTAAGACAAGTTTTGGCCAACGGCCTTTAGACAAAAAAATTCGGTTTTGTTGGCCAACAATCCGATCGTGTGTACGAGGCTTCAGTTACCATAAAAACACAGCCATATACAGTATACTCAATTACAGCCTGCTCCGAGGATGATCAGGGCCTATGTCAACACCCCTTGTGACGTGGTCAGTCACATGAATGAATGAATGAATGAAATATTTGTATAGCGCACAATGCGAACTGAATCGCCTCTAGGCGCTGAGGTGCTTCAGGAATTTAGTCAAGAGTCAGCCCTCTCGCAATATTGCAATGCAATGCCATGAGTGCTGATGACGAAGGCACAGCAGGAGGATATCTTGACAGACAGCACACAGAGCATGCCATGGATGGGGGTCAAATCATGTATGCACTGGTAACGTCACTGAAGTAAAAATTGGGCTAGATCTACTAAAGGGGGGAAATGAGGATGGTATAAAGTACAGTGGCATATAAGTTATAGCACAGTGCATATCACAAGGAAAATTCTGGATTGTGAGTTTACTAAATGCTTTAAATGGGCATGAGCGCTAAAATATTTTTTTCCTATTATTTTATTGTTTCATCTCTCACAGTGACTTATAATAATCATTGCTATAGTTCTATCCTAAATAAATCCTTACAGGACCACATTTCCCATCCTCCATTCACCTAATTCTCTTTGATTTGAACCAATATCCTTGTAAATCTTCTGCTTTTGAACTGGACATGGTAAACCATAACTTTAAGTTTACCAGAAAGGAAAACAGATTCTAGAGGGGCTATAGGAAGCCAGAGAATCCTGTTTACCCTCCATGGGTAGTTGTTAGTCTTTTACATTGGTCTCAGTATACTCCTCATAGGGCCAGCTGTGCTGTTTCTACTTTCTGAATCGCAAAGTATGTAGCACAGATAAGTTGAGTCTTGCTTGTAACTTCACCTGGCAGTTGTTTTTTTGTTTTTTCTTGTCTTTGCCTGTGCAAAATATTTCAGTCAGTTCTTATGAATGGTAGTACCTGTTGTTCATCTGTCTGCAGTCTACTTTGGCTCTCTGCTTATATACAGCTTAACCAAGGTGTTGGTCATCTCAATCTTCCATCAGATACCGGCTTCTATGATTACTAGAATAAAGGACAGGAGTGCTTCTGCTAGAAGGGTCCTCAAAGAGCTGTCATTTCATAGGGTCATCCAAAGTGAGAGCTGGGGGGGGGGGGGGGGGGCACGAGGGGAGCACCAAAAGGGAGAAGCAGGCTCTAATGAACTAAAGATATACAAAGAAAGGCTCTTCTGAGTGCAGTAGTTGCAATATTTTTGTAACATAATGGTTAAAAACACTTACAGAATGTAGTAGTAAATCAGGCTCATTATTAAGTTTGGTACACCTCGTATGGTATTCCATGTCCATGGGAGTAAGATACCCACCGCAGTTCTGGAAGCCTCGTAGAATCAAGCACTGGAAGTGACGTCAGGGCTGTGTTGTGTTTTGGAGCATGCTTAGTGGTTACTACCTATTCTGGGTATTTTACTTCAAGTGTTTGTCAGCTTGTTAGCTGTCACATGTGGTGTAAAGCTGGCCATTTACTATAATAATTCTTGAGCCCCCATCCACAATAAACAGCTTGGATGGTGAATCTCTCTTACCAGCTTTTGTATTTTAACAGCTGGCATGGCTGCTGTCAGAATACCACATCAGTGGCTGCATCTGACAGTTTTCTGCCTGGTTTCTCCAATTTTCAGATCGAAGGATGTTGGGTGTGAGGATGCTGACAGGAACAATCACAGTGTGAATTTCAGCTGGTTCATCAGGAAAATTTGTAAGGTTCAAGGAATATTTTCCTATCAGGACAATTCTATAAACCTCATGGAGCTGGTAATATCCAGGACAGCTGAACTCCATCAGAATATTCTCAAATGGTTCCATAACTTCACACAAACCATTGTTTTCACTATGGCCTGAGAGAAAATTTAGCTGAAATGTCCACATTAAATAAAGCTTTTGCCAGCCAAAAATAATCACTGGCAGACAAATTCACATTTTTCACATTGCATAGTAAACAAATACAAATGCAAAAAGTTTTAAGTAAAAACTAACAAAACTAGCAAAGTCCAAAATTAAAAAAAGGAACACCATGTCCTGTTATGTGGAAAAAATCAGCATGACTAATTAAAGGTTAATACATTAGTCCTCTGATCTTGTAAAGCACAGCAAGGTCTTTGTTGTATAATTCCAAAAAAAAAAAATCTTCTCCAATAGATAAGCATCACATTTCAGGCTGAATGCTCAAATAGGTCATAATGCTTTAAAAGCATGCCGATAATCAACTTCTTTATTTTGGACATACAGTATACGAACATTCAAGGAACATAAGAAGAGATGCACAACAAAGGATTTCTCCCTGTCATTATCCCATCATCATTCCCTATCATTTTAGGCAATTTGATGGATTTGTCGGGCTGTTCAGAAGCATAAGCAAAGGGATATTTCACAATACATGTGTAACAGATTGTCCTACTAGGATGATAGGCTATCTTCAGTGGCCCATTAATGATATAATATCTACCAGTAAGACTGCCATTAGATTGTCAGGGTTATTTCAGTGAACAAATATAATGTCCTATAACTACACACCTTATTCCAAATGATTGCACGGTAAATAAAAATAATATGCTTTTACCATTTATACTATGATGCTGCATTATATAGTGAGTAAATAAATAATTAGATAGATATATAGATAGAAAGATTTTATATATATATATATATATATATATATATATATAAATATAAATATATATATATATATATATATATATATATATATATATATATATATATATATATATATATATATATATATATATACACTGTATGTACATAAGTATATTCTGATGGTAGCGTTGCACAATGTTTTCTTTCACAATCCAAAGGTAATGTTTGGGTAATTATCTTTACATAAGATAACCTTTAGGGTAACAATAAAACAGTTTTTTTTGTTGTTGTTTTATATCGTCCAGGTACTAATCGTATCTATGTACAGTATGTGTACATTCACTTGTCTAAAGTTGATTATACGTGGTTAGATTTTCATTCGAATGTTCGATAATCCTGGAAAACTGTGTGTCATAAAAGTCAACTTCGTTCTGAAGCCTTTAGCCCCTTCCCACCCGGCCAGGCAAAAGCACTGTTGTTCTGGAAGGACATCATATGACGTCCTTCTAAAATCTGGCAGCACACCAGTGTGATCTGTCACCTGACACAGGTGATGACAGATCACTGTATTGGCCCACTGCCGGTACCATGTAATCACTGTGGCCTTTCATTTTGTACTATTGTGATGAGCTCTGTGATTGGTTACAGTCATCACATGGTACAGACAGTGCCAATCACACCAGCTAATCACAATAGTAAACAATAAATAAGTAGTTTTCATTCAGAAAAAAAGGTTGCTTATAACTATAAAATGCATAATCCTAGTGTGCAAAAAAAATAGAAAATCCTGATCACCGCCCCAGAGTTGTTACAGTGTGGTAACACTATATTACTCTAATCACTGTACGTAAAAAAAAAATGTAAAAAGAAATTAAAAAAATAGTTATAAATATATATATATATTTTTTTTGTTATCATATTTTCTTTTTTTTTTACATACTGTCATCACTCAGTGTCCCTGATCACCACAACACCAGTTATATAACGACACTGCACTGTACTGTGGCCTGGTACAGTTCAGGAGGGGGGGGGGCGCTCTCTCGCCTTCCCCCCCCCCCTCTTTTCCTGCAGCCTGCCAGGTTGTGTGCTCGGATAAAGGTCTGGTATGGATTTTGGAGACCCATGCCATTTTTTTTTTTTTTTGTCACGGGGTTCCCCTTTTTGAGGGGGACCCCCATGTAATTTTTTTTTTTAATTTGGGCACAGGGTTCCCCTTAATATCCATACCAGACCTGAAGGGCCTGGTATGGAATTTTGGGGGACCCCACGCACTTTTTAAAAAAAAGAATATTTCACTTTTATTGTTTCATTTTAAGCATTATTAAAATCACTGCTCCCAAAAAAACAGCAGTTTTTAAACCTTTTTTTTTGCATTGGTACATGTCCCTTGGGGCAGGACCCAGGTCCTCAAACACTTTTTATGACAATACCATGCATATAAGCCTTTAAAATTAGCACTTTTGATTTCTCCCATAGACTTTTAAAGGGTGTTCCGCAGCTTTCGAATTTGCAGCGAACAACCCAAATTGTTCGCTATTCGGTGAACAGGCGAACACCCAATGTTCAAGTCGAACTTACATTCGACTTGAACATCAGGCTCATCCCTAAAGGCCACTTATCTGTCTAGGAGGTGTGCTAAGAAGTTCCATAAAATGTGGAATATCTGAATGGAGTCTTCAGATACAAATGCAGATTCTCTGGACGACCAATGAGTGTCAGGCTATGAAATTTTGTTCCTCCTTAAGTGGCGGAACTTTGTGACTGTGCCACACTGGGTGGAGGATTTCCTGCTTGACTAGGTTCTGGGAGGGAGAGCATATTGTTATTATTTCTGCCATTGCCTGGTAAAACCCCTACACCCCAATTTGCATAGTTGGACTAATCGTATTTGGCTAGACTTTCTATCTGATTGGTATTCCAGATGTATTAAGCATTTTGTTACAATATGTTTACTTTTTCCCAACGAAAACCACGTTTACAGTCAGAAATTTGTTAGTTTTCAATGCTCCTTCTTTGAATTTGTTTTTTGCTATGATTGAAATTGAGCACCAATTTGACTGTAGTATTAGAAAAATGAACACACATTTCAAAATTTTAATTATTGAGCAACATTCTACCAGGGAATATGCAGATTTACTTTTCATTTACCAAGTGTTATTTCACACAGAATTCTTGATAATCATATATTTCTGTTCCTTCGAGTACCACTGTATCAGCAAATGGATCTTACACCTAATGAGAAACAAATGACAACATGTCAAAGCAAGAAACCGCTGCCCCCCAAAGCCTGTCAAGCGTAGACACCAGTGTATACAGGAAAACCAAACCCTTTCCTGTGCTGCTAGTGTGAACCAGTCCTTAAAGTAATTTTGTTAGCTTTTAATTACTAACAATTCTTTCCCAATTGTTTATTAAAGTCAACCTATAGGCAAAACTTATTTTTTTTTCATTTTGAATAGAGTAAGGGAGGGTTATAACCCCCGTCAGATTTTTTTTCACCATCTGTGTCCCTTCACGGGGATTTCTCTTCATTTCCTGTCCCATAGCCAAACAGGAAGTTAGAGGAAATCCCTGCAAATTAAGGTAATTCCTTGGGGGCCCCCTGGTCACCAGAACTAGTGTCCCCATTGGAAGATTTTCCCTCTATGACCTTTCTGGGGACAACCCAAAATTTGGTATTTTCTTTTACTTTCACTTTTAATGATAAAGGTATACAAAACAAATAGAGAGGGTGAATCTCACTAATGGGGGCCCAGACAGCAATAAAAATGTACAAGGAGTCTAATCCCTCTCCACTATCTAAAACAAAAAAAAGTTTTGCCTTTAGTTATTCTTTCATTTACAGTTCTGACATTAAATTGATTGTAAAGGATATGTGTACAGATACGGGTCATACTTACCTGCTCTGTGCAATGGTTTTACCCTGAACCTCCGCTTGTGGGGTACCCTGCTGCCACTGTCCACTCCTCCTCTTTTATATCTGCCCCCATAGCAAAGTGCTTGCTGTGGGTGAGATGTGTGGGTTTGATCCCAAGCTGGACTGTGTGTATCTATACAACACATTGGGGGTTATTTATGAAAGGAAATGTAATCACTGTGGCCTTTCATTGTTTACTGCAAGTGCACTTGAAAGTGCATTGAAAGTGCACTTGGAAGTGCAGTCGCTCTAAATCTAAGGGGTAGATCTGAAATGAGTGGAAGCTCTGCTGATTTTATCATCCTATCATGTGCGAGCTAAAATGCTATTTATTATTTTCCTTGCATGTCCCCCTCAGATCTACAGCGACTTTACTTCCAAGTGTACTTTCCAGTGCACTTGCAGTGCAAAGTGGATTTTCCTTTAGTAAATAACCCCTATTGTGTTGCTCGGTCCCGCCCCCTGCTCTCTGCTCATAGCATTTGACTGAAAGCAGCAGGAGCCAATGGCCTCAGATACTATTGAGTTTCCTGTGAGAGAGGAAAGTGGGGAAAAAGAGCTGCTGCAGATGGACACATCACTGGAACGAGATTGGGCTCAGGTAATGCCATGTACACACGAGCGGTTTTTCCATCGGAATAAAAAAAACAAGTGTACATCTAATTAAAGCGTACAAAGAATCCATGGTGATTTACAGTGCCTTGAAACAGTACTTCGAGAGATGTTCAAAACTTTCTGATATTTTTTTAGAACCTAACCTTGCTTTAACCACTTAAGCCCCGAACCATATGGCTGGCCAAAGACCAGGCCACTTTTTGCGATTCGGCACTGTGTCGCTTTAACTGACAATTGCGTGGTTGTGCGTCATGGCTCCCAAACAAAATTGACATCCTTTTTTTTTCCATAAATAGAGCTTTATTTTGGTGGTATTTGATCACCTCTGCGGCTTTTATTTTTTGTGCTATAAACAAAAAAAGAGCGACAATTTTGAAAAAAAAACACATTATTTTTAACTATTTGCTATAATAAATATCCCCAAAAAATATCTAAAAAAAACATATTTTTTCCTCAGTTTTGGCCGATACACATTCTTCTACATATTTTTGGTAAAAAAAAAAATTGCAATAAGCGTATATTGATTGGTTTGCGCAAAAGTTATAGCGTCTACAAAATAGGGGATAGTTTTATGGCATTTTTATTAATAATTTATTTTTACTAGTAATGGCAGCAATAATTTTTATCATGATTGCGACATTATGGCGGACACATTGGACAATTTTGTGACTATTGGCATTAATACAGCGATCAGTGTAATTAAAATTGCATTGATTACTGTAAAAATGTCACTGGCAATGAAAGGGTTAACACTGGGGGGCAGGGGAGGGGTTAATATGTATCCTATTTTGTGTTCTAACTGAAGGGGGGATGGGACTGTGCAGGGAAACTAACAGATCGCTGTCCATACTCTGTATGGACAGACGATCTGTCAGTTCCCTGCTCAGAGAACCGGAAACTGTGTGTTTACACACACAGCTGCCAGTTCTCTGTGTGCCCCGAGCGATCATGGGAGCCTGGTGGCGATCGCCGCCGGGCACTTGCATCAGCTCGGGGAGCAAGCGGGGGGCGCGCATGTGCCCCCTAGTAGCCATTTATGCTACCGATGTACCATAGCGGCGATTTGCGCAGCTGGACCATGCTGCCACAGTACAACTGCGGTGGCTGGTCGACATGCAGTTAAACACAACTCTCCACAACTTTATCCCTGACCTGTCTGGTGTGTTCCTTGGTCTTCATGATGCTGTATGTTCACTAAGGTTCTCTTACAAACCACTGAAAGCTTCACAGAACATCTGTATTTATACTGAGATTAAATTACACACAGGTAGACTCTATTTACTAATTAGGTAACTTCTGAAGGTCCACTAGATTTTAGCTAGGGGTATCAGAGTAAAGGGGGCTGAATACAAATGCACGCCACACTTTTCACGCTTGCAAATATTATTTGTAAAAATTCTTGAAAACCATTTATCATTTTCCTTCCACTTCACAATTATGTGCCACTTTGTGTTGGACATAAAATCCCAATAAAATACATTTACGTTTTTGGTTGTAACATGACAAAATGTGTAAAATGTCAAGGGGTATGAATACTTTTTCAAGGCACTGCATATTTACAATTATTAATTTGATGATTTTTTTCTAACCGACTGCCACACGCTGATGTACATCGGCAAAAAGGCATGGGTGCACAAATGGGTGCATGTGTACGTCCCTTGCTCCAGCGGGCAGGGGGCACATGTGTGCCCCCCGTGCCTGCGTCAGATTCGTTACAGAACCGATCAGTCTTCATGTCCAGGCCAATGATGCCTCTCCTGCCTGACTAAGTGTAAACACAGGCAGGGGGAAGTGATGTCATCTCCAATCGTGGAACTCTTTTCCTTTCCAGAGAGAGGAGAGAGGATGTGTAACAGTAAGTGGCACAATACTACACTAACAGCAGTACACGTAGGTACACTTGTGACTCCCCGATTTCCCCCCTCCCCCCAGTTAACCCCTTCACTCCCTGTCACAGTGTTACTAAGTGCAGTTTTCAGATTTTTCACTGATCACTGTACTGGTGTCATTTGGAGCACTAATCAGTTTTAGGACAGCTAGGGTACCCCCCTAAACCCCTGTGTCGTGGCTAGCCCAAGTAGTGTCCGTCAGCCAGCAACAAAACAAAGGTCCGTCGAGCCCATAGTGTCCTTTCTGCTGCATTTGTCAATCCGAATTGGGAGCTCACTACTTCTGCAGCACTCATACTTCCCCCATTCATTGGCCAACCTGGATTTTTATTCTCTGTTTTTCATGGAAGATCTCTATAGATCTATTGTGGACCAAAGCAATTTGTATGCTGGTCAATTGATCGCTGCTAATCCTTGACCCTTGCCAGAGAATGGAAACCTATTACGGTTTCCGAATTTAAGACCTTTCTGGGCCTATCCCTCCTCATGGGCATAACTAAAAAAAGTGAGTTGTGGTCATATTGGTCATATGCCCGTGTTCTCTGCATCCATGGCCAGGGCTAGATACAAGCAGATCTTGCGGTTCATGGATTTTAATGACAATGAACTCTGTCATCCTCGGGGTGACCCTGAATACGATTGGCTCCACAAAATTCAGCCCTTCGTAAACCACTTCAACCAACAGTTTGCAGTCTTGTTTACTCCCGATCAAGTTGTCTGTGTTGATGAGTCCCTGATTAAGTTTTCTGGCTGCTTGTCTTTCAAACAGCATCTTCCTAGCAAGCGTGCAAGATATGGGGTCAAGATATATAAGCTCTGTGACAGGGCTACACATATAGTGTTATGGTTTACGAAGGAAAAGATATTCACGTAGAGCCGGAGAACTGCCCAAACTACATAGGGATCACTGGTAAAATTGTGTGGGACTTGGTGTCACCCTTATTCAGAAAGGGGTACCACTTGTACGTGGACAATTATTACACAAGCATGCCACTTTTTAGTTACTTGTTTAATCGTGGAATTGGTGCATGTGGCACAGTGCAATCTAATAACCGGGGCTTACCCCAGAAGCTTGTAGAGTCCCGACTTAGAATGGGGGAGAGATCGTGCTTGAGAAGTAATAATTTGCTTGCAGTGATGTGGAGGAATAATCGGAATGTTTTTGTTCTGCCCTCCCTTCACGCAGATACGACAGTCCAAATTCAAACGGCAACTGGTGTTGTGGAGAAACCCCTCTGTGTCCACAAATACAACGTTAATATGGGAGGAGTGGACCTCAATGACCCATTGTTGGAGCGGTACCTAATTGTCCATAAGGCCAGACGCTGGTACAAAAAAGTGTCTGTATATTTATTCCAATTGGCTCTGCTGAATGTTTATGTGCTATACAAAGCATCAGGACACACTGGATGCTTTCTTAAATTCCAGGAAGAAATCATCACAGCCCTTCTGTTTCCAGACGGTGCTGTGCCCCACCTTCCTAACACAAATGCAGTGAGCCGGCTGTATGAAAGGCATTTTCCGTATGTCCTCTCTGGTACCCCTACGCAACGATCACCCCAAAGAAAACGCTGTGTCTGTAGGAAACGCGGATATAGGTGTGACACCCGCTATTATTGCCCCTCTTGTCCTGGCCAACCTGGTCTTTGCATCGGTGAATGTTTTGAACGCTATCACACACTAGTCGAGCATTAGCATAGGGTACAGCACTGCACAGACTAGAGCACACTTTCACAGGGTCTCCAAAGATGCCATCGCATTTTGAGAGACCCGAACCTGCAAACGTTACAGTTACAAATAAAAATGTAAAAAATGTAATTAAAAAAATAAAAAGTAAAAAAAACATTATAAAATAAAAAAGCCAAAAATAGTTGTAATTTTATTATTATTCTCTCTGTAGTCTCTCTCTTTTGTTCTCTCTCTATTGTTCTGTTCTTTTTTACTGTATTTTATGCTTCACTGCAATTTTTTTATGTTACTATGTTTTATCATGTTTGCTTTTCAGGTATGAAATTCTTTTATACCTTACTGTTTACTATGTTTTATTGTTAACCATTATTTTATTTTCAGGTACGCCATTCAGCTGCAGCACTGATTTATTTATCTTGACAGCAACAGCGTTTGCTCTCATGATATGTAAATCAGTGACTCCACCACAGTTAAAAAAAAAAGAGCATATATGCCAAAACATGGGGGCAATTTGCCCCTAACATTAGGGGCAAATTGCCTCCATGCTTCGGCATATATTTTTTACTCTTTTTTTTCAGTACAGATTGTTGTTGTTTTATTAAGTTAATGTTTTATTGTTACCATTGTTTGCTTTTTGGGTACACCATTCAGCTGCAGCACTGATTTATCTATCTTGACAGCAACAGCGTTTGCTGTCATGATATGTAAATCAGTGACTCCAGTGCTGTAGGAGGTGATTTTACCACCACAGTTAAAAAAAATATGGTGCATGTATGCCCATCTTTAGAAGTGGGAGGATGCAGGGCGGTATTCTAATGGTGGGCATACCCACCGATCAACCCCTTTTTTTCGTTCAGCCCACAGGCTGCATGAATAAAAAGAACATTACAATATATTCCCAACAAGGACCAGTAACGTACTGGTATGTTGCTGGTGTTTGAGGGGTTATACCAGAATGATGCCTGCAGGCTTAAGTATCATCTTGGTATCGTTCTTTTCAGCCAGTGATCAGCTTTCATGTAAAAGCAATCCTAGTGGCTAATTAGATGCTGGACTGCTTTACATGCAGTGGGAGGAAACGCCCCCCCCCCCCCGCCATCTTCAATGGTTTTCTCTGGCTCTTCTGTCCCACCGGAGAACCTGATAATGCAGCCGGTGGTTCTGCAAGCTGAACCTAGAGCTGATTGATGACCAAAACAGCTCCAATCATCTCTATGGCCTAAGAAACCGAAAGCTACGAGCATTTCATGACTTCGGTTTCGCCGGATATAAACAGCGCCATTGGGAAATTGGGAAAGCATCTTATCACACCGATCTTGGTGCGGTCAGATGCTTTGAGGGCAGAGAAGAGATCTAGAGTAGGGATGGGCTGAGCGGACCCCTGTTCAGTTCACACCAGAACTTTTCGAACACCGTGAAAGTTTGGACCCGAATAACGAACCCCATTAAAGTCAATAGGACCCGAACATCAAAAATCAAAAGTGCCTATTTTGAATGCTTATATGCAAGTAATTGGGCATATAATGGTCATAGGGGTCTGGGTCCTTCCCTGGGGGACATGTATCAATAAAAATAAAAAAAACATTTGTGAAAAATGCAATTTTTTAATGAGCAGTGATTGTTTGATTTTTAAAGTGAAAGCATAAAAATGAACAATTCCTTACAATGTAGTGCCTGGGAGGTCCCCTTAGTCTACCTGTAAAGTGGCAGATCTGTACCATGTCTAGAATCTGCTACAGCAATAATTACATTTATAAAGCCAAAAAAATGAAATTTTTCCTGCAAGCTGCCTTTATTTTGCTCAACAACGGCTGGGGAGCCAGTGTGAATGATGAGGCCACAATGTAGTGCACTGGGAACAAGATTTTTTGGATACATCTTGGTGTCACTTTGACAGTAAGGGGTGCGTAAAAATTGGTCTTTGGGTGTCGGCGGCACCTTCTCACCGTAACCTTATAGAAGTGTTCTAGATGAAAGCAAAAAAAATTGCAATGATATGCACCTGTCAAACAGGTGCTGAAAAATGGTCTTTGGGCGTTAATTGTGTCTATGAAACCTATACCAAAAACATTGAAATGATTGAAACATAAAATGATCGAACACCCTCAAGGCTAGGCAGCCTCGAAGTCCTGCAGAGATTCCACATCCCAAAAAGACTTAATCAGTGACATCGGAATCCGGGGCTTCATAGCTGGTAATCCAGGACTGATTAATTTTTATAAAAGTCAAACGGTCCACGGAGTCTGTGGACAGACGTGTTCTATGATCAGTAACCAAACCTCCTGCAGCACTGAATGCCCATACTGAAAGCACACTGGATGCAGGGCAGCCCAACAACTCAATAGCATACTGGGCAAGTTCTGGCCAGTGGTCTATTCTCATGACCCAGTAAGTCAGTGGATCGTCAGCTGGAAAGCTCTCCATCTCTGTTTTGACCCAAAGGTAATCATCCACCATGTGATGAAGACGCTGCCAATGGGATGTGGAAGCTGACAGCCCTCGGCGGCAAGGACTAAAAAAAATTCTGAAATGCCTCACTTAGGCAGACGCCTTCTCCAACGCTCCTCTCTTGACCAACAGAAGACTCAAAACAACGTTTTTCCATGACACTGTAACCTACTGGAGTCAGGAAAAATGTTCAATAAAATCCTCTTCAGCGTGTCCTCAAGAGATTTTATCTTCTGCACTCTCTGTGGGGACGGGATGAGTTCTGAGACCTTCCCCTCATAACGGTGGTCAAGGAGGGTTGCCAACCTGTAATCATCCTTCTCCTTAATGTCACATATTCTTGGGTCCTTTTGCAGGCTTTGAAGCATGAGGTTGCCCATGCGCCTCAAATTTGCAGAGGCTTGAGAAGCAGACTCCTCGGGGTCACTCAGGAAGACAGCATCTGGAATTTCCTCCTCCCAGCCACGTACTGCTCCCGAGGGTCCTGGGGCTGGAAAGCCATCGCTTACAGATTGACACATCTTCCTCTTCTTCAAAGCCTATGAAAGTGCCAGAATCCTCCTCCCCTGTCCTCCTGTGTGTTCTGCGAAATAAGAATGATGGTGCCTGGATAAAGTGGGCCTTGAGAGGAAAAGAAGTCCTCCTCTTCCTCCTACTGCTCTGCCTCCAGTGCCCTATACATAATGCCACGCAGAGTATGCTCCAGCATGAACACAACAGAAATTGTGTCACTGATGCATGTACTATCACGGCTCACCATCCTTGTGGCCTCCTCAAATGGTGACAATACAGTGCATGCATCCTTAATGATCAGCCATTGGTGTGGGGAAAAAAAGCCAAAGCGGCATGAGCCTGTCATCGTGCTGTACTCACACAGGTTCTTGTTGACGGTCCTCTGCTGCATGTACAGCCACTGCAGCATTGCCGAGTTCCACCTGGTGGGTATGTCACAAATCAAGTGGTTTACGGGCAGGTGGAGTTCCCGCTGAATTTCAGCCTTTTGAGCACTGGCTGTGTATGACCGACTGAAATGGCTACAGGCTCTTCTGGTCAGCTTTGGCACACCTTGCAACCCTGAGTACATATTTGGGAAATGCTGCACCACCAAATTGAGGACATGTGCCAGGTAAGGGACATGTGTCAACTTTCCCTGTCAAAGGGCAGACAGGAATTTTGAGCCATTATCGCACACCCCCATTCCTGGCTCCAGCTGGTGTGAACCACCTCTGGGCCTGTCCCTGCAGAGCTGCAAGAATCTCTGCTCTGGTGTGGTTCCTGTCCCCTAAATACACCAGCTGAAGCACTACATGGAACCTTTTAGCCTGACTCATGGAATAGCCCTTTGAACGCTTAGTGGGTACCTGATGTTCATAGGACAATTCTGCAGAGGAGGGCATGGAGGTGGTGGAAGAGGAGGAAGGGGTAGAGCTCACAGGTCTAGCATCAGATGTATGGAGACATGGGGGCATGTACTTCCATGTAATGGTAGAAAGATGGAACAGCCTTACGATTGGGAAACTGCCATTGTGGTACATCACATTGTACGTATTCAGGGATGGGGGCAGATTCCACCAGGCTGAAAGGCAGAAGTTGGAGTGCCAACAGCTTTGACAAGCTTATATTTAGACGCTGGGCATGTGGGTGGCAGAGACCATATTTTTTTTTCCGCTGCAGCAGATGGGCAGAGAAATTTACCAGCTACAGTCTACAGCTGGTGCTATGTTGCTGGCAGATGTGTTGCTAGGACCTGGGACATACTGTGCTATACCATCATCCCTGTCAGTGGAGTCTGCTGAGAGGTAATGACTCAGTATAGCAGGGGCAGACTGAAGTGGGTAAGGAGGAGGGACAGACTTGTGCCCCTTTTGTGTGGCTTTTAGGTGCTCTTGCCAACGGGCTGAGTGGTTGGACGTTAAATGCCTTGTTAAGCATGTACCCAAATGGCTGGTGTTTTTGCCATGTTTGATGTGCCTGAGACACAGTTTGCAGATAGCAACAGTACGATCTGCTACAGATGTGCTGAAAAAGGCCCACCCAGCTGAGCTTTGGGGAGTGGGCTGGGAGATAACAGCTGAAGAATGTGATGGAATAGGGTGGCTGCTCTCTACTCCTTGATGTCGGCCTCCTTTGGGTTGTGCTGCCTCACCTTCAGTTTCCTCCTCTGCTCTATCTGGCACCCAAGTTGCATCAGTGACCTCATCATCATCATCTCCATCTCCTCCATCATCATTACCACCGGAGACAACTTGGCAATACGCTGTGGCTGGGGGAACATGAACGCCAATTTGTCTACCAGTGTTCTCCCCTCTCTCTAGGCTCATGTTCCTGTCATCCTCAATCTCAGAACCAACATCTAAATCCAGTAATGGCTGGTGGCTGGGCATCATCAAAGAGGAAGTGGCTGACACTGTGGTCAAACAACTCAACTGACTCCTCCATGGCTGATGTTAGGGCTATGGCAGGAATAGATGTGGACAAGGAGGCAGGTTTACCCACACTGGCAATTATATGGCGTTAAACTGGCAGTAATGCACACAAAACTATATGGCATTAAACTGGCAGTAAATGGCGTTAAACTGGAAGTAACGCAATCAAATAGACAGTGTTCAACCGTCTCTACACTGATGCTATCTGAACTGTCTCTACTCTGGCTATACACTAATGTAAAGATTACTGACACTGTCTCACTGCACTTAAACTATCTGAGCTGTCCCTACTCTACACTAATGTATGTATGAATGACACAGTCTCACTACACTACAGTGAAACTATCTGATTTCTCCTATTCTAGCTGCACACTATGCAAAGCTGAATGATGGTCCTCCTCACTACACACACTATCCCTAAACTGACACTAAACTAATATTCTACACTGACAATTGAAGCAAAATAGCACAGTATAGCACACTAACTAACTGATAGTACTGAACAGAGTCCTGTTCTATCTCTCTCCACGCCAAAATCACACTGAAAATGGCTGCCATTGAAAGAACACTTTTATACTGTTGGGCAGGAATGAGCCATGATTGCATAAAATCATGATGACAGTGCCCAATCATGACTCTGACAGTGCTCTGTGCCCTGATTGGCTGAAGCTTTCACTACTCCAGCCAATCAGGGCTTCCAATGCACTTTTCAGCGCAGCAATGCATTGTGATCGGTTCAGGGGCTGAACAAACGGTCGAACATTCGGTTTGTTCGGATGTTCGCTGAACGTCTTTTTAACCACCGCCAGTTTGAACTTATGCTCTTCATAACCACAGCAGCCAAACAGACCATAGCAAAATCATGGAAATCTGACACTCTCTGTATTTTGTCATTTAAGAACAGAATAACTCAGTTCATGATCCACGCAAAGACCAAAGCAATCTTACTTGACAATTTATCGAAGTATGAAGCCTTATGGAGACCATGGTTTGAGCATTTCCTACCTCCGGGATTCGATAATTCATTATTTCTTCTTTGAAGATATTATACGGACAAACTATAATGCTACTATAAACTATACCTATTACCTTTAAAGTGGTTGTAAACCCTTACAATACACTTTGACCTACAGGTAAGCCTAGATTAAGGCTTACCTGTAGGTCCAAGAAATATCTCCTAAACCTATACGGTTTAGGAGATATTTGCCCGAAGACAGGCACCGCTGTCTACGGTGCATGTGCCGTAGACATCGGCGCGCAGGCGCACTGAGCGCGGCATTTCCAAGAACGGAGCTGCCACGCATGTCGGCTCCCGTGCGAATGCGCTGGAGTGACGTCATCGCAGCTTCGTCGAATGACAGCGGCGGAACTGCGAGACCCCACCGACAACATGGATGCGCCGGTCTACAGGGGACAGCGGTGACTTCGCTGGCTCCTGTGTCAGGTAAGTGACACATAATGGACTACTATGCGATGCATAGTAGTCCATTATGCTTTGCCTTTGCAGGGAATGAAAGAGGAAGTAAACTCATCAGGGTTTACCTCCTCTTTAATTAGTGGTTCTCTCTGGAAATTCCCCCATGTCCCACCCCCTTATCTCCTTACCCCCAACACTGTGTAGTTACTGCCCCCTTCACTTACTACTTGACTTTCTTGAAGTGTGAATAACTAAAAATAGTTAAAAAGACTTATTTAATCTCCAGATGAAGCCAAGCTATATTGCAGGAACTTGGCCCTGGGACTATCTTCTGATTCTCCCCCAACTATCTTACTTCCTCTTCTCTATTATACTTAATTTCCTGCACCTTACTTTTCCCCACACTTCTTAATAAACTTATTCCATCCTCATACCTCCTATACTTTACCTTTAATATGTATAATTCTTTTTTTCTGTATTCACTTTATATGATATAAACATTTAAGATATATTGTGTGTTACTTTTCATAGCATAATCGCAATGTGATGCATTACAGTTACCTTATATATACAAGAATGTTATTATCTTTCTTTGTAAACCTCAACTATATTTAACTCAAAACAATAAAATATTTTAAAAGTGAAACAAAATGTGTCAGAAAGGGCTTTGTCTTCAAGTGGTTAGAAGAGTAGGTGGTGTGTGGCATAAGCTTCTAATGTTGTGCATAAAATGCCAGGACAGTTCGACCCCCCCCCCCCCCCAAATGACTGTGTTTTTGAAAAGTAGACGCCCCAAGCTATTTTCTGATAGGCATGTTGATTCCATGGAATATTTTATATTTTGCCACAAGTTTTGGGAAAATTACAATATTTTTTTTTTTCACAAAGTTGTCAAAAAAATGATATATTGCTCAAACATGCCATGGGCATATGTGAAATTACACTCCAAAATTCATTATGCTGCTTCTTCTCAGTACGAGGATACCAAATGTGTGAGACTTTTTGAGAGCCTAGCCGCATACAGGACCCCGAAAACCAGCCACCGCTTTCAGGCTTTCTAAGGGCGTACATTTTTGATTTCACTCCTCCCTACCTATCACAGTTTCGGAGGCCATGAAATGCCCAGATAGCACAAACCCCCCAAATAACACCATTTTGAAAAATAGACCCCCCAAGTTATTTTCTGAGAGGCATGTTGAGTCCATGGTTTTTTTTATATTTTGCCACAAGTTTCAGGAAAATTGCAATATCTTTTTTTTTTTTCACAAAGTTGTCACTAAATGATATATTACTCAAACATGCAATGGGCATCTGTGAAATTACACCCCAAAATACATTCTGCTGCTTCTCCTGAGTATAGGAATACCACATGTGTAGGACTTTTTGGGAGCCTAGCTGCGTATAGGACCCCAAAAACCAATCACCGCCTTCAGGCTAAGGGCGTAAAATGGTGATTTCATTTTTGGAGGGTTTTGTACGGCCCTGCCATTTTAGCAACTCAAGAAATGAGATAGGCAGTCATAAACTAAAAGCTGCGTAAATTCCAGAAAATGTACCCTAGTTTGTAGACGCTATAACTTTTGTGTACACCAATAAATATACGCTTATTGAAATTTTTTTCCCTGAGATATGTGGCTGAATGCTTTTTGGCCTAAATGATTGACTAAAATTGAGTTTATTGTATTTACCAGTTAAAGCAGTGCAGTGCCAAATTGTAAAAAGTGCTGTGGTCTGGTATGGGTTTTAAGGGTAAAGACAAAGTCCATACCAGACCCTTATCCGAGCATGCAGCCCGGCCAGTCTGGAAAGGGGATGGGGACGTGTAAGCGCCCTCCTCCTGAATTGTGCCAGGCCTCGTGCCCTCAACATGGGGGGTGCTTTGGGGAAGGGGGGCCCTGTTGATGAGGACAAGAGCCTCTTCAGGACAACCCTGGCTGTTGGTTGTTGGGGTCTGCGGGCGGGGGGCTTATCAGATTCCAGGAGCCCCCTTTAATAAGGGGGCCCCCAGATCCTGTCCCCCCACCCTATGTGAATGAGTATGGGGTACATCGTAATGCATCCCTGGGATTACAGCGAGAGAGAGCGTAGTGTCAACATCGGAAGAAGAGAAGAAGAAGGTGGCGGCGGCGACAGCGGCCAATGCTACTAAAAGAGCTGGAAGAGGATAGCGGAGGAGCCTGGCAGAAAAACTGAAGAGCAAGAGAAGAGGCCGGAAAGCGTGGAGAAGTCAGAAGAAGACCCCCGAAGTCGGAAGAAGATCCCCGGACGAGGAAGGAGAAAGCCGGGCTCCTCCGCTAGTAAAAGAGCGGCAAAAGAGCAGAAGATAGCGGAGGAGCCCGGCGAGAAGACCCCCGAAGTCGGAAGAAGACCCCTGGAGCTGTCTAATAAACTACTTTAAAAACCTGTGTAGTGTGTTTTTTTCTTGACACTTTTTCCCATACTCATTCACATAGGGTGGGGGCCGGGATCTGGGGGCCCCCTTATTAAAGAGGGCTCCCGGATTCTGATAAGCCCCCCGCCCGCAGACTACGACAACCAACAGCCAGGGTTGTCGGGAAGAGGCCCTTGTCCTCAACAACATGGGGACACGGTGCTTTGGGGGGGGTTGCAGGGCCCCCCTTCCCCAAAGCACCCCCCATGTTGAGGGCACGCGGCCTGGCACAGTTCAGGAGGGGGGCGCTCGCTCGTCCCATCCTCTTTTCTGACTGCCCGGGCTGCATGCTCGGATAAGGGTCTGGTATAGACTTTGTGGGGACCCCACTCCATTTTTTCGCAATTGGGGCTACCCTTAAAACCCATACCAGGCAACGGGGCTCGCGAGGTGTCAATTTCGCCGATTCAGTCGGCGAGATTGACTTCCTTCTCCAGTCCCATCGTACCTGGAGTCACGTTCAAAATGAACAGACTTTAGACCATGTGTGGGCAAGTCCGTTCATTTGGAAAGTCCGGCGGACCTCCGCCAAAAGTCCAGCGGAATGTCCGCTGGACCTAGTCCATTTGTGTGTGGTCGTGTGTGGGCAAGTCCGCTCATTCGGAAAGTCAGGCGGACCTCCACTAGAAAGTCCGCCAGATAGTCCAATCGTGTGTACGGGGCAATAGTTGTAAAAGAACCTCAGCTAGGAAAAAATTTACTTACACTTACCAATACTAATGTTATGGGCATTTAGTCATTTTTCATCCAGATGTGCCTTTTAATGTCAGGTGAAAAACTGATCCTAGCAGTAGTTCTAAATAGGACTAGGGTAAGCAATTCTTTTAAATTAAGTCCTTATTTTCACTGCTCATTTTATAAGTGTAAAATTAAGAAAACTGCACCGATGAATACAGCTACTATGCAGATAAAGTTTTAGGCTTAGTAACCAAATAAACAGAATTTATTTTAATCATTTAAAAAGCTCGGGTAATCATTTCTAAAGTCCTAATCACATATACATTTATCTAAATGCTTTTAATGCGGCATGTAATATTTAAAGGGAATCAAATACTGACAGTAGAAGCCTAAAAAAAAAACTACAGTCCAATCAGTTCGCAGTATATTACTTCCATAACAGTAATGCTGTCTTGGAAGAGTAGAATGCCTTTGGGTGCCTCTCATATAGGCACTTTGGAAAAAAACCTTGTTGGCTGACCGGATCACCATGTTTTCGTGAGAAAATTCAACCAGGAGACTGCAGAGTGCAAGATTAGGCCAGAATCATGTGCATGTCTTTGGCTTGCTTTGCAGTTCTTATAGCCTTTACCAGTTCCCCATTTCTCAAATTTCTGTGTGTTTCTTATGAGAATAGCAGATTACATCTCACCTTCCTTTATTGTAGTTTTAGTGCAGTACTTCTACCTTTATGCCATGGATATGGTGTAAACATGTTGTTCTCAAGTAAGTCTCTTTAAAGTGTAATAAAAACTGAATTATAATTAAGTGTAAACCATAACAACAAATTTCTCTAATTTGCCTAATTTTGGTCTATTAAAGCGGTAGTAAAGGAAAAAGCAAAAAAGTTTTCACCTGCAAGGCAATATCCTTATCTGCTAGTATACACCACATACAAGCACATTATGAAAGACTTACCTTAAAACTAAGCCCTCCAGTGGCGCGCTGTCACTGCTGCAGAGGCTTCCATCTTTAGCCACTCTTTCTTCTAGGTTCGGGACTCTGGCCATCTGATTGATCGAGCTGTGATGATGTCAATCCCATGCATGCGCGCAGAAGTCTCAGCCTCAGCACATCGCTTTGAAGGAACAATAAGGGTATGCCGTTCCTTCAGAGCGCATGCGCTGGTGACATCACTGGCTGCAGCTCACTAGAATATCCCCTAAACAATTCATGTTTAGGATATATTAATTTTACCTACAGGTAAGCTTTATTAAAAGCTTGCCTGTAGGTAAAAAAAGAGAGATTACTACCACTTTAAAACCTTTAAAGTGAAATTTTTTGTTATATATGTTTGGAAAGTTATTTCATGCCAGAAATCCAGTAAGCTTGCAAGTTCTTGCACACTATGCAGTACTTTCTTAAAGCGGGAGTCCGCCGGGAGTTCCGCCGTTTTTTTTTTTTTTTAAAAGCCAGCAGCTACAAATACTGCAGCTGCTGACTTTTAAAATAAGGACACTTACCCGCCCAGCGCGCCCGCGATGTCGGCATCCGAAGCCGATCTCTCGATCGTCTCTCGGGTGCTGCCGCCGCCATCTTGGGTATGGGTATCAGGAAGTGGAGCCTTTCAGCTTCATTTCCCGGTTCCCTACTGCGCATGCGCGAGTCGCGCTGCGCAATAAGGATGGTCCCGCTGCCTCTGGGATCCGTGTGTTTCCCAGCAGGCAGCGGGGGACTTTCGGAAAGGGGCGTAATCTACACCCCTTTCCGCAGAGAGCTATGCCGGAAGTGGGTGCAGATACCTGTACTGTACAGGTACCTGCACCCCCCTCCCCCCTGAAAGGTGCCAATTGTGGCGCCGGAGGGGGGGAGGATTCCAATGAGCGGAAGGTCCACTTTAGAGTGGACCTCCGCTTTAAGAAATAATATCAGCCATGAGAACTACAAAACTCCCTGTGTAATGGAGATGAAGAGAGGGGTAGGTGTTCTGTAGTCCTTTTACACTTCCTGTCCTAGGGTGACAACACTGCTCCTGCATTGTTACAGTACCCTTAGTGTTGGCAGTCTAAAGAATGAAGTATGTTACTGGCAAGATCGCCAAAGTAGAAAAACAATAAGAAAGGAAGCAATGCAGATATTACTCTTTGGTGTATGCCAGGGGTGTCCAAACTACGGCCCTCCAGTTGTTCAGGAACTACAATCCCCATCATGCCTAGTCATGTCTTTGAATGTCAGAGTTTTACAATGCCTCATGGGATGTGTAGTTCTGCAACAGCTGGAGGGCCGTAGTTTGGACACCCCTGGTGTATGCTCTTAATCCATTGAAAACTTCTGTTTAACAAATGTTTCTGATCAGTAGAAAAAAAGAATCAAGTCAGGATCCAGATTAATTTGCCCCTAAAACAAAATGATATGATAGCTAGAACCTTAAATATTCACACCACAAAAGCTCTCTTACAAGCTGCACAACCTCAGGCAATGGATAGAATAACTATTACCAGCTGACTTCTCATCAGCCTGCCATTCTATTCTTTGTGTTTTCCATATTGCAGTTTACAAAGGAAAAATAAGTTAAATTCAACTTTCTTTTGATGTAATCCAAAGTGTAACAAGAATAACAGCATACATGTTGCAAAAATAGAAAGATTCAACATTTTTCATTTGCCATAAACCTCCGCAAGGAGAGTCTCTAACTTGCCATTCGGTCCAGCCTGCCGTTCTGTTCTATGTTCCTTTCATCCAGAGTGTTGAGGCCCCCACAGACATTAAACCAACCCTGGCCCCAGCATAAAACCCTTTTTTATAACAGATCAAAACTGCTATTAGCAAAAGCCTGTAACAATTCTTATTTAAACAATGGGTGGCCTTTTAACAAAAGAAAAAATCATTCTGAAGGACACATTGGCTATTGTTAGTTAAAATTATATGACATGCTTCTTTATGATCTATAATTATTTTTGGTTAAAACTAGTCTCTCCTTTTTCACATTCAAAGCTATTGAGTGTTACAATGGGTATTAAAAGCTTTCTTACATCTTTTTGCCTTAAAGCATAGTGAAGAGCCAGCATGGACGAAGCCTGACATTCTACAAGTACAGTTGAGAAAGGTCAGCTAGTGTCAGAATTTTTATATGACAAATGCCTTGGATTTAGAAAATGTTATAAAGTGTCGCGTTTAATGCCCAGTGGCAGAGAGAAACATTTAATTCCCTGTTACCTACAGAGTGCAGAATTATCAGAATACACCAAGCTGCTGCAGGTGATACTGGCCACATAATTGATAAACTGAAAATGTAATCACTGCTATGGAGAGACATCAGCATGTCAGAGCCTCTACAATATACACGCTTGACATCAGGTGTATCCCGGGCTGTTTGTACAGGCTTCAGCTGTTTCATCCACATGCAAACTGTGGGCAATCAAATAGTAAAGACATACTAACAGCTGATGTTCTTTATCCCTCCAGCATTTATTTACAGATGGATACCAGCTGATATACAATGTGAAGCTTGGACTTGAATAGAAAAAACGCCCTTGTATCACTTTTTTTTTTTTTAAATAACAGTTTATTTTAATTCAGCTGTTATTTCCACCAAAAAAAAGAGAAGTTGAAACCCAGAAACCTAAAAAGAGAAGTTGAAAATCTTTCTCTTAGTTTTGGTGTGAAAATAATTATATGATGGGGAAATTGCATATTAAATATTTCCTTATTCATATTGTGGCTCATTAGTGAATTCTAAGCCTCCAACCTTACCTCTTGGTTAAGGAGGCCATATAAGGACATAAGCATGGCTTTACCTTATACCAAAGGAATGTTATTGTTAACTGACCAGTATGTGGCCGAGCCCATTTCTTTCTTTACGATTGGTCATTTCTTTACATTTGAGTTCTATATTAATACAGCCAAAACTTGTAAGACCTCAGTCTCATAACAGAGCTGCAATTAGGCATGCATCTGTCTGATTATCTGGCCATGCTGTATGAAAAGCGGGGGAAATCCACGGTGAACCAGTATCTTTAGATAAGTATTCATTGTTATTTTTTCTAAAATTTTCTTTATCTGTGTCTGTCAATACTTTTAATTAATGTTATAATTCTAAGAATTTGTGTGATCTCTCTTTGCCCATTTCATATACAACCACAAAACCATGACAAAACAGTATTCTACTGCAGAGATATCCCTAGACTTCTTGTTAAGATGACAGCCTCACAGAATCACTTATACAGGAAATGAGAAGTCTCTTCAATATGGCTACAGAAAGCAAAAAAAAAAAAAGAAAAAAAAACTAACCCTATTCCATTCTATTAAAAAGTTGTGTCTCCATTGAAGACACTTACCCTTTCTTCCTGTACCAGTAAAAAGACAGAATGGGGGGAATTCATAAAAAAAAAAAAAGTTGGAGACCTTTCATTTTTTCTACACTGCTTAAAAAATTTAAATTTAAAGGCTGATTTACTACACTCCATTTTCTCAGACATGTTTTTAATTTCCCCCAATGACGGGTCCCAGACAGAAATAAAAACTGAGAGAAGTTCTAACTCACACATTCTATCAAAAACAAAAAACATTTGGATGTAACTGGGCCTTATTTAAAAAGAGATTCTTCAGAAGCAGTATATAAATTTTGTTAAAATGCGTTGATTCCCCAAAACTCCTAAGTAAGAAAAGAAAAGGAATCCAGCAGCCAAATAACTTTATCCAATATGCACATATGGTTGCTGAGTTAAACATTACAGTTGTAGAATGTGTTACCTTTTTAAATATAACTTCTTCCACTCTCACCTAGATGAGAATTGCATGTACCTGCTCCCACAGCTTTATGGGATATGAATGTCACATATACTAGGCTTCATTAGCAGGGACTCATAGTGGCTGGAGGCTCATGTCATCAGGGGCTGGCTGCCTGAGCCAAAAAAAAAAGCAGCCAGACTCCTAACAATGTCAAGGGGAAACCTTGCAGTGACAGGACTCCTGAGCAGGTTAGTATCTGAATTGAGGACAACCGTGAATAACAGGTAAAAGGGAAGAAAAAGAAAAGGGTTCTCAAAAACTTCATTAGGCCTTATTCACATCCAAGAGTGGGAAAAACAGACTGCATTTTACTGCCCCCAGCCACCTACATAAGCTGTGTAATGGTGGCCATAGTTGGTGGTAGTACAAATTGCAGTGGCCAGGATTATTTGCCTCTTGGCAAGGCAAAAATGATATATCATGTCGCATTTGGCAGGCAGTACAGCCACCAAATGTGACCCATGCAAGTGAATGAGGCTGTACCAGAACTGCCAGCCAAATGCTTTGTTTGTGAATTCAATAGAAAGTCTCCATTTGGCTAAAAAAAGGATATTCAGGAGGCAATAGTCTAACAGAATTCACACATTTTTTCTAATTGGATTTAATTGGAAAAATATGTGAATCCAGGGTGAAAGATGTGTGAAATCATTTAGAAAATAGACTATAGATTATATGCCTCTTCTGTGGAAAAACGATGGCTAGAAATGTTTTTTTGTTTATACAGACTCTAACGCATGCACAGTGCACTGTACATTACTGCCTATTCCTAGCATTTGTAAGAGCAGAAAAAAGATGGCAGCAGAGGAGGCGGAGGAGTATTAGATATTATAAAGTACTTCTTTGAATTGTAGCACCTTCTAGTGTATGCTATATGTAGGTTAGGTTTTGTAGTGTAGGTCTGTTATGCCGCGTACACACGAGCGGACTTCTCGTCGGACTGAACTCTGACTGACTTTTCAACAGAGTTCTGACATGGTTCCACTGAAACTGACTTGCCTACATATGATCACACCAAAGTCCGATCGTTTACAACGTGACCCTGTTTTCAACTGCAAATGCACAGATTGACAGTTGATTGACAGAGAGTGGTGATTTACACCAGGGGGAGGCCTGTTTAGCCTAAAAGTGGAGGGAAGTTGAGGTCCTATGTATTACATTTTATTTGTTAGACCTAAGAGGGAAACAAAGCCCTATTTAAGTTGGTTTCCATGTAAACAGCTAGACTAAAGAGCTGTTTTACCGGCCAAAGGATTTATATTCCTGTTTATTGATTCCCGAGATTTTCACAACTCTGCCACACAGCACAACCAGCCAGGTCATGTGTTATTTTTCTCTAAAGCAGTTTACAAAACTAAACACCAAGCTCGAGGCCTACAAACTCTTCACCTGTTTATAGTCTACAGAAACGGTATCCAAAACCAAAGGGGAAATCACCAACATGTTCACAGAAATATAATAATAGTGATTTCCTCTTTGGTTTTCAGTTACCACAACCAGCTGCTTTAAGCCTGTGGCTGCACAGTAAGGCCGCGTACACACGGGCGGACTGTTGGCTCAACTTTGTCCGCTGAACAGTGTTTCAGCGGACAGTCCGCTCGTGTGTGGGGCTTCAGCGGACAGTTTCAGCGGACAGTTTGACGAACAAAGTTTTTCGGAAATTCCGAAAAACTGTCCGCTGAAACTTGGTTTGAGCGGACAGTCCGCCCGTGTGTAGGCCACTTTCGAAATGAGCAAACTGTTCCCGCTCGGAGGGAAGTCTGCTCATTTCGAGCGCGTGTGCAGGTAGGCGGGGCCCGCGACGGAGACGTCGCGGGCTCCGCCGCCTGGAATGGACTTAAAGGGGAACCCCAACGCCGAAAAAAATCGGCGTGGGGGTCCCCCCAAAGTCCACAACAGACCCTTGTCCGAGCACGCCCCCCCCTCCTGAGCCGTACCAGGCCGCGTGCCCTCAACATGGGGGGTGCCTTGGGGAAGGGGGGGCCGCGCGGCCCCCCCACCCCAAAGCACCTTGTCCCCATGTTGATGAGGACAAGGGCCTCTTCCCGACAACCCTGGCCGTTGGTTGTCGGGGTCTGCGGGCGGGGGGCTTATCGGAATCCGGGAGCCCCCTTTAATAAGGGGGCCCCCGGATACCGGCGCCCCACCCTATGTGAATGAGTATGGGGTACAATGTACCCCTACCCATTCACCTGTAAAATAAAAGTACCCAAAAAAAAAACACAACACACAAGATAAAATATTTTATTGCACAGCTCCGGGGGTCTTCCGTCTTCGGGGGTCTTCTCGCCGGACTCCTCCGCTATCTTCTTGTAGCTCTTTTGCTAGCGGAGGAGTCCGGCTTTCTTCCTCCCCGCCGCCGGCCTCTTCTCCCGACTTCGGGGGTCTTGTCCCCCTCTTCGGTTCTTCTGCCGGGCCACCGCGCCTTCTTATAGCTCTTTTGCAGGCGGTCCGGCCCGGTCTTCTGTCGCCGCTGTCGCCGCCGCCTTCCGTTCTTCTTCTTCTTCTTGTTCTTCTTGTTCTTCTCCAGGAGATGTTGACACGTCGCTCTCTCCGGCCGGAATGCCAGAGCCGCGCTGAGCGGCCACTTATATAGGGACAATGGGGCGGTGTCACATGGTATATGTCACATGGGTTGGTCACATGGTGACCCCGCCCCCTTACGATGTCATAGTCCCCATGTGACATCAACCCATGTGACCAACCCATGTGACATATACCATGTGACACCGCCCCATTGTCACTATATAAGTGGCCGCACAGCGCGGCTCTGGCATTCCGGCCGGAGAGAGCGACGTGTCAACATCTCCTGGAGAAGAACAAGAAGAACAAGAAGAAGAAGAAGAACGGAAGACAGCGGCGACAGCGGCGACAGAAGACTGCCTGCAAAAGAGCTATAAGAAGGCGCGGTGGCCCGGCAGAAGAACCGAAGAGGGGGACAAGACCCCCGAAGTCGGGAGAAGAGGCCGGCGGCGGGGAGGAAGAAAGCCGGACTCCTCCACTAGCAAAAGAGCTACAAGAAGATAGCGGAGGAGTCCGGCGAGAAGACCCCCGAAGACGGAAGACCCCCGGAGCTGTGCAATAAAATATTTTATCTTGTGTGTTGTGTTTTTTTTTGGGTACTTTTATTTTACAGGTGAATGGGTAGGGGTACATTGTACCCCATACTCATTCACATAGGGTGGGGGGCCGGTATCCGGGGGCCCCCTTATTAAAGGGGGCTCCCGGATTCCGATAAGCCCCCCGCCCGCAGACCCCGACAACCAACGGCCAGGGTTGTCGGGAAGAGGCCCTTGTCCTCATCAACATGGGGACAAGGTGCTTTGGGGTGGGGGGGCCGCGCGGCCCCCCCTTCCCCAAGGCACCCCCCATGTTGAGGGCACGCGGCCTGGTACGGCTCAGGAGGGGGGCGCGCTCGCTCGCCCCCCTTTCCTGGCCGGCCGGGTAGCGTGCTCGGACAAGGGTCTGTTGTGGACTTTGGGGGGACCCCCACGCCGATTTTTTTCGGCGTTGGGGTTCCCCTTTAAGTCCATTCCAGGCGGCGGAGCCCGCGACGTCTCCGTTGCGGGCCCCGCCTACCTGCACACGCGCTCGAAATGAGCAGACTGTTGCCTCGTGTGTGGGCGAGTCCGCTCATTTCAAAAGTTGCGCGGACTTAGTACGACGAACAAAGTTTGCCGTATTTGTCCGCTCAAAAAGTGCCGTGTGTGGGCGTGTTCGTTCATTCAAAAGTTTGAGCGGACTGTTTGACGAACTTAGTTTCGGCAGACAGTCCCCGCGTGTGTACGCCGCCTAAGGCTGGGTTCACACAATTGTGAATTGGATGCGAGATCCCTGCATCCAATTCGCAATAGCAGGAGATTTTTTGACCGGCTCTCTATGGAGCCGGTTCACATATGTCCGCAGCAAGTCCGGTGCGTTTTGCAGAAAAACGCTGTGTGTCTTTTGGTCCATTTCAGGTCTGAATTCAGCCCAAAATTCAGGCTGAAATCAGACCTGAAACTGAAACAGCATGCAGCTCATATGTGAACTGAGCCGAAAGAAGCAGCAACAGACTGATGAGTTCATTTAAAGCGGAGGTCCACCCTAAAGTGGACCTTCCGCTCATCGGAACCCTCCCCCCCTCTGGCGCCACAGGGGAGGAGGGTGCAGGTACCTGTACAGTACAGGTATCTGCACCCACTTCCGGGATAGCTCTCTGCAGAAAGGGGTGTAGATTACGCCCCTTTCCGAAAGTCCCCCGCTGCCTGCTGGGAAACACACAGATCCCAGAGGCAGCGGGGACCGTCCTTATTGCGCAGCGCGACTCGCGCATGCGCAGTAGGGAACCGGGAAATTAAGCCGAAAGGCTCCACTTCCTGATTCCCATACCCAAGATGGCGGCGGCAGCACCCGAGAGACGATCGAGAAATCTGCTTCGGGTGCCGACATCGCGGGCGCGCTGGGCGGGTAAGTGTCACTATTTTAAAAGTCAGCAGCTGCAGTATTTGTAGCTGCTGGCTTTTAAAAAAATTTAAAAAAACGCGGAGTCCCGGCGGACTCACGCTTTAATTGTGTTACTTGTTAGTACATGAGCAGTACAGCACAACTATTTGTCTACTTGTTCTGCTTCCAGTCTGAGATCTGCTGTACAACAGATTGCAAAGGAAACAGAAAGGGAAGCGCAACTTAGCGCAGTAAATTTTAATAAAACAATTAACCACTTCGCGCAAAATTACATACCTGTACGTCATTTTGTTGAAGTGGTCCCCCCTGGGCAAGTGGCATCACCCCCGTACCGTTTTTTTTAGAGCTGGCGGTCGGCTTTCAAGTGATAACAACCGATGCAGCTAAGCAGCCCACTCAACCATTATCACAAGCAGTGGGAGGGTAGGCACCCCCCTGCCACCTTCCACCACACCGCCCAGGTCTCCCATCCCACCGGGAGACCCGAGCGACCAGCTGGCATGTCCGCCGGCTGTCCAGAGTCCTGAACAATGCTGGAATTGGCTTTGAACGGGTCACAAATGTACTAACCCGGAAGCGACATCACAACATCGCTTCCAGTTTACTCGGCAACCCATGGTGCCAATTTAAAAAAATCCAAGGTATTCTAAAATGCAGATTTTGGCGTTTGAATACTTTTAAGTGCAGAGGAGGGGTTTGGGGTCTTTTGGACCCAAGATCCCTCCATAAAGAGTACCTGTGACTGCTTATTACCATCGCAAGGGATGTTTACATTCCTTGCGACAGCAATAAAAGTAATCAGATATTTTTTTCTAAATAAATTAAAAAAAAAGTAATTTTTAAAAGCGTCCCCAACCCTGCGTGCTCACGCACCAAATAGAATGCATATGTAATTTGCGCCCACGAATGTAAACAGTGTTCAAATCACACATGCGAGGTATCGATCACTGTGATCGTTAGAGCGATTACAATATACAAAAAATTGGGCTAACTTTACTGTTTTGTTCTTCTTAAATTCAGTGAGGTGTATTTATTCCAAAAGAAATTTTGTTTGAAAGACCGCTGCGCAAATACTGTGTGACATAAAATATTGCAATAACCGCCATGTTATTCTCTGTAGTCTTTGCTAAAAAAGTGATGTGTAATATTTGGGGTTCTACTTAATTATCTAGCAAAAAAAATAAAAAATCTGTAAACAACAAGTGTCAGAAATAGGCTTAGTCTTGAAGTGGTTAGAGAAAATTAAAATACCACTCACATAGTTCCAACTTGTGTGCAGTCATATCATAACAAATGATGAACATTAGTTATGACAGCCATTCTCCCACACAGCCAGTTTCCCTAAATCATCAGCTCAATGTGATATGTGCGGACCAAGAGGCTTCCCCCGGCCACTTCAATGTGTGATCCAAAATATAAGTAGAGGAGAGGAGGCACACCGCAGGCAGCTATGACAGTTCTGCACTGACAGGCGGCAGGAATAGATCAGGAGCCCAGAAGGTTTGTCACTATCGATGGAGGCCTTTGGATAGCATGGTCACATGATGGGTTTTGGAGGCATAGCCCACTTCCTCAGTCATGAAGGTGTGCTGTGGAATCTGGCACCAGACCATCAGTAGCAGATACTTTAGGTTTCCCCGCTGATGACATCACAAGGGGCATGTCCTCTAACTTACGTCATCGGGTGGCCACACCCCATGCCAATATAAGTCATTGCATGCAGAGGACCCAGCATTACACCGAGAGATCGCGTTGAGTCAACATTGGAAGAAGAACAGAGGGAAAAGACCCAGCAAAAGAGCAGAAGATAGTGGGGAGAGAGGAGAAGAACCAGAGAGGAGAGAAGACCTAGCAAAAGAGCAGACCCGGAGAGGGGAGAAGACCCAGAACAAGAGCAGAAGGTAGTGGAGAGGGGAGAAGAACCGGAGAGGGGAGAAGAACTGGAGAGGGGAGAAGACCCAGCAAAAGAGGAGAAGAGCCGGAGCTGGTTTAATAAAATACTTTAAAAACCTGTGTAGTGTGTTTATGTTTGACATTTTTTTATTGAGGTGAATGGGTAGGGGTACTTTGTACCCCATACTTATTCACCTAGGGTGGGGGGCTCCTTTATAAAGGGGGCTTCCAGGTCATGATAAGTACCTGTCCGCAGACACCGACAACCACCGGCAAGGGTTGTCAGGAAAAGGCCCTTGTCCTCATCAATGTGGGGACAAGGTGCCCACTGCCCCAAAGCACCCACCCCCCATGTTGAGGGCATGTGGCCTGGTATGGTCAAGGGAGGGGGGGTGCTCGCTGCATGCTCGGATAAGGGTCTGGTATGGATCTTGGGGGGGAACCTCACGCAAAATTTTTGCAGGGTTCCCCTTCAAGATGCTCAGCACACAAGTCACACCACAAGTCAGATCATCTTGATCCAACTTCTGATGAGACTTCTATTCAAATCAATGGGCTCCCATAGGGAACCATTGATTTTCAATAGAGACGGAGAAGAAACACAGCGGCTTTTTTCCTGGCGTCGGTACTAGCTTTGCCGCTTGTTTTTTAAAATGTCCGTGGGCATGTAGAATAACCAGACTGCGGTTACACAGCCCCATAAACAACAAACTGTGCCCATTTTTTGTGCTTTCAACATATCAACTTCAGTGAAATTGTGTTTACTTTCTACCTAATAGAATATCTCACAAAAGTGAGCACACCCCTCACATTTTTGTAAATATTTTATTATATCTTTTCATGTGACAACACTGAAGAAATTACACTTTGCTACAATGTAAAGTAGTGAGTGTACAGCTTGTATAACAGTGTACATTTGCTGTCCCCTCAAAATAACTGAACACACAACCATTGATGTCCAAACCGCTGGCAAGAAAAGTGAGTACACCCCTAACTGAAAATGTCCAAATTGAGCCCAATGTGTCAATATTTTGTGTGGCCACTATTATTTTCCAGAACTGCCTTAACCCTCTTGGGCATGGAGTTCACCAGAGCTTCACAGGTTGCCACTGGAGTCCTCTTCCACTCCTCCATGACAACATCACAGAGCTGGTGGATGTTAGAGACCTTACGCTCCTCCACCTTCTATTTGAGGATGCCCCACAAATGCTCAATAGGGTTTAGATCTGAAGACCTGCTTGGCCAGTCCATCACCTTTACCCTCATCTTCTTTAGCAAGGCAGTGGTGGTCTTGGAGGTGTGTTTGGGGTCATTATCATGTTGGAATACTGCCTGCGGCCCAGTCTCCGAAGGGAGTGTATCATGCTCTTCTTCAGTATGTCACAGTACATGTTGTCATTCATGGTTCCCTCAATGAACTGTAACTCCCCAGTGCCAGCAGCACTCATGCAGCCCCAGACCATGACACTCCCACCACCATGCTTGACTGTAGGCAAGACGCACTTGAATTTGTACTCCTCCCCTGGTTGCCGCCACACACGCTAGAACCATCTGAACCAAATAATTAAGCTTGGTCTCATCAGATCACAGGACATGGTTCCAGTATTCCATGTCCTTAGTCTGCTTGTCTTATGTCTGCAGGCTTTCTTCAGACTGCAGGCTTTCTTGTACATCATCTTTAGAAGAGGCTTCCTTCTGGGACAACAGCCATGTAGACCGATTTGATGCAGCGTGCGGTGTATGGTCTGAGCACTGACAGGCCGATCCCCCACCCCTTCAACCTCTGCAGCAATGCTGGCAGCACTCATATATCTATTTCCCAAAGACAACCTCTGAATATGATGCTGAGCACATGCACTCAACTTCTTTGGTTGACCATGGTGAGGCTTGTTCTGAGTGGAATCTGTCCTGTTAAACCACTGTATGGTCTTGGCCACCATTCTGCAGCTCAGTTTTAGGGTCTTGGCAATCTTCTTATAGCCTAGGCCATCTTTATGTAGAGCAACAATTATTTTTTTCAGATCCTCAGAGAGTTCTTTGCCATTATGTGCTGTGTTGAACTTCCAGTGACCAGTATGAGAGAGTGAGAGCGATAACACCAAATTTAAGACACCTGCTCTCCATTCACACCTGGGACCTTGTAACACTAATGAGTCACATGACACCGGGGAGGGAAAATGGCAAATTTGGCCCAATTTGGACATTTTCACTTAGGGGTGTACTCACTTTTGTTGCCAGCAGTTTAGACATTAATGGCTGTGTGTTGAATTATTTTGAGGGGACAGCAAATGTACACCGTTATACAAGCTCTACACTAACTACTTTACATGATAGCAAAGTGTCATTTCTTCAGTGTTGTCACATGAAAAGATATAATAGAATCTTTACAAAAATGTGAGGGGTGTACTCACTTTTGCGAGATACTATATATCCCACCACTTTCAGACGCCATTGTAATAAGATAACCAATGTTATTTACTTACATGTCAGTGGTCTCATAGTTTCATAGTTAGTAAGGATGAATAAAGACACCAGTCCATCTAGTTCAACCTGAGTGAGTGTCTACCCCTATCCCTTTACATTGCACACTCACATTGGTCCCTACCCTCAAGGAGCCCACAATCTAAGGTCCCCATTCATATACTAGGGCCAATTTTGGACAAAAGCCAACTAACCTACCTGCATGTCTCTGGAGTGGTCATTAAGTTACAGCTGATCGGTGTAAATACTTCATATTTGCCTAACTAAATAAAATGAAAAAGCATTTTTTAAATGGTAAACTAGTCCTGAACACAGCAAATAAAAAAAATACTTGGCAATATTAACATTCATTCCGGCCTCAGCCCAGCAAATGTCACTTTTTACTCAATTATAGTAATGTATCCCTATATGTTATCTTTAGTGATGGATTTATGCTTGCAAATGCTTTAAAATACATTTAAGTGAAAATACTGCTTTCTTTCCAGTGCGGTATGCTAGGATAGCTGAGTACCCCTCAGCACAAGTGTCCTCACTGAGATTACAGGGAAAATCGGAGATCAGTTTGGCTCCTTTTGATACTGGGTGAGTCTAAAGGCCCATACACACGATCAGACTTTTTGACAACAAACATGCAAATTAGCGGTTTTGGAGCAACATCCGACCGTGTGTATGCTCCATCAGACAAACTTTTTTGGTTTTCATCGGACTTTTGTTGGCTGTGCGAACGGACAAACTTTCTGGCAACAAAAGTCCGATGGAGCAAAGTCTGATCGTGTGTACAGAAAACCATAGGACTTTTGTACAAAGTACAAACAGGCATGCTCAGAACCAATGCAAAAGATCAGACAACAATACAGAAGTTGACCAAAGGTGGCAGTAAAGAGCAGAAAAACCATGTGATTTGGTGAAAGTTGGCTGAAAAAGTCCTGCTGTGTGTATGCAATACAAGTTTAGGGCCGACGCCCTTTGTACAAAAATCCAAGGGAAAGTTTGTACAAAGTCCTATCGTGTGTATGGGTCTTGACAATGGTGCCTAATAGACGGCACAGCAATATTTACACATCTTGCACAGTTCAATATGTATACAAGCCAGGAAGGCTATTGACTGGTAATATACGGTTTGCAGACTGCTAATGGTTGAGAAGTGCTTTGTAGCCACCTTTTCTATTAAGCTAAATTAGTTTGTTAAAACAAGAATATATTGCAAGTGTCTAAGGTGCTTGCACACACTAATGAATTAATTCTGCAGTAAAAAGGAACCCCTAAAAACTTAAGCACGCTATGCAAATACCCTTTTTTTTTTTTAATCAAAGGAGACAAGGAATTTAATGTAGTTTGAGGTTGTTAGGAGAGTTCCTAAAGGAGAAGTATTGTTTCTGCAAATATGTGACTCCGATTCAGCTGACAGCAGACTAAAAACCGATGTCGACTGACGTCCCAGACCCGGTCTAGGCTCTGCAGGAATCCTGACAATAATTCTCGGATCTCCAGATGCCTCACCAGCCCCTGACTCAGCCTCTCATCCCACCGCTGAGAGTCTAAGCCAGCCATTCCCACTTCCTGAACAGTCGGCTGGAGGGGCAGAGATGAGAGCTGGTGGCTCACAATTTCTGGCTCTCTGCTCACTGAAGAATGAGAACTGAGAGATCAGCAGTCATTTGATTGCACAGTTCTTGGTTTCTGAACCAACAGGGGACAGCAGAAGCATTCGATTGATGCTGCAGCCACATAGGTGAATATGATTTTTTTTTTTATCCTGCACTTTTCTTTTAAGAGCTTTAAATATCTTCTAGTGTCTTATGTTTATGCAGTGAGCCTTCTTTTATTTTTGTGTGTAGTTAATGTTAGTTAAGGTATTTTAAAAAGCCAGTGTAAAACATTTTAGACAATACATGCATGATCACTTCTCACAGATGATTATGACATCTTTAGGTATTTGTATATTTTCTTGATATTTTTTGTATATAGTTGCAGTTTTGTGGGACTTTTTAGGTGCAATACAAAAATAATCTAGTAGATTTCATTAAAATAATTCAATATTTATTTTAACAAGAGAATAAAAAGAGGTATTGTAAAAACATATATAGTATAACTCATATGGTACAGTATTTAAGTTTACAGCGGCATTTGTGTAGATTCCGTCATGTTTCGCCCTAAAACTGGGCCTCCCTAGGGCACACATACATACTGTTTATGTTAATGTAAAAATATTAATTATTATGATATGTTATGTGACATTTATAGTACATATTACATTTTCTTTTCATTAGAAGGCCTTGAACCCAAGCAGATAGAATCCCCTGAGGAAGCCCAGTTTTGGGTCTCCAAATAGCAATTTTTGCACCTTTACCATTGGGTACATTTGTGTGTTACTATTTCTCAATATAACAAAAACTAGATCTCAAACATCAACAAAACACACCAATGCATGTATTTACCACACTAATTAATAATTAAGAAAAAGAAGTATTAGTTATTTTTCAACTAATTGACTGTGTTTGTGAAAAGTCTTTTTTGAGCAAGGAAACCATGGATGGAGTGTCTTGAAGTTATGAGGCCTTATAGTGAGGGAAAAATAATTTGATCCCCTGCTGATTTTGCACATTTGTCCACTGACAAAGAAATAATCAGTCTATAATTTTAATGGTAGGTTTATTTTAACAGTGAGAGACAGAATAACAACAAAAATATCCAGAAAAAACGCATTTCAAAAAAGTTATAAATTGATTTGCATTTTAATGAGTGAAATAAGTATTTGACCCTTTGCAAAACATGGCTTAGTACTCTGTGGCAAAACCCTTGTTGACAATCACAAAGGTCAGACGTTTCTTGTAGTTGGCCACCAGGTTTGCACACATCTCAGGAGGGATTTTGTCTCGCTCCTCTTTGCAGATCCTCCCCAAGTCATTAAAGTTTTGAGTCTGACGTTTGGTAACTAGAACCTTCAACTCCCTCCACATATTTTCTATGGGATTAAGGTCTGGAAACTGGCTAGATAATTCCAGGACCTTAATGTGCTTTTTCTTGAGCCACTCCTTTGTTGCCTTGGCCATGTGTTTTGGGTCATTATCATGCTGGAATACCCATCAACGACCCATTTTCATGCCCTGGCTGAAGAAAGGAGGGAAGGAAGGAGATTTGATGGTACATGGCCCTGTCCATAGTCTTTTTGATGCAGTAAAGTTGTCCTGACCCCTTAGCAGAAAAACACCCCCAAAGCATAATGTTTCAACCTCCATGTTTGACGGTGGGGATGGTGTTCTTGGGATCATGAGCAGCATTCCTCCTCCTCCAAACACGGCGAGTTGAGTTGATGCCAAAGAGCAGGAGAGGGCCCCCCCCCAGGGTGGTTCAGTGCCCTCCGCCGCTTACCGGAGCCATCGGCAGCAGCGGAGACGATCGGATCCCTCTCAGTGCTGTGCATGGAGACGAGTGAGGGGTAAATGGCCCCCACCCGTCTCCATGACACTGCAGGGTGGAAATGACGTCATAACGCACATAGCTTTTAAAGGGCCATTTTATTTTTTTAAATGACAATTTTTTTTATTGCATTTTAGTGTAAATATGAGATCTGAGGTCTTTTTGACCCCAGATCTCATATTTAAGAGGTCCTGTCATGCTTTTTTTTTATTACAGGGGATGTTTACATTCCTTGTAATAGGAATAAAAGTGACACAATTTTATTTTTTAAAGTGTAAAAATAAAAAATAAAAGGCAAAAATAAATAATAAAAAAAGTTTTTAAACGCACCCCGTTTGCCGAGCCCGCACGCAGACGTGAACGCATAAGTGGGTAGCACCCGCATATGAAAACAGTGTTCAAACCACACATGTGAGGTATTGCCGCAATCGGTGGTAGAGCGAGAGCAATAATTCTAGCCCTAGACCTCCTCTGTAACACAAAGCATGCAACCTGTAGAATTTTTTAAATGTTGGGTATCAGTTTACTCGGCGTAACATTATATTTCACAATATAAAAAAATGGGCTAACTTTACTGTTGTCTTATTTTTTAATTCAAAAAAGTGTATTTTTTTTTAAAAAAGTGCGCTTGTAAGACCGATGCGCAAATATGGTGTGACAAAAAGTATTGCAACGATCGCCATTTTATTCTCTAGGGTGTTAGAAAAAAAAATGTATAATGTTTGGGGGTTCTAAGTAATTTTCTAGCAAAAAAAAACTGTTTTTAACTTGTAAACACCACATCTAAAAAAGAAGCCGGTCTTAAAGTGGTTAAAATAAACCTACTATTAAAAATATAGGCTGATCATTTCTTTGTCAGTGGACAAACATGCAAAATCAGCAGGGGATCAAATCCTTTTTTGCCTCACTGTATCTAAATGATAAGTCCAGTGCACAGAGCCAATAGTTTTTGTATTTTGTTTTCTTGCTATTATTTTGCCTTGCAGTGACACTTCATTGTGATTTTGTCAAAAAACACGAAACTGCATATTTTGTGGCAAACTTCGGTTCAAATATATTCTTATCCCTACTGGACACCTACAGCTTCTTTCTAATCCTTCATTCTTGTAATGTGAATTAATCAGAAGGTTAATTCATTCACTTAAAATGTTTCAGTATTCTAGAAATATGTACCTACTGTAAATGTGTAAATGTATTTTTCATGTATTTATTGCTTAATCAGACATGCTAGGTAGACTACCAACACTCATTCTACCGTAAGAGCTGTCATCTACCTAAACTTTGGAAATGTAAATATTTTGACTCAAATCCTTTCAAAGGTCATGTTTGCATGTACACCGGAGTTAAACATTGTATTATCAGTGAAAGCATGAAACTTCAAGTGCTGTGTGACAGAATGTGACAACAGTGAGCTACTTGGAATTTTGTTTCAGTCATTTAAGCAGAAATGTATGCAGAGCAACATTATTCCATCATTATAATTAACCAAGGAAGCATTTCACTAAATATATCATGTATATATCTTATGTTATGCCAACAATATGTACTGTAATGTACAATGCCAGTGTTCTGGCACTTTTGTATGAAAATTGAACCATAAACACCAAAGGCAACAAAACACACATGGAATGCAAGTTTATGCAAATGTATTTTTATTATTGTTCTAATCAGAATCTGAAGGAACAGAATTTTCCATAATGGTTGCTTGAAGAAGTACCATTTGAGCAGAAATAAACCCATTGATTTAAAGCAGTTGTAACCCTAAAAGGAAAAAAAAAACATCTGCAGTGTCATTTGTCCCATTCTATGTTGATCCTGCCTGTTCCTGTGTCCCCCCTAACTGTTCTGACCACGATAATCATGGCTGCTGTTCCATGATACTATAGTTTACGTGCCTCCATCATCCCGCTGTGTGCTCAGAGTCTCTCTGCCTCCCTCCCTGCCTGTCATTTCTGTGGGAGCCGATCTGCCGAAAGTCGAGAAAAAGGAGGCAGCGTGGAGTGTGTGCCTTGGAGAAATAAGGATGTGGCAAAACTGCACTGCCAACAGTGGGAGGGTAGGTATTGGGTGTATGTATATAACTTACAAAATGCAGGTGTCAAGAATATGTAGTGTACAGAGTGCAGGGGTCAGGACTATGTAATTTACTGTCAGGGCTGGGCTCAGCCCTTCCTTCTCTAAACTGGCCGCTCAGCTGTCGGCTAATTGCCAGCTCCTATCTCTCCACAGTGACTCACCTGTTGATGATCTCCTGCTCATCAGTCCTACCTACTTAAGCCGTCCAGCCCAGATGATCTCTGCCTTCGCCTTGGTCACATCTCTACAGACGCTCCCCTGTGTTCCTGTTAAAGACATGCTTGGCTGACATTTCTTCTGGCTCCAGATCGTGCTTGCTGTTCTACTATGCTCATCTCTGACTCCCTGATGTTTTGACTTGTCTGACTATACGTTCCGGTTCCTGAACTCTGGCTATGTTTTGATTACGTTTACCTTTTTTTATTATTATTAAACAAATGTGATTTAACTGTACTTCTGGCTCAGTCTGATTCATGGTTTCTGAAACTTATACAGTGTAGTTTCAGGAGTATGTACTGTACAGTTTTCAGGAGTCAGGGGTATGTAAATAGTGTAGGGGTCAGGAGTGTATAATATATAGAGTGCAGAGGTCAGGAGGGGGTAATGCATGGAATGCAGGGGTCTGGAATATGTAATGTACAGAATAAATTTGGTTAAGAGGGGGTAATGGCAAAGGCAGCCAATGGGGGTATACAAAAATATCCCCCATCACATTCAGTGGCCAAATGCATCCCACTCCACTGAATGGGGATACCTCATAACTATGTAAAAAACAGTTGCAGAGAGGTGGTGCAGGTTTTTAGGGATTAAAACAGATGGTGAGGAGGCAAAATAATGCTTTCTTGCCGCCTGTCAAACACCCTCTGAAAAGTGAACCACTGTAATCCAGAAGTGATGTCATGTCTTCGGCCAGCCGGCGGATGTGCCAGCTGGTTGCGTGGGCCTCCTGGTGGGATAGGAGACTGCGGCAGAAGGCGATTGGAGGGGAAGACATTCCCTCCTGCTGCTTGTGATAACAGTCAAGCAGCTGCTGAGCCTGCCATGGCATGCCTTGAAAATGCAGCTGCATGCCTCAATCTGGTACAACCCCTTGAAGCAATATCTGTAACATCTGTAAGTTTGTGACCGATACTTCAAAAAATGTTACAATGGTAACACTATATTGCTCTGTTCATAGTGTGTTTAAAAAATATTGTAAAAAAATAAATTAAATGCATTAAAAAATAAAAAAATATTTTTCTAATTTGGAATGCCTCTTATTAAATACCTAGGATTGACTACTTTCCATAAAAGGGTAATTTGGGGGATATTTGTACTGTCCTGGTGTTTTAAGGCCTCAAGAAATGAGATAGGCTGTCAGTACACGATATACAATATATATCTATATATATATATATAGATATATATATATATATATATAGATATATATATATATATATAATATCAGAATTTGTAACTTTCCGGCAAACTAAATAATAAACAGTCATTTGGGTTATTTTTACCAATGACATGTAGCAGAATACAGCTTGGCCTAAATTTATGAAGAAACATTATTCATTTGTCAAATTTTATAACAGAAAGGAAGAAAAACATGTTTTTTTTTTAATTTTCAATCGTTTATTTTCTAAAACATGAAAAAACCCAGTGGTGATTAAATACCATTAAAAATCTCTCTTTCCGTGAAAGAATGTTAAAGATGTAATATCGGTACAGTGTTGCATGACCAGGCAATTGTCATTCAAAGTGTGACAGCACTGAAAACTGAAAACTGGCCTGGGCAGGAAGGGGGTGGGTTATTTTTACCCAAATGTAGCAGAATGCATTTTGGTTTAAATTTATGGGAAAAAAAAGATTCTTTGCAAAATAGTATAACAGAAATGTAACTAAGAAAAACGTTTTTTTTCAAATTTTTATGTATTCTTTGTTTATACAGGCATACCCTACTTCTAAGTACACAATGGGATTTATTTACTAAAGCTGGACAATGCAAAATCAGGCTCACTTAGACTGCATAGAAACCAATGAGCATCCAGGTTTTATTACCAAAGCTTAATTGAACAAGCTGGGGTTAGAAGCTCATTGGTTTCTATGCAGAAGTGAGCCTGATTTTGCACTTTCCAGCTTTAGTAAATAAACCCCATTGTGTACATAAAAATGGGGTATGTCTGTATAGCAAAAAATGAAAAACCCACTGGTAATTAAATATTACCAAAAGAAAGTTCTGTCTCAAAAATGATAAAAAGTGTATTGGAGGTACAGTTTTACATGCCTGCGTGATTTTCATTCAAACTATGACAGTGCTGAAAGCTGAAAATTGGCTTGCAAGTGGGTGAAAAAATATGGACTTGAAGTGGTTAAAAGAAAATTACCCACTTAAAAAATTTGCATTGTGATCCGTAAAAGAGTCTGCTTCTCTTCAATGCTGTAGAGATGCTGCCCATAGGATGAATTGAGCTTTAAAAGTAGAATGCGGGGCGAATACTGTATATCTGCTCTGTACTGTACAACCTGATGCAGGTACCTCTTAAACATTTTCCCACCGGCCAGTGCCATTTTGCAAGTGGCTCAACATGTTAGTGAAAGATTCTCTAAAATCAGATTTTTCCTAAAGCGCAGAGCATTGAATTAAAAGATGGGACTGGTGATTTTATACATCCAATGACAGTTTTGTTTTTATCACATTTTTATTTCCAATTAAAGTACGGTACACAACAAATGTTAAGAGTGCAATTAAACTATATTCGGAAAAATCCTACTAACTATAAAAGATGACGCTGTGTCACATCAATAAATAAAAAATATGTTTTTGGGGAAAAAATTCTTGCACCACTGATATTATTCATATACATTTAAAACTGAGCCCTGTGTCTTCCTTATTTATTTTAAGCCCTGTGTCATTGCAGCACTGGATTCACAAGGTTATCATGTGCAAATATAGAACAGCATAAGAGACCACCACATCACTTTAGCAAAATAATGAGATCAGAAGATGCAACATCTGTATAAATGCTATGATCTAGGCCAGGGGTGTCCAAACTACGGCCCTCCAGCTGTTGCAGAACTACACATCCCATGAGGCATTGTAAAACTCTGACATTCAAAGACATGACTAGGCATGATGGGGATTGTAGTTCCTGAACAACTGGAGGGCCGTAGTTTGGACACCCCTGATCTAGGCTATGTCTGTTCACTGCCAAATGAAGCAAAATTAAATTTAAATAAATGTGCATACTGCAAAGGTCAGTGGGCCATATGTATCAAAGACATTAACAGGTAATGTCATTATTTTTCCATGTCACCAATCAGATTCAAATCTGAAAGTATATATTTGGAGTTGCATAGATAAATGGCAATAGTTAGCACTGACTCTTTCAAGCATGAAATCAAGTGTTCTCTATGGCTCATTAGTGTCCAAGTGCTGGGCCATTAGAGCAAGGATTTGCAGTACGCAGGACTCCTGCCAAAATCCAGGAACAAATGAAATGTTGAATGACACCTCATCCATATCGGAAACCTTTCTATGGCTTTAGTATGGTTTCCTAGATTAAGCTACAGAATGGTTGGTGATAAAGAATAAATATGCTCACAATGCACACCAGACCATTTTTCCAGGTACAGAAATATATTTAAAAAAAAAACATTTAAAAATGTTTCTTAAGTCCAAATGCCCTTTTAAACTCAAAATTCTATACACAGTTATAAAACAGACTCAAATAATATGCTTTTTAAATATTTCAAGTTGAAACAGCAGCCAACAAAATGAAACTTTAAACTATAGTGGACTTTGGTATGAATACATTCTCACTAATCAACTGGTGACGATATTAACCAGATTGTCAGAGGAAAAAAATACTTAGAAGCACAAAGAATCATTTTCACATATATAGTGCTTTCAATCATATAATGACAGTATTTTTTTTTTTCGGAAGTCTTATTTAAGTTTATAGCGCAAAGCAAAATTGCTCTTGAATTTTAAAAGTGAAATCTGACAGCTTAATCCTTTCGTTGCCGGGCCTTTCTTCACAATTTTCACCTTAGGTGGCTGGAACGTTTTTTTTGTTACTTTTTTTTATTTACAGCTCTGAAAGTTAGTAAAAGTTACCCTAAACCATGTGTTTTCTGAAAGCACAGGATCTGTAGAATTAAAAGGTGGTTCTACTCATTTTATTTGTCCAATTATACGTTTGCAAATGTTTATGTGATATTAAACTCCGCTTTTATTTTTTTATGAAATGGGACCCAGGTGATTCGATCAAAGATAAATCAAATTGTATGCCACATCCCTAAGTCTAATATACCGGAGATAGAATTGTAGCAAAAATTGTGTGGGACTTTTGAGGAACAGCATATTCATAAAAAATAACATTTTATTTCATTTAAAAACATTTTTTTTTGGCCATACAGTAACAAATTCATAATAAAGTGCATTTGTAAAACAGTCATTTCTAACCACTGCAGTAATTCATACAAACAACATAGTCTTTCTGCTCAATGTTTCATGGACGTAGCCCTCTTCCTCAGGAGCTAACAGACATTGGTTGTGCCATCTAGATAGAGTGACAAAAAATGCTTTCAAATAATCATAATAATATAACATAGTTCCACATATCATGCCACAATTCCTCCCCAGGGACCGTAGTGTGCAATCGATTATTTCCTATGATTCAACTATACATGGCGTGGGATTCCCCCGAGGGGGCTCCCTGCCTCTCTTCTCCTCCTCCTCCTCCTCCTCCAGCCTCCAATTATAATAATCCATTTATTTATTTCATTGTTTTCTTTGATTGGTGTGTACCAAAGGTACTATCTACAGCTATTGCTATTATTTATTTATAAATCTTATATTGAAATAAACGGTATATGTTCTCCTCCCAGGGGGTTCTATCAGGGATTAAACAACACATACCTTGGTTCTAATGGTCTGCCCCCAACTCAAACTGTAGTATTTACCTTTTATATTGTAGCCATATCATGTGATTTTACACATCTAAATCATTCCTGCTGTTGTGATGACATAGGAAGATGATCCACTATCCTGATAGTTGACATAAAACGCTCCTTTCATAGATTAACTCTGGCTTCCTCACATCGAGTCTATAAAGTAATAATAATTTAATTTACACTTACTTTCTATTTCTTAAATTGCCTCTGTACAGGGGCCAATAATAATGATGGTAGTATTATAAAAATAGTAACACTTGTTATAATAATGATACTAATCAATGAGTTTATTATAAAGATAATAACATTCATTTACAAGACTGCTTTTAAACGAAAGCCATGTTAATACTGACCTATCACAGAGACCTGCTAGGAGCAGGTAATGCTTATTATTAGGGATGAGCTTGATGTTCGACTCGAACATACGTTTGACTCGAACATCGGCTGTTCGCACGTTCGGCGAATACCGAACGTTATGGGCCGTTCGCGCCAAATTCGTGTGGCGCTCACAGCCCACAATGCACTGCGCCATCGCAGTGCATTGCTGGCTCATGATTGGCGAAGCATGCACGGTGACCCCGCATGCTTGGCCAATCACAGCGCCGGCAGCGAGGAGAGCCATGATTGGCCACAGGCAGGATGCCTGTGGCCAATCATAACTCAGGCTGTGTATTGCACACCCCACACTATATAAGGCCACCAGCGCGGAGGCCTTGTTTAGTGTGTTGATGTCTGTAGGAGTTAGTGGGTGTTCTCTGTGTACCTTCAACACAGTATACACCGTTCGTTATCGACCGATTTAGCGTTCTTGCTCTTCTGTAATTGAGCGTTTAGCAATCTGCAGGAGTTTGTGGGTGTTGTCTGCGTGCCCTGAGCGCAGTATACACCATTATATCCACCTATATAGCTAGCTATATTGCTCTTCTGTAATAGAGCTTCAGAGTCAGTTGTAGGAGATTGTGCGTGTTGTCTGTGTGCCCTGACCGCAGTATACACCATTATATCCACTTATATAGCTAGCTATATTGCTCTTCTGTAATAGAGCTTGCAGTCAGTTGTAGATTGTGCGTGTTGTCTGCGTGCCCTGACCGCAGTATACACCATTATATCCACCTATATAGCTAGCTACATTGCTCTTCTGTAATAGAGCTTGCAGTTGGTTGTAGGAGATTGTGCGTGTTGTCTGCGTGCCCTGACCGCACTATAAACCTTATATCCACCTATATAGCTAGCTATATTGCTCTTCTGTAATAGAGCTTGCAGTCAGTTGTAGGAGATTGTGCGTGTTGTCTGCGTGCCCTGACCGCACTATACACCATTATATCCACCTATATAGCTAGCTATATTGCTCTTCTGTAATAGAGCTTGCAGTCAGTTGTAGGAGATTGTGCGTGTTGTTTGCGTGCCCTGACCGCACTATACACCATTATATCCACCTATATAGCTAGCTATATTGCTCCTCTGTAATAGAGCTTGCAGTCAGTTGTAGGAGATTGTGCGTGTTATCTGCGTGCCCTGACCGCACTATACACCATTATATCCACCTATATAGCTAGCTATATTGCTCTTCTGTAATAGAGCTTTCAGTCAGCTGTAGGAGATTGTGCGTGTTGTCTGCGTGCCCTGACCGCACTATATACCATTATATCCACCTATATAGCTAGCTATATTGCTCTTCTGTAATAGAGCTTGCAGTCAGTTGTAGGAGATTATGCGTGTTGTCTGCGTGCCCTGACTGCACTATACACCATTATATCCACCTATATAGCTAGCTATATTGCTCTTCTGTAATAGAGCTTGCAGTCAGTTGTAGGAGATTGTGCGTGTTGTCTGCGTGCCCTGACCACAGTATACACTTTATCCACTGTGACCTGGGGACAGGTAGGATGTATAAAGCTCCCTGGGATTAGAAGTTTCTCAGGCACAGATACCAAATCCAGAGATGAAGTGACAAACAGTGCTGTGTTTATTTGTGGTATATACAAGTCCATATACAGGTGCTGTACAGTGCTCCAGAAAACAAAATAAAGGGCAAAGTAGTAAAAACACAAATCCTAGCCGTGTCACGGCTCTAACTATACAATCTGCAGGCCCTCACTACCAGGCTGAACAAGCCTAATGCTTGTCAGTCTCTACAAAAAAACTGCTTAACAGCTTTTACCAACCTTACTCTCTTCACAGACCAACTTTGTGTGAATGTCCCAGGCAGAGAGCAAAGGCTGTCTGCTCAGGTGAGCTTAAATTAGCCTGGGGAAGAGGACCAAGACCCGAAATGGATCATGGATCACAGATTCCTAAACATGTATGAGAGGAGCCTGGGAGAGGTATAAACCCTCAACAAGGAGAGGCAGACAGGCGCGAGCCGATAAAAGAGGGCAAGCAGGCTCTGTGTCTAGAGACAACAGTGTTGGTCGTGGACGCGGTGCATCGTCATCATCAGCACGTGGCCATGGGACACGCTTGTCCTTCTTTTCGGCAGCTGGACGTGTTGAGCCGCATTATGCCGAAGACTTGGCAGAGTGGATGACCAAGCCCTCTTCATCCTCCTCATCCTCTCTCACCCAGGCTCAGGGTACTAGCAAAGCAGCTGCCAACGCATCGTCTTCCCTCGTCTCAATGTCATCATCAGTGACTCCTTCCCTAGACCCACCACGTCCTCCTGAGGAGTCCCCTGAACTCTTTGAGCACAGTATTGAGTACATGCTCCAGGAGGATGGCCAGTGTTTTGTAGGCTCTGATGATGATACTCAGCTAGAGGAAGGCAGTAGCGTGAGCGCAGAGAGAGGGGATGCTCAAGAAGGACAGCAATCTGGCAGTCATGTTCCACAAGCTGCAGCATACTGCCAGGTTTTCTCCAGCGATGAAGAGGGAGGGGATGATGAGGGCACTGACTCCACGTGGGTGCCTGGTAGGAGAGAGGAGGAGGAGGCACATGTCCAACGAGGCAGGATGCCCTCCGGGGGCCAGCTTAGGGGCAGCACACTGACTGAATCACACCGCAGAGCTCCGCCTGTGCAGGGCGCTGCCTCTGCGCGTTATTCTAAAAGTTCTTTAGTGTGGGCCTTTTTTGAGACGAGTGCATCAGATCGCACCGCTGCTATTTGCAACATATGTCTCAAGCGTATCTCGCGTGGCCAAAACATCAGCCGCTTGTGCACCACATGCTTGACCAGACATATGTTGACCTGCCATGCAGCTCGTTGGCAAGCATACCTCAAAGACCCACACCAAAGAACAAAGTGGACTTCTCCTTGCTCCTCATCAGCTGGGATCTCCAACCCCACTAGACCTTCAGTCCTCTCTGAAACCTGCTCTGAGAGGAATGAAGGTGTAGAATTAGGTGTGTCACAGCCAAGTGCTTCCGGGCACTCTGCTAGCAGTACACCCACGTCTGATTATAGCAGGCAAATGTCCCCGCCCCAGCTGCTGGACCGTCGAAAGAAGTTCACTCCCAGCCATCCACATGCCCAGCGGTTGAATGCTAGCTTGGCTAAATTGCTAGCACTTCAACTGCTGCCTTTTCAGTTGGTAGATTCGGCCCCCTTCCGTGAGTTTGTACAATGTGCGGTTCCTCAGTGGCAGGTCCCCAAACGCCACTTTTTCTCACAGAAGGTGATTCCGGCTCTCTACCGGCATGTGGAAGGCAATGTCCTTGCCTCGCTGGACAGGACGCTCAGCGGAAAAGGGGAATATTACCACTGACTCATGGTCCAGCAGGCATGGACAGGGACTTACCTGTCTTTCATGGCCCATTGGGTCACTCTTCTGGTAGCTGGGAAGGATGCAGGACAAGGTGCAGTAGTGTTGGAGGTTGTTCCGCCACCACGCCTCCAAAATGCTACTACTGGTTGTGACACACCTCTCTCCTCCACCCCCTCCTCTTCTTCTTCCTCCATGGCCTCTTCCAGTGCTCTGTCCTCAGAACCAGCGGTCCTCCTTAGGCGTTCAAGGGGCTACGCAAGTACGCAGACAAAACAATGCCCTGCTGTGCTTGCGCTGGTTTGTTTGGGGGACAGGAGCCACACTGGGGCAGATATTTTGTCAGCTCTGCAGGGGCAGGCCGAGAGGTGGTTGACGCCACGCCAGCTTAAGCCAGGAATGGTGGTTTGCGACAATGGCACCAACCTCCTATCCGCCCTCCGACAGGGACAACTGACCCATGTGCCCTGTGTGGCTCACGTCCTTAACCTGGTGGTGCAGCGGTTTTTGGGCAGGTACCCGGGCTTACAGGATGTCCTGAAGCAGGCCAGGAAAGTCTGTGTGCATTTCCGTCAATCATTTAATGCCTGTGCTCGGCTGGCTGAGCTCCAAAAGGAGTTGAACCTGCCCAAGAACCGCCTTATATGTGACATGCCCACCAGGTGGAACTCAACGTTGGCCATGCTGCAGCGGGTGCACACGCAGCAGATGGCCATCAATGAGTACCTGTGCGACTACGGCACCAGGACAGGGCCAGGGGAACTCGCTTTTTTCTCACCACGCCAGTGGGGCATGATCAGGGATGCATGCACTGTCCTGTCACCGTTTGAGGAGGCCACAAGGATGGTGAGCAGTGACAGTGCATGCATCAGTGACACTGTACCTCTTGTCCACCTGTTGGAGCATACGCTGCGTGGAATAATGGACAGGGCACTTGAGGCCGAACAGAGGCAGGAAGAGGAGGACTTCCTTGCCATTTAAGGCCCCCTTTATCCAGACAGTGTTCCTGCTGTCCCACCCATCACACAGGAAGAGGACGAGGAGGAGGAGGAGGAAGAGGAGGATAATTGTGTCAGCATGGAGATGGAGGCATCAGCAGCAGTCTTGTAGGGATGATTTACAGTCCCAAGAAACCCGTGAACTTGTACGTGGCTGGGAGGAGGTAGCTGCGGATCATGTTGTTCTTAGTGACCCAGAGGACTCCGGACCGAATGCCTCAGCTAACCTACGCTGCATGGCCTCCCTGATCCTGCAAAGCCTGTGGAAGGATCCTTGCATTCTTCGGATCAAGGAGAGGGACCATTACTGGCTGGCCACTCTCCTTGATCCACGGTAAAAGGGTAAGGTTGCCGACCTTATCTTGCCATCGCAGAGGGAGCAGAGGATGAGACATCTCCGGGAGGCCTTGCAGAAAGGTCTGTGCAATGCGTTCCCAGAGACTGGGAGGTTACAAACTCCTGGTCCTGGACAACGTGTTTATCATATAAATGTACGCACCGAGGCCAAGATGCCGAGAGCGGTCGATGTTGCGACTCGGCGCAGACCACCCCTGAAGGTGGCATAGAGGGTGGTTGCACCAAGAGGCACAAGCTACCAGTAGGACAGTCACTTGCTAGTAGATCAGCAGGTAGCTTGAGCAGAGCTTGAAAGGTGATGTCCCGTGGGAAGGTCCAGAAGCCATGGTAGCAAGTCCATAAGGCAAAGGCAGAATCCAGGAGACAGGCCAGGGGTCAAACACATTCCAGATCAGAAGACAATTCATACCAGGAACGCTGAGACAGAAGGATAATCCAAGACAAGCCGGGGGTCGAACACAGGAGATAGCAGGTAAGTCCAGATGCAGGCTGAGGGTCAAACACGTTCAGAAAGTGGGAGTCCAAGGTCAAGCCAGAGGTCGGGTCAGGAGAAGATCAGCGAGGTTGATGAGGCCAGCCGGGTCACAACAGGTAATACAGATCACAGGAACAGACGTGGGAATCACCGGAAGCTGAAGACGAACCAGAAGTGTGTTTGGATGACCTCACTTCCTTTATAGGTCAGCGAGGGGTCACACCCTGTGTGTGTGTGTGCTTTAGTTTATTCCTATTGCAAGGTTTTGTTTTTGCATTTAGTTTATTCCTATTGTTTATTCCTATCACAGCTGTGCGCCAGAGCGCTTTACCCATGCGCATCCTATGACAGTGCCCGCCCCCGAGGGGCGGCCTCCAGACGCCCAAGCTAGCCATCAATTCCGGATGTTGCTGATGGAATGTCTTCATTAATTTGGGAGCATGAAGGTTCTTGGGTGGTTCCCAGGAGTTATCTTCTGAAGGATACCCCTTCCATTTTACCAGGTATTATATTTGTCTACCGACTTTCCTGCATCCTAGTAAAGCTTCCACTTCAAATTCATCTTCTCCATCGATCTTGATAGGTGGAGGAGGAGGCACTTCTCTTCCAGGAAAAGGACTAGGAACCAATAGCTTCAAAAGGGGGCATGGAAAACAGGGTGTATTCTGTACGATTCAGGGAGAGCTAGTTCAAAGGCTACAGGATTTATTACCCTTTTGATTTTGAATGGTCCTATGAATCTGGAACCCAGCTTGCGTGTCGGACAAGGAAGTTTAAGATTAGTGGCAGATAGCCAGACTTCCTTACCAATTTTAAAGGTAGGGCTCTCCTTCCTTCCCCTATCATGGTATTTCTTGTAATCATCCTGGGCCTTCTGTATGGTCTCCTGGATCCTTTGGAAATTAGATTGGATGGCGGCTATCCGATCTTGGACCGCAGGAACAGTGGATTCTGGGATGGAGTTGGAGAGGAAAGAAGGGTGAAACCCACAGTTGATCAAAAAGGGAGTCTGGTTGGTAGTTGTATGAATTGAATTATTGTAGGCGAATTCTGCATATGGCAACAGGGCCGACCAATCATTTTGAGATCCTGAACAAAAGCAGTGAAGATACTGCTCAAGGGTTTGGTTTTTCCGTTCAGTTTGCCCGTTACTTTGGGGATGATATGCCGATGACAAACAGATCTTGATTTACAGTATCTTGCAGAGTTCTCTCCAGAATCTAGAGGTGAACTGTGGACCACTATCTGACGTGATACTGCTGGGAACCCCATGGAGCCTGACAACCTCCTTAATAAAGAGATTGGCAGTTTCCAGAGCAGAGGGGGTACCGACCATAGGTAGGAAATGGGCCATCTTTGAAAGATGGTCGACTACTACCAGAATTGTGGTGAAACCTTCCGAGGGCGGTAGCTCCACAATAAAATCCATTGACACGTCTGCCCAAGGCCGGTCAGGAAGGGGCAAAGGCCTTAACAGGCCCCAGGGCTTGATCTTGGGACCCTTGTTACGCTGGCACGGTACACAAGAGGCAATGTAAGTCTGGCAGTCCTGTCTCCAACCTTGCCACCAGAAAGAACGAGAGATCAGTTCCACTGTTTTCTGTGTCCCAAAGTGGCCGGCCAATTTGCGATCATGACAAGTCCTTAGAACTTGAGTCCTAATCTCAAGGGGAACGAAGACCTTGTTTCAGGCCCAAAACAGATTGTCACGTTTTTTAAAGGTAGATAGGACTGGGTCACTGCAATGGACTGAAGCTGTTTTGATGGCCGTAATTAAGTCAGGCTGTGGGAGTAGAAGAAATTTTTGAGGCGACAAGATCGTACTAGGCTCCGTTACCTGGGAGGACTCAGGGAACATGCGCAAGAGCGCATCCGCTTTGTTGTTCTTGAATCCGGGCCGAGATATGGAACTGGAATCTTGAAAAGAATAGCGCCCAATGGGCTTGACGGGGTCTTAAGCGTTTGGCAGTCCGCAGATATTCAAGATTCTTTTGATCTGTGAATATTGTGATGGGATGAGTGGCTCCTTCCAAGAGGTATCTCCACTCCTCCAGACCGAACTTGATGGCCAATAGTTCTCGGTCGCCTACGTCATAATTCCTCTCCGATGGGCTCAGCTTCCGAGATGTGAAAGCCACCGGGTGTAACAAAGCTTTAGGCCCTTGTCGTTGTGAGAGGATGGCTCCTGTGGCTCGGAGGCATCTACTTCCAGTACAAATGGTAGTACTGGATCGGGATGCCATAAAATAGGAGCTGAGGTGAACAAGGTCTTCAGTTTGGTAAAGGCTTCTTGGGCTTCTTGAGACCACTGAACTCGGGTGTGTTGGCGGGTCAGCTGAGTAATGGGGGCGACTATTGAAGAGAACCCGGCGATTAATCTGCGATAGAAGTTAGCGAAGCCTATAAACCTTTGCATGGCTTTCTTATCCCTTGGAGCAGGCCATTCCAAGATTGCCTTGATTTTTTGGGGGTCCATGGAGATGCCCTCGGTAGAAATGACGAATCCTAAGAATTGAACGGTAGTGATCTTAAATTCACATTTCTCTCGCCTTAAGGTACAACCGATGTTGTCGGAGGATCGTGAGGATTTTGCGCACGTGGACCCTGTGGAGTTCAAGAGAAGCAGAGAAAATAAGGATATCATCTAAATATACCACTATAAAATCATCAAGATAGTCTCTGAAGATATAATTTACTAAATGCTGAAATGTGGCCGGGGCATTGCACATGCCAAAGGGTATAACAAGATATTCATAGGGGCCAAATCTCGATCTGAAGGCTGTCTTCCATTCATCCCCAGCATGGATTCTAATGAGATTGTAGGCCCCCCGCAAGTCCAGTTTGGAAAATATTTTGGCAGATCCTAAGCGCTGGAATAACTCAGGGATGAGTGGAAGTGGATAGCAGTTTTTGATTGTGACTTTATTAAAGTTCCCTGTAGTCAACACATGGCCTAAGGGATCCGTCCTTTTTTCCCACGAAGAAAATACCTGCCCCTGCTGGCGAAGAAGATGGGCGAATGAACACCTTTTCAAGATTTTCATCAATGTAGGCTTTAAGAGCCTTTAGTTCAGTCTCGGATAAGGGGAATATTCGTCAAAAAGGGATCTCAGAGCTGGGTAACAGTTCAATGGGGCAGTCATATGGTCTGTGTGGTGGTAGATGGTCAGCCTTCTTTTTATCGAAGACGTCCTTAATATCGGAATAGACCTGAGGAATGTGCTGAAGGTGATTAGTGGTGGGAGCCACGGTCATTCAAGGAGCTGGAATGGAATCAAAACAATGCTGCATACAGTAGGCGGATGTAAGGGACACTTCCTTCTTGTTCCAACTGATCTGGGGATCATGAGCCTGCAACCAAGGAAGTCCCAGGATGATAGGGAACATGGGAGATGATATTAGATCGAAGCGTAGGAGTTCTCTATGGCCAGAGTCTGTAATAGTAAGCAAAGGTAGTGTCTCCTGTGTTACTGGACCTGAGTGTGGCAGAGATCCATCTGCTAAATGGACTAGAAGGTGTGTTGCTTTATTCTGGCTTGGAATGCGTAGTTGCTGTGCAAGGGAGATGTCCAAAAAGCAACTACATGCCTCCGAGTCAATCACGGCTGGGAGTGGGATTTTCTCTTCTGCCAGCTGTAGGGAAACAGAGAGAGTCACATAAGTTTTAGCAGGACCAACACTCTGGTAGTTCATTATACACCGTGGGGGCAACTTACGGGGTCTCACGGGACAGCTGTGAATGAAATGTCCAAGCCCCCCACAGTATAAGCACAGATTGGCTTGGCATCTTCGTTGTTGCTCTTCTGGGGTGAGACGAGGACGGACCAAACCTAGCTGCATGGGCTCCCCTTCCGAAGCCGAGGGACCCAAAGGAACCGGAATGGGCGGATACGGGACAGTGGCCTTAGGAAGCATCCAACTAGGCCGAGGGGCCTGGAGGCGTTCGGAGCGCCGCTCGCACATCCGTCTGTCCACTTTTGTGGCCAACTGGATTAATTCCTCCAGGGAGGCAGGAGTCTCTACTCTGGCCAACTCGTCCTTTAGGTTCTCGGAGAGCCCTAACCGGTATTTGTAACGCAGGGCCGCCTCGTTCCAGCCGGTGTCAGTTGACCACTTGCTAAACTCAGTGGTGTAATCCTCCACCGGTCTCCTCCCCTGTGAGAGAGCATGCAGGGTAGCCTCAGCCGCGGCAGTACGCTGAGGGTCGTCATATAATTGTCCCATGGCCTCAAAGAAGGTGTCCATGGAGTTTAACAAGGGGCTTCTCTGTTCCATAAGGCTATGGGCCCAGGCCTGGAGTTCCTCAGCCAAAAGAGAAATAATAAACCCGACCTTGACGATCTCCGAAGAAAAGGTCCTGGGTTGCAAAGCCAAGTACAAGGAACATGCATTTTTAAAGGCTCTGAATTTCTTTTGGTCGCCTGAAAATCACTCAGGCGTTGGTACTCGTGGTTCGGGTACTGCCATCATCATACCGGGTGGAGGCTGGACATGAGGTGTGGAGGCACCGCTGACTGAGGCTTGCGTAGGATTTGTGGGTGCCGGAGCTGTGGCTAGTCGCTGAAGCCTGCTGTCGATCTGTGCATAGCCATCCTGTAGTTTCTGTACTGCTTCTGTGAGTGCAGAGACTTGCTGGCACAGGACTTCTAATGGAGAACCCACTCTGTTGGCCTCTGTCATGGCTGGTTCGTACTATCATATAAAGGTACTCACCGAGGCCAAGATGCCGAGAGCGGTCTCTGTTGCGACTCGGCGCAGACCACCCCTGAAGGTGGCACAGAGGGTGTTTGCACCAAGAGGCACAAGCTACCAGTAAGACAGTCACTTGCTAGTAGATCAGCAGGTAGCTTGAGCAGAGCTGAAAGGTGATGTCCCGTGGGAAGGTCCAGAAGCAATGGTAGCAAGTCCGTAAGGCAAAGGCAGAATCCAGGAGACAGGCCAGGGGTCAAACACAGTCCAGATCAGAAGACAACATGTACCAGGAACGCTGAGACAGAAGGATAATCCGAGACAAGCCGGGGGTCGAACACAGGAGATAGCAGGTAAGTCCAGATGTAGGCTGAGGGTCAAACACGTTCAGAAAGCGGGAGTCCAAGGTAAAGCCAGAGGTCGGGTCAGGAGAAGATCAGCAAGGTCGATGAGGCAATCCGGGTCACAACGGGTAATACAGATCACAGGAACAGACGTGGGAATCACAGAAAGCTAAAGACAAACCAGCAGTGTGTTTGGATGACCTCACTTCCTTTATAGGTCAGCGAGGGGTCACACCCTGCGTGTGTGTGCTTGTGTGCTTTAGTTTATTCCTATTGCACACAGCTGTGCGCCAGAGCGCTTTACCCATGCGCATCCTATGACAGTGTTGCTGAGGCATCGGTCAGAAGGAGCGGTGGAGAAGGTGGCCGTCTGACCGATGCGTTCAGACAATTTTTTAGTCCGAAGCCCCAAGGTATGATCGGTTCCAGCAACCATCGCCAGCGTCTGATTTACATGGTGCAGGAATACCTAGGGGCAAGGTCAGACTTGGACACCTTTCCCACCGAAAATCCTCTGGCTTACCAGGTCTTGAGGATGGATCACTGGCCAGAGCTTACACAGTATGCAATTGAGCTACTGGCCTGTCCAGCGTTCTTTTGGAACGCACCTTCAGTGCTGCTGGTGGCTTTGTTACCGATCACAGGGTGTGCCTGTCCACCGACTCAGTTGATCCACTGACCTTCATAAAGATGAATCAGTCTTGGATCACCCACAGCTACCAAGCACCTGAAGCTGATGTAACCAAATAATTTTTTTTGGAAATATCACATCCCTTCAAGACTGCCTATGCTGATGCTGAGTGACTGTCCTGTTATGTTGATTGTCTATCCTCTTCCTCCTCCGCTGATATGTTGGAAGAACATTTTTGGTTCTGGGTGATGCCACCAGCTCAATTTTTTTCCAGCCCCTGTCTAACAGGGGCATTTAATTACAATTTTTGATGCAATGCTTTGCAGCAGGGCTCATTCCTGCACTACAACTAGAGTATATGGGAGAGGTTGCAGTGTCGTGGCACCAGCACCAGTGCCTAAGGCCCAATTTTTCAGCCCCTGTTTAACAAGGGCGTTTAATTACAATTTTTCATGCAATGCTTTGCAGCAGGGCTCATTCCTCCACTACAACTAGAGTATATGGGAGCGGTTGCAGTGTCGTGGCACCAGCACCAGTGCCTAAGGCCCAATTTTTCAGCCCCTGTTTAACAGGGGCGTTTAATTACAATTTTTGATGCAATGCTTTGCAGCAGGGCTCATTCCTGCACTACAACTAGAGTATATGGGAGAGGTTGCAGTGTCGTGGCATCAGCACCAGTGCCACCAGCCCAATTTTTCAGCCCCTGTTTAACAGGGGCATTTAATTACAATTTTTGATGCAATGCTTTGCAGCAGGGCTCATTCCTGCACTACAACTAGAGTATATGGGAGAGATTGCAGTGTCGTGGCACCAGCACCAGTGCCACCAGCCCAATTTTTCAGCCCCTGTTTAACAGGGGCATGTAATTACCATTCTTGATATAATATTTCACAGCAGGGCCCGTTCCTGTGCCCACCCAGAGTAACTGTGAGGACTTATACAGTTGTGGCACCAGCACCAAAACCACCAAAGGTCAATTTTTCTACCACTGTTCAACAATGGCATTTAATTACAATTCTTGATATAATCGTTCACAGCAGGGCGCTCCAGCGCCCATCAAGAGTCACTTTGAGGGCTTACAATGTTGTGGCAACACCTTTTTTCGCCATTTCTGCAGAGCATATAGGGCAGGCCCCTACTTTCAAACATCCAACTTACAAACGTCTCCTACTTGCAAATGGAAGGAGACAACAGGAAGTGAGATGAAAAAAGACGGACGGCAAAAAAAATTATACAGGGGTGATAACCCTTCCCTATGTTTTCCAAAAAGCTTAAAAATAGATTTTTTGACTGGAGCTACACTTTAAAAATGTACCAGTTCAAAATTACAAACAGATTCTACTTAACACAACAAATCTACATAGTCCCTGTCTTGTTTGTACCGCCTGTATACTGCTGTTCTGAGTATATAGGGCCTGGGGGCCCCATATCTTTCCTTTTTTTAGTATGGGTACAGGGTTCCCCTTAATATCCGTACAAGACCCAAAGGGGCTGGTAATGGGCAAGGGGGGCTACCCATGCCATTTTTCTCAATGATTTTCATCCATATTGCCAGAACCAGATATTACATTAAAAACGCAAGCAGTTTGAAATGACTTTTTTTCCGTTAAATGTCATTTTGTGCAGGGACTGTTCTAAACACGGGAAACACATGGCACTTCACAGGTATACTATAGACACCCTCCCCCCCCCCCCCCCCGGCACATTATTTAAAGGAATATATCACTTTTTTTCACTTTAATTGTCATTAAAATCAGTGCTCTCGCCAAAACAGCCATTTTTAAAAACATTTTAGGCATTGACCCATGTCCCCTGGGGCAGGAGCCAGGTCCCCAAACCCCTTTTAGGACAGTATCTTGCATATTAGCCATTAAAATTAGCACTTTTTATTTCGAACGTTCGAGTCCCATAGACTTCAATGGGGTTCTAAAGTTCGTACAAATTTTCGGTCCGTTCGAAAGTTCTGGTGCGAACCGAACCGGGGGGGTGTTCGGCTCATCCCTACTCCTAAGTCCAACAGCTGCTGGGTGTCCTCTCCTTACATTAGAGGTTTACAATTCATTCTAGTTTCAAACATATCTAGACAACAATGTCCTAAACTTCTTTTTAGATAAATTATCATTGCCAAATGTAGTTAACCCTGTATATGGAAAAAGCATTGTATTTAGTTGGCAAACGAACAATGTTTACTACGACCGATTACTGTGCCCACGAACATGAAAGTAGCCATTTTAACCACTTAAGGACCGCCGTATTGCCATTGTACGTCATCACAATGGCACAGGCAGGCACAAGCACGTAGATGTACGTGCCTGCCTTCCAGCGGGTGGGGGGTCCGATCGGACCCCCTCCCGCTGGATACGGCGGTCCGTTTCCCTCCAGGAGCGATCCGTGATGAGGGGATGGCCGTTGGTTTCTGGCCACCCCCTCTGGATCGCTCCTGACCAATGACGTACTTCCTCCCACTGTGTATTGTTTACACAGGAAGGAGGAAGTGATGTCATTCTCCTCGGGGCGGTCTTTTTGACCGGACTACGAGGAGAAGACACAAAGTAAGTGCACCAAAACACTACACTGACACATAGGTACACAACCCCCCCCCCGATCGCCCCCCCCCCAGTCACAGTGTCACTGATTGCATTGATCATTTCTTTACTGATCAATGCATTCAGTATCAGTTGTAACAGTTAAAACTGTCAGGGCAGTTAGTGTTAGGTCCAGGGTAGCCCCCTATCACCCCCAATAAAGATTTAACCCCCTGATTGCCCCTAGAGTTAACCCTTTCACCCCCTTTTGCCAGTGTCCCTAAGCGATCATTTTTCTGATCGCTGCATCAGTGTCGCTACTGTCGCTAGGTAGCTAGTTATTTTTTTAGGTTCACCGCCAGGTTTTTATATCGCTAGGTACCCCGATATACTACCCAATAATGGTTTTAACCCCCTGATTGCTCCTAGTTAACCCTTTCATCCCCTTTTGCCAGTGTCACTAAGCGATCATTTTTCTGATCGCTGTATCAGTGTTGCTACTGTCGCTAGGTAGCTAGTTATTTTTTTAGGTTCACCGCCAGGTTTTTATATCGCTAGGTACCCCGATATACTACCCAATAATGGTTTTAACCCCCTGATTGCTCCTAGTTAACCCTTTCACCCCCTTTTGCCAGTGTCACTAAGCGATCATTTTTCTGATCGCTGCATTAGTGTCGCTACTGTCGCTAGGTAGCTAGTTATCTTTTTAGGTTTACCGCCAGGTTTTTATATCGCTAGGTACCCCGATATACTACCCAATAATGGTTTTAACCCCCTGATTGCCCCTAGTTAACCCTTTCACCCCCTTTTGCCAGTGTCACTAAGCAATCATTTTTCTGATCGCTGCATCAGTGTCGCTACTGTCGCTAGGTAGCTAGTTATTTTTTTAGGTTCACCGCCAGGTATTTATAGCGCTAGGTACCCCGATATACTACCCAATAATGGTTTTAACCCCCTGATTGCCCCTAGTTAACCCTTTCACCCCCTTTTGCCAGTGTCACTAAGCGATCATTTTTCTGATCGCTGCATTAGTGTCGCTAGTGTCGCTAGTTTCGCTAGGTAGCTAGTTTTTTTTAGGTTCACCGCCAGGTTTTTATAGCGCTAGGTACCCCGATATACTACCCAATAATGGTTTTAACCCCCTGATTGCCCCTAGTTAACCCTTTCACCCCCTTTTGCCAGTGTCACTAAGCGATCGTTTTTTCTGATCGCTGCATTAGTGTCACTAGTGTCGTTAGGTAGCTAGTTATTTTTTTAGGTTCACCGTTAGGTTTTTATAGCGTTAGGTACCCCCATATACTACCCAATAATGGTTTTAACCCCCTGATTGCCCCTAGTTAACCCTTTCACCAGCGATCACAGTATAAGTGTCACTGGTGACGCTGGTTAGCCAGTTAGTTATTTAGGTTCCCCGTCAGGTTTTTATATAGTGCCAGGGACCCCCATATACTACCTAATAAAAATGTGAACCCCCTGATTGCCCCTAGTTAACCCTTTCACCACTGATCACCGTATAAGTGTTACGGGTGACTCTGGTTAGTTTGCTTTTTATAGCATCGGGGCACCCACCATTTATTACCCAATAAAGGTTTAACCCCCTGATCACCCGGCGGGTGATATCAATTAGGTTTTAGGGTCAGGGTCTGTGTCGCCCCAGGCAGCGCTAGGTTAGTGCCAGTACCGCTAACACCCACACGCAAGCATAAACCTCCTGTAGTGGTATAGAATCTGAACAGATCAATATCTGATCTGATCAGATCTATACTAGCGTCCCCAGCAGTTCAGGGTTCCAAAAAAACGCATTGTTAGCGGGATCAGCCCAGATACCTGCTAGCACCTGCGTTTTGCCCCTCTGCCCAGCCCACTCAAGTGCAGTATCGATCGATCACTGTCACTTACAAAACACTAAACACATAACTGCAGCGATCGCAGAGTCAGGCCTGATCCCTGCGATCGCTAACAGTTTTTTGGTAGCATTTTATATTTAAATCCGGAAGGCAGTGCTTGGTTTTTGGGGTCCCGTACGTGGCTAGGCTCCCAAAAAGTCCCCCACATGTGGTATCCCCGTACTCGGGAGAAGCAGCAGAATTTATTTTGGGGTGTAATTTGACTTATGCCCATAGCATGTGTGAGCAATATATCATTTAGTGACAACTTTGTGCAAAACAAAAAAAGGTTGTAATATTCCCGCAACTTGTGGCAAAATATAAAATATTCCATGGACTCAACATGCCTCTCAGTAAATAGCTTGGGGTGTCTACTTTCCAAAATGGGGGGTTTTGTGCTATTTTGGCATTTTATGGCCTTCTAAACTGTGATAGGTCGTGAGGAGTCAAATCAAAAATTTGCACCCTTAGAAATCCTGAAGGTGGTAATTGGTTTTCGGGGTGCCGTGCGCGACTAGACTCCCAAAAAGTCCCACGCATGTGGTATCCCCATACTCGGGAGAAGTAGCGGAATATATTTTGGGGTGCAATTCCACATATAACCATGGCATGTGTGAGCAATATATCATTTAGTGACAACTTTTTGTAAAAAAAAAATTTTTTTTTATTTTTTGTCATTATTCAATCCCTTGGGACAAAAAAAAAAAATATTCAATGGTCTCAACATGGCCCTCAGCAAATAGCTTGGGGTGTCTACTTTCCAAAATGGGGTCATTTGGGGGGGTTTTGTGCCATCTTGGCATTTTATGGCCTTTAAAACTGTGATAGGTAGTGATAGGTAGTGAGGAGTAAAATAAAAAATGTATGCCCTTAGAAATCCTGAAGGCGGTGCTTGGATTTCGGGGTCCCATACGCGGCTAGGCTCCCAAAAAGTCCCACACATGTGGTATCCCTGTACTCAGGAGAAGCAGCAGAATGTATTTTGGGGTGTCATTTCACATATGCCCATAGCATGTGTGAGCAATATATCATTTAGTGACAACTTTGTGCAAAAAAAAAAAAGTTTGTAATATTCCCGCAACTTGTGGCAAAATATAAAATATTCCATGGACTCAACATGCCTCTCAGTAAATAGCTTGGGGTGTCTACTTTCCAAAATGGGGTCATTTTGGGGGGTTTTGTGCTATTTTGGCATTTTATGGCCTTCTAAACTGTGATAGGTAGTGAGGAGTCAAATCAAAAATTTGCACCCTTAGAAATCCTGAAGGTGGTAATTGGTTTTCGGGGTGCCGTGCGCGACTAGACTCCCAAAAAGTCCCACACATGTGGTATCCCCATACTCGGGAGAAGTAGCGGAATATATTTTGGGGTGCAATTCCACATATAACCATGGCATGTGTGAGCAATATATCATTTAGTGACAACTTTTTGTAAAAATATTTATTTATTTATTTATTTTTTTGTCATTATTCAATCCCTTAGGACAAAAAAAATAAATATTCAATGGGCTCAACATACCCATCAGCAATTTCCTTGGGGTGTCTACTTTCCAAAATGGGGTCATTTGGGGGGGTTTGTACTGCCCTGCCATTTTAGCACCTCAAGAAATGAGATAGGCAGTCATAAATTAAAAGCTGTGTAAATTCCAGAAAATGTACTCTAGTTTGTAGACGCTATAACTTTTGCGCAAACCAAAAAATATACGCTTATTGACATTTTTTTTACTAAAGACATGTGGCTGAATAAATTTTGCCCTCAATGTATGACTAAAATTTTGTTTATTCGATTTTTCTTATAACAAAAAGAAGAAAATATATTTTTTTTTCAACATTTTCGCTCTTTTTCCATTTATATCGCAAAAAATAAAAATCGCAGAGGCAATCAAATACCATCAAAAGAAAGCTCTATTTGTGGGAAGAAAAGGACGCAAATTTTGTTTGGGTGCAATATTGCATGACCGCGCAATTACCAGTTAAAGCAGCGCAGTGCGAAATTGGAAAAAGACCTCTGGTCCTTAAGGTGTTTATTGGTCCGGGGCTGAAGTGGTTAAACTGTACAACAGTAAAGAAAAGGACATGGCGCAGCATGTAAGTAAAATGACGATCGTTATAACTAAGGTATGATTTTAAGTTGGTACATCAGTGGCCTATACTGCTTATAGATTGAGGCCTATATTCGGTCAAGATTAGGAGAGTTTAGCCTGACATTAGGGTTTGTCTTGTGTTGTGTCTTGCAGAGAAATGTATCTATTCAATGACGAGGACTTTTTGCCCATATTCATTGATGTGCACAGGGAGCTGCCCTGTCTGTGGCAGGTAAACCACCCCTTTTATATAAATAAACCAAATAGAAAGGCAGCGCTGGATCAATTGGTGGAATTTGTGAAGCCAGTGATCCCCGCGGCAGACATCCCATATTTGAAGCCCCTAATTGGTGGCATGAGGAGCACTTATAATAGGGAGCACAAGAAGGTCCAGGATTCCCCGAGGTCAGGAGCTGCAGAAGATGACATTTATGTACCCAGGCTGTGGTACTATGACAGACTGCATTTTCTGGCAGGCCAGCACTCTCCAGTCTTCCTTCAAGGCTTCCTTCTCCCCAGCTGAGGTTTCCAACGCCTAACCTGGGCCTTCCAGGCAGCAACATGTGGAGGAGCCCAGCTTGAGCCAGGTATAGAATTCTTCTAAATATTTATGGGTGTCAAATTAATGATGTTAATTTTGATCACTAATTTATGATTTCACAAAGTGTTTTACATATCAATAGACAGTAGTGGCCACAAATTATTGGGACAAGAATGAAAAATGCTGGGGTCAGAATGAGTGTCTTTTCTATTTCTTAACTTTCATTTTACAACAGTCATGAGATGAAAATTGTGTGATTGATGAACCAAAAACTAAAAGTATGTCCCTTTTTCATACACAGGAAAGCCTCAGCCAGGCCTTGGAAAGTGACAGCCAGGAGGGGCCGGGCCCGGTAGCCTGCCTGAATCGCAGGTCCCTCCCCTAGGCCTTCCACAAAAAAGTGCCAGGAAGAGGAGTAATGTGAAGGAGGCAGCAATTGGCCTATTTTTGAAGACTACTGCAGCCCTCAGAACCCCACCTCCCCACAGTGTTCAAGAGGACTTTGCGTACATTACAGCCTGCAAAATGCTGGAAAATGGAGAAGGACCAATGTCTCTTATGTGTGGAAATCATCTTGCAAGCCCTAAATAAGGGGCTGAGGGGCCAACTCACAAGACAAACCCACATTTGTGAATTGAACCATGGCCCTCCTCCTCCTCCAGGTCCTACTCCTCCTCCTGCCACACCTCCAACACCAGAGCCACAGCCTGGAAGGACGCATCTAAGGAAGACCAGAGAATGATGGCCTGGGTTTAGTCTGGTCTGGCAAAAGATGCAGGCTGTTGTAGTACTACAGCATGGAGACAGATATGTCATGTGCTGCTGTTACTGATCTCTTGTAGTCCTGGACCGGATTGGGCTCACTATTATAAGGACTCCTCAGGCCACAAATTTTGACTGTAAAATTATTGATGTCTTCCCTGGGGTACAGAGGCTTCGCAAATTTCACCAGTTTCTCCAACACTGCCTTCCTCTTTATTTTGTTATGACCCAGAATAAATGGATATTTTGTTTTCAGAAATACTTGCCTATGTGTTTTACTTCAAAAAGGACAGTTTGTTTGTGAGTAGGCAGGTATATTTAAAAAATACAAGGTCAAATTAACAAAGGACACCAATACCAGCCAACCTCCTTGAGATTTACAAACACAAGATAATAATGGTGTTGTGGAAAAGTGACATACAAAAAAAAAAACGGAGATCACTATAAAATAATTTTCAAAACAATAAAAACAACAGGAGAGGAACAAAATAACAAAACATTATTAGGGAGATCTGGCTTTAAAAATAAACAAGATTATTCATGAGATCACGAGAAATAATAAAGAAAGAAGTTTGTGAGAACTCTGTGTGAATATGAGCAGCAAAACAACTTAATTCTTCTAGCATTCTAAAGAAGAAGAGAATGTGCTGCATTGAAAGATTTAAAAATGTGCAGTATGACGAATGTGCCATCTCCATTACGAACGGTCGTTTTACCAGACTGAGCGGCTCTGTCTCGTACTTGAATCTGAGCATGCGTTTTTTTTGCGTGTCGGAATTGCATACACGCGGATTTTCCGGCAGAAAAAATTGAGAACATGCTCTCAATCTTTTGCTGGCGGAAATTCGGCCAGCAAAAGTCTGATGAAGCATACACACGGTCGCATTTTCCAACCAAAAGCTTTCATCTGTCTTTTGCTGGCCGAATTTCTGATCGTGTGTACAGGGCTTTAGAAGGAAAACCTGTAATGCCGCATACACACAACCGGACTTTTGGAGGGACTAGGTCCGATGGTCTTTCCGATGGACTTTCGGCAGAGTTCCGATGGACTTTCCGAATGAACGGACTTGGCCACACACAATCACACCAAAGTCCGACGGATTTGAACGTGATGACGTATGACTGGACTAGAATAAGGAAGTTCATAGCCAGTAGCCAATAGCTGCCCTAGCGTCGGTTTTTGTCCGTCGGACTAGCATACACGCGAATGGATTTCTCAGTCTGGCGGAGTTCCGGTGATAGGTAGTGAGGAGTAAAATAAAAAATGTATGCCCTTAGAAATCCTGAAGGCGGTGCTTGGATTTCGGGGTCCCATACGCGGCTAGGCTCCCAAAAAGTCCCACACATGTGGTATCCCTGTACTCAGGAGAAGCAGCAGAATGTATTTTGGGGTGTCATTTCACATATGCCCATAGCATGTGTGAGCAATATATCATTTAGTGACAACTTTGTGCAAAAAAAAAAAAGTTTGTAATATTCCCGCAACTTGTGGCAAAATATAAAATATTCCATGGACTCAACATGCCTCTCAGTAAATAGCTTGGGGTGTCTACTTTCCAAAATGGGGTCATTTTGGGGGGTTTTGTGCTATTTTGGCATTTTATGGCCTTCTAAACTGTGATAGGTAGTGAGGAGTCAAATCAAAAATTTGCACCCTTAGAAATCCTGAAGGTGGTAATTGGTTTTCGGGGTGCCGTGCGCGACTAGACTCCCAAAAAGTCCCACACATGTGGTATCCCCATACTCGGGAGAAGTAGCGGAATATATTTTGGGGTGCAATTCCACATATAACCATGGCATGTGTGAGCAATATATCATTTAGTGACAACTTTTTGTAAAAATATTTATTTATTTATTTATTTTTTTGTCATTATTCAATCCCTTAGGACAAAAAAAATAAATATTCAATGGGCTCAACATACCCATCAGCAATTTCCTTGGGGTGTCTACTTTCCAAAATGGGGTCATTTGGGGGGGTTTGTACTGCCCTGCCATTTTAGCACCTCAAGAAATGAGATAGGCAGTCATAAATTAAAAGCTGTGTAAATTCCAGAAAATGTACTCTAGTTTGTAGACGCTATAACTTTTGCGCAAACCAAAAAATATACGCTTATTGACATTTTTTTTACTAAAGACATGTGGCTGAATAAATTTTGCCCTCAATGTATGACTAAAATTTTGTTTATTCGATTTTTCTTATAACAAAAAGAAGAAAATATATTTTTTTTTCAACATTTTCGCTCTTTTTCCATTTATATCGCAAAAAATAAAAATCGCAGAGGCAATCAAATACCATCAAAAGAAAGCTCTATTTGTGGGAAGAAAAGGACGCAAATTTTGTTTGGGTGCAATATTGCATGACCGCGCAATTACCAGTTAAAGCAGCGCAGTGCGAAATTGGAAAAAGACCTCTGGTCCTTAAGGTGTTTATTGGTCCGGGGCTGAAGTGGTTAAACTGTACAACAGTAAAGAAAAGGACATGGCGCAGCATGTAAGTAAAATGACGATCGTTATAACTAAGGTATGATTTTAAGTTGGTACATCAGTGGCCTATACTGCTTATAGATTGAGGCCTATATTCGGTCAAGATTAGGAGAGTTTAGCCTGACATTAGGGTTTGTCTTGTGTTGTGTCTTGCAGAGAAATGTATCTATTCAATGACGAGGACTTTTTGCCCATATTCATTGATGTGCACAGGGAGCTGCCCTGTCTGTGGCAGGTAAACCACCCCTTTTATATAAATAAACCAAATAGAAAGGCAGCGCTGGATCAATTGGTGGAATTTGTGAAGCCAGTGATCCCCGCGGCAGACATCCCATATTTGAAGCCCCTAATTGGTGGCATGAGGAGCACTTATAATAGGGAGCACAAGAAGGTCCAGGATTCCCCGAGGTCAGGAGCTGCAGAAGATGACATTTATGTACCCAGGCTGTGGTACTATGACAGACTGCATTTTCTGGCAGGCCAGCACTCTCCAGTCTTCCTTCAAGGCTTCCTTCTCCCCAGCTGAGGTTTCCAACGCCTAACCTGGGCCTTCCAGGCAGCAACATGTGGAGGAGCCCAGCTTGAGCCAGGTATAGAATTCTTCTAAATATTTATGGGTGTCAAATTAATGATGTTAATTTTGATCACTAATTTATGATTTCACAAAGTGTTTTACATATCAATAGACAGTAGTGGCCACAAATTATTGGGACAAGAATGAAAAATGCTGGGGTCAGAATGAGTGTCTTTTCTATTTCTTAACTTTCATTTTGCAACAGTCATGAGATGAAAATTGTGTGATTGATGAACCAAAAACTAAAAGTATGTCCCTTTTTCATACACAGGAAAGCCTCAGCCAGGCCTTGGAAAGTGACAGCCAGGAGGGGCCGGGCCCGGTAGCCTGCCTGAATCGCAGGTCCCTCCCCTAGGCCTTCCACAAAAAAGTGCCAGGAAGAGGAGTAATGTGAAGGAGGCAGCAATTGGCCTATTTTTGAAGACTACTGCAGCCCTCAGAACCCCACCTCCCCACAGTGTTCAAGAGGACTTTGCGTACATTACAGCCTGCAAAATGCTGGAAAATGGAGAAGGACCAATGTCTCTTATGTGTGGAAATCATCTTGCAAGCCCTAAATAAGGGGCTGAGGGGCCAACTCACAAGACAAACCCACATTTGTGAATTGAACCATGGCCCTCCTCCTCCTCCAGGTCCTACTCCTCCTCCTGCCACACCTCCAACACCAGAGCCACAGCCTGGAAGGACGCATCTAAGGAAGACCAGAGAATGATGGCCTGGGTTTAGTCTGGTCTGGCAAAAGATGCAGGCTGTTGTAGTACTACAGCATGGAGACAGATATGTCATGTGCTGCTGTTACTGATCTCTTGTAGTCCTGGACCGGATTGGGCTCACTATTATAAGGACTCCTCAGGCCACAAATTTTGACTGTAAAATTATTGATGTCTTCCCTGGGGTACAGAGGCTTCGCAAATTTCACCAGTTTCTCCAACACTGCCTTCCTCTTTATTTTGTTATGACCCAGAATAAATGGATATTTTGTTTTCAGAAATACTTGCCTATGTGTTTTACTTCAAAAAGGACAGTTTGTTTGTGAGTAGGCAGGTATATTTAAAAAATACAAGGTCAAATTAACAAAGGACACCAATACCAGCCAACCTCCTTGAGATTTACAAACACAAGATAATAATGGTGTTGTGGAAAAGTGACATACAAAAAAAAAAACGGAGATCACTATAAAATAATTTTCAAAACAATAAAAACAACAGGAGAGGAACAAAATAACAAAACATTATTAGGGAGATCTGGCTTTAAAAATAAACAAGATTATTCATGAGATCACGAGAAATAATAAAGAAAGAAGTTTGTGAGAACTCTGTGTGAATATGAGCAGCAAAACAACTTAATTCTTCTAGCATTCTAAAGAAGAAGAGAATGTGCTGCATTGAAAGATTTAAAAATGTGCAGTATGACGAATGTGCCATCTCCATTACGAACGGTCGTTTTACCAGACTGAGCGGCTCTGTCTCGTACTTGAATCTGAGCATGCGTTTTTTTTGCGTGTCGGAATTGCATACACGCGGATTTTCCGGCAGAAAAAATTGAGAACATGCTCTCAATCTTTTGCTGGCGGAAATTCGGCCAGCAAAAGTCTGATGAAGCATACACACGGTCGCATTTTCCAACCAAAAGCTTTCATCTGTCTTTTGCTGGCCGAATTTCTGATCGTGTGTACAGGGCTTTAGAAGGAAAACCTGTAATGCCGCATACACACAACCGGACTTTTGGAGGGACTAGGTCCGATGGTCTTTCCGATGGACTTTCGGCAGAGTTCCGATGGACTTTCCGAATGAACGGACTTGGCCACACACAATCACACCAAAGTCCGACGGATTTGAACGTGATGACGTATGACTGGACTAGAATAAGGAAGTTCATAGCCAGTAGCCAATAGCTGCCCTAGCGTCGGTTTTTGTCCGTCGGACTAGCATACACGCGAATGGATTTCTCAGTCTGGCGGAGTTCCGGTGGAAAAATTTAAAACATGTTCTATTTCTAAAGTCTGCCGGATTTTTAGCAAGCAAAGGTCCGATGGAGCCCACACACGATCGAATTGTCCGACGGACTCGTTCCGTCGGACCTTTGCTGTCAAAAAGTCTGGTTGTGTGTACGCGGCATTAGAGTCTGCAAAAGACTTGAGACTGGGGCGGGGTTCACCTTCCAATAGGAAAACAACCCTAAACAAACAGCAAGAGCTACAATGGAATGGATTAGATCAAAGCATATTCATGTGTTAGAATGGCCCAGTCAAAGTCCAGACCTAAATCCAACTGAGAATTTGTGGCAAGACATGAAAATTGCTGTTCACAGACACTCTCCATGCAATTTGACATAGCCTGAGCTATTTTGCAAAGAAGAATGGGCAAAAATTGCAAGGCTGGTAGAGACATAATTAATTATAATTGCAGTGAAAGGTGGTTCTATATAGTGTTAATTCAAGGGGGCTGAATACAAATGCACCCCACACTTTTCACATATTTATTGGTAAAAAAAATTGAAAATCATTTTCCTTCCACTTCACAATTATAAAGAGGGGGGATTTTGGGACTTCAGATGAAGCACATATGTGGTGTGCCTCCATCCCTGGTTCGAGTAAATGAAGAAGGAAAATTGGAACTTAGAATGAGGCTATTGACATTTGTGGAGGTAAATTAGTAAAGGACATGTTTATTAACATAGAAAGATGTATAAAATACATATCAACAATGCAAGACAAATAAAAAGTATTTTATATGTAGCACTTACCCCCATAGGAGCTGCTAATGAATGTATAATCCTGTACTCTGCCTATCAACCCAAAGAACAGACTCAACCCCTTTGGCACACCTGTGTGATAATGTTAGTGTAAGACCCAATGGTAAAGAGAAACACAGTAATAACACACTGTACTGTATATTTACCGTCACCTTGGTACTCGTCACTTCACCAGCTGTAATTATAGATAGAATCTCACACAGGGTATCAATTAACCATCTGAAAGTTTACTGAGGTAAAAGTTTAACACAATTAACAGTGTGATAACTCAGAGACTGTAAATGGCAATATAACAGTCAATATAAATTTGAAACTGTATTCAATGATCACCATAGATAGTGTATGCAAACAGGTGCACAGTTGGACAGGTACCCAATACCAATCAGCAGCTATATTGAGCACCTTCCCACTGAACCATCCGAGTACACACACATATCAATTCTGCAGCACAATGCTATGAACATACAGCACAATACAATATTTTTTGTATCGTATACTCAATGGCTCCCCCTAGGTTGCAATACACTGTTCATTCTGCAAACCAAAGTTGTGCTGTTTTATAGCAAATGCCAAAGTCTCTTGTCTTCTTCCTCTTCAGCTAGCTCAAGGTTATTACACTGCAGTATTTGTAAATTCAACAGGGAAAAACAAGTGGACAGCAGACTGTATGATAGGTGATGTGCTGATAATAGTGTACTTGCAAAACAGAAGGCACTGGTAATACTTTTTCCTTATCAGTGGTAGTGATGCAGCATTAACTTTATAGCACAGCGAAGAGCAACCCTGCAGTTCCGCTGTATGTAGGCTATGGATGAATGAGAATACTTCTGTAGGACTACAAGTCCCACCAACAGTCTGTAACAAAGTAACACGGCAACAGTACACTATATTGATCTGGGCAAGTGCCCACTCACCACAACAGGCCCAGATGCTTGCAAGGTTCCTTTCCTGGTATCTAAGTCCCGATCCAAGCTGGCCCTGTCGCACCGCATCACTTCCTCTGATGGCTGATGTAACTGTAATGCAGGAAACCTCTGAAAATCTTGGATCCTCCCGTCCATCTGCATGCTGGTCCCACTGACTGTGCTCTGAAACTCCTCAGAGGCCAAATGATTCTGCTCTGCGCCTTCCAGGCCGCAGTCTGTCACACACACAGACCTTACTACAGGCAGGCTTTGAATATTCTGAAACACAGACCGATCCTCAGGACAGTTCACAAGGATGCCTCTGAGGCAGGCAATCTGCTCTCCGCTGTAGGCCCCAGACGCTCCCAGCCCTGGGAACACACACAGGCCACCTGCTGTGTGTTGAATGGCGTCTGGAGAGAGAGAAAATTATGCCACACCTGTCTCTTTTTAGTTTTATTTGCTTACCTTATCAGGCTGTTCTGTAGCTTGGCCTTGTGGGTAAGTGAATTGGGCATTGTGGGTCAGTAGTTCCTTGACTGAATTAAACACATGAGTCACTTGAACATTGAACTACATTTCCCTTAATGCTTTGCAGAGCTGTTTCTCAAGAATTGTAAGAAAAGTCCTAACAGCATTAACATCAAAAGGACACTAGAGGGAGCCACTCCCTTACTTAAAGAACATCACATTAACATGATAGCTTGGGTGGCAAAACCCCTGCGATACATATATATATATATATATATATATATATATATATATATATATATATATACACACACACACACACACACACACACACACATACATATGTGTATGTAGCATGTACCTCAAGGATATGTAGAATTATATATAAACTTGGCACCACATGGTGATCAGGAAAAATTGATGGGTAAATTCTATAAATTATATATATATATATATATATATATATATATATATATATATATATATATATATGCACACACACACATCACCTGGGCAGAACATTGCAAAGGAAATAAAGATGATATAAAAGAAGTAAAAACATGATTACTTTGTAGATGATAAGCAGGACTGATTTTGAATACAGGCATATATCTGCATCTTGAATAACCGACGCGTTTCATGTATAAACACTCATCAAGGACGGATGCTCAAGGATATCTATTAAGAATAAGGTTTAATTAATCAAGCATATCACTGGTCATAGCAGGAAAGGGCAAATTTGCCAGTCCTGGATACTTACATAAAGTCAAATACCGTGGAATATGGTGAAGGTGGGGCCAGGGTCACATTTTGTGTTGGTCTATAAAAGGGGTCTCCAAACTTTTCAAACAAAGGGCCAGTTTAATGTCCTTCAGACTCTAGGAGGGCCAGATTGTAGCCAGTAGGGGCAGAAAATATCCCGGACCCGGCACCAGTGGAATAAATATGTCCACAGGGTAGGTGGGCAATAGGAGGAAGAGGAGGGTGCCTATTAGTAGGAGGAAAAGTATCCCATCATTGGTATCAGTAGAAGAAATAATTCCCCATTGTTGATGTCTGTAGGAGGAATAGTGCACCATATCAGTGGGAAGAATAGTACCCCAAGGGCCGGATAAAGGCTAGCAAAGGGCCACATTTGGCCCTCGGGCCGCAGTTTGGAGACCCCTGGTCTATAATATAAAATCCCAATAAAATACATTTACATTTTTGGTTGTAACATGACAAAATGTGGGAAATTTCAAGGGGTATGAATACTTTTTCAAGGCACTCTATGTATTGCATTGTCATCTTAAGTAATGACAAAATGATTGCTGAAATAAACAGGCTCATAGCAGAAATTTGAAAATTGCTCTGGTCCATAACGGGTGAACAGGTGTAGAAGACAATAGAATACATTTTACCTATACGTAAGCCTATAGTAAGACTTACCTATAGGTAGCATAAATGTCTCCTAAATGGGCACTATTTAGGAGATATTTACTATACATGCAGCCTGTGACATTAGAGCTGCAACTAACAATTATTTTCATAAACGATTAGTTGGCCGATTATTGTTTTGATTATTCGATTAATCGGTTAATAACCGTAAAAAAAGGTGTGGTGTATAATTTAGCTAATATGTAAAGTTTTGAAAAAAGGAAATTTATTCTTAAATATCTCTATATGCAGTGGTAAAGATAAATAACCACTATATGGTTAGGGAGCAAAATATCTAATCCACTCTGAGAATAACAGACAGAAGAGATATACTGTATATATTAGAGGGGATATATACTGTATATACTATTAGAGGCTATATACACTATTAGAGGAGAGATATACTGTATATACTATTAGATGAGAGATATACTGTATATACTATTAGAGGCTATATACACTATTAGAGGAGAGATATACTGTATATACTATTAGAGGGGATATATACTGTATATACTATTAGAGGGGATATATACTGTATATTCTATTAGAGGGGATATACTGTATATACCATTAGATGGGATATACTGTATATACCATTAGAGGAGAGATATACTGTATATACTATTAGATTAGAGATATACTTTGAAATGGTCAATCTGGTAAATATCATTAGACTCATTAACTTTAACCCCATTTTGTTAATGCCCGATTAATCGATTATGAAAATAGTAATCGATTAATTTAATAATCGATTAGTTGTCGATTAATCGATTAGTTGTTTCAGCCCTATGTGACATCATTGAAGAATGCGCTCTGAAGGAAAGGCCACCTCTGCTGTTCCTGCAGAGCCCTGTGCCATCAACAGTGATGTCATTGTGGCCAGTCACAGAGCCAAAGTCTGCCATCCTGGAAACAAGGCGGTTGAAGATGGGAGTGCCTTGCAGCTGCGACATCTCGGCATTGGAAGAGCTTTGTTTTAAGGTAAGTTTAACATAATGTGCTAGTTTATAATGCATTATGACATTATCTTGCATGTAAGAAACAAAATAAAATGTCTATCGGCTTACAACCGCTTTAAGGAAAAAAAATAATATATGCACATATTTCTACAGAAAAAAACAGGTGCGTTTATTATTATTTTTTTCCCACTGGAACCTGCTGCAGCATTGCACTCATGGATCGCGGGTGCAACTTTAGGCTCCTGTATAAACTTCCTCCAGCTTTCTGCTTATACCTCCATACGTGCTTTCAGGTAGAAAATTGGAGGAAGTGACAATGGACTATGAAAGCAGGTGACAGATGGGACTTGTACTTTATTTATTCAACCCCTTACATCAGTGTCTCCAGAGTGCCCCCTTACATAAGTACCTTCCAGTAGGGATGAGCCGAACACCCCCCGGTTTGGTTCGCACCAGAACTTTCGAACGGACCGCAAATTCGAACGAACGTTAGAACCCCATTGAAGTCTATGGGACTCGAACGTTCGAAATGAAAAGTGCTAATTTTAACGGCTAATATGCAAGATACTGTCCTAAAAAGGGTTTGGGGACCTGACTCCTGCCTCAGGGGACATGGGTCAATGCAAAAAAAAGTTTTAAAAACGGCCGTTTTGGCGGGAGCACTGATTTTAATGAAGATTAAAGTGAAAAAAAAAAAAGTGAAATATTCCTTTAAATATGGTGCCTGGGGGGTGTCTGTAGTATGCCTGTGAAGTGCCACGTGTTTCCCTTATTTAGAACAGTCCCTGCACAAAATGACATTAAACGGAAATAACACCATTTAAAACTGCTTGTGGTTTTAATCTTATATCTGGTTCCTGCAATATGGTTGAAAATCATTGAGAAAAATGGCATGGGTAGCCCTCCCTGCCCATTACCAGCCCCATTAGGTCTTGTACGCATATTAAGGGGAACCCCGTACCCATATTAAAAAAAGGAAATGCGTGTGGCCCCCAGGCCCTATATACTCAGAACAGCAGTATACAGGCGGTGCAAACAAGACAGGGACTGTGTAGGTTTGTTGTGTTAAGTTGAATCTGTTTGTAATTTTCAACTGGTACATTTTTAAAGTGTAGCTCCAGTCAAAAAAACTATTTTTAAGCTTTTTGGAAAACATAGGGAAGGGTTATCACCCCTGTATAATTTGTTTTGTCGTCCATCTTTTTTCATCTCATTTGCTGTTGTCTCCTTCCGTTTGCAAGTAGGAGATGTTTGTAAATTGGATGTTTGAAAGTAGGGGCCTGCCCTATATGCTCTGCAGAAATGGCGGAACAAGGTGTTGGTTTTGCCACAACATTGTAAGCCCTCAAAGTGACTCTTGGTGGGCGCTGGAGCGCCCTGCTGTGAACGATTATATCAAGAATTGTAATTACATGCCATTGTTGAACAGTGGTAGAAAAATTGACCTTTGGTGGTTGTGGTGCTGGTGCCACAACACTTTAAGTCCTCACCGTTACTCTGGGTGGGCACAGGAAGGGGCCCTCCTGTGAAATATTATATCAAGAATTGTAATTACATGTCCCTGTTAAACAGGGGCAGAAAAATTGGGCCTTAGGCACTGGTGCTGGTGCCACCACACTGCAACCTCTTCCATATACTCTAGTTTTATTGCAGGAATTAGCCCTGCTGCAAAGCATTGCATCAAAAATTGTAATTAAACGCCCCTGTTAAACAGGGGCAGAAAAATTGGGGCTTAGGCACTGGTGCTGGTGCCACCACACTGCAACCTCTGCCATATACTCTAGTTTTATTGCAGGAATTAGCCCTGCTGCAAAGCATTGCATCAAAAATTTTAATTAAACGCCCCTGTTAAACAGGGGCAGAAAAATTGGGCCTTAGGCACTGGTGCTGGTGCCACCACACTGCAACCTCTGCCATATACTCTAGTTTTATTGCAGGAATTAGCCCTGCTGCAAAGCATTGCATCAAAAATTGTACTTAAACGCCCCTGTTAAACAGGGGCAGAAAAACTGGGCCTTAGGCACTGGTGCTGGTGCCACGACACTGCAACCTCTGCCATATACTCTAGTTTTAATGCAGGAATTAGCCCTGCTGCAAAGCATTGCATCAAAAATTGTACTTAAACGCCCCTGTTAAACAGGGGCAGAAAAATTGGGCCTTAGGCACTGGTGCTGGTGCCACCACACTGCAACCTCTGCCATATACTCTAGTTTTATTGCAGGAATTAGCCCTGCTGCAAAGCATTGCATCAAAAATTGTACTTAAACGCCCCTGTTAAACAGGGGCAGAAAAATTGGGCCTTAGGCACTGGTGCTGGTGCCACCACACTGCAACCTCTGCCATATACTCTAGTTTTAATGCAGGAATTAGCCCTGCTGCAAAGCATTGCATCAAAAATTGTACTTAAACGCCCCTGTTAAAAAGGGGCAGAAAAATTGGGCTGATGGCATCAACCAGAACCAGAAATGTTCTTCCAACATATCAGCGGAGGAGGAAGAGGATAGACAATCAACATAACAGGACAGTCACTCAGCATCAGCATAGGCAGTCTTGAAGGGATGTGGTATTTCAAAAAAAATTATTCGGTTACATCAGCTTCAGGTGCTTGGTAGCTGTGGGTGATCCAAGACTGATTCATCTTGATGAAGGTCAGTCGATCAACTGATTCGGTGGACAGGCGCACCCTGTGATCGGTAACAAAGCCACCAGCAGCACTGAAGGTGCTTTCCGAAAGAACGCTGGATGCAGGACAGGCCAGTAGCTCAATTGCATACTGTGCAAGCTCTGGCCAGTGAGCCATCCTCAAGACCCAGTAAGCCAGAGGATTTTCGGTGGGAAAGGTGTCCAAGTCTGACCTTGCCCCTAGGTATTCCTGCACCATGTAAATCAGACGCTGGCGATGGGTGCTGGAACCGATCATACCTTGGGGCTGCGGACTAAAAAATTGTCTGAAAGCATCAGTCAGACGGCCACCTTCTCCACCGCTCCTTCTGACCGATGCCTCAGCAACACGTTGTCCAGGACCAGGAGTTTGTAACCTCCCAGTCTCTGGGAACGCATTGCACAGACCTTTCTGCAAGGCCTCCCGGAGATGTCTCATCCTCTGCTCCCTCTGCGATGGCAAGATAAGGTCGGCAACCTTACCCTTGTACCGTGGATCAAGGAGAGTGGCCAGCCAGTAATGGTCCCTCTCCTTGATCCGAAGAATACGAGGATCCTTCCGCAGGCTTTGCAGGATCAGGGAGGCCATGCAGCGTAGGTTAGCTGAGGCATTCGGTCCGGAGTCCTCTGGGTCACTAAGGACAACATGATCCGCAGCTACCTCCTCCCAGCCACGTACAAGTCCACGTGTTTCTTGGGACTGTAAATCATCCCTACAAGACTGCTGCTGCTGATGCTGAGTGCCAGCCTCCACCTCCATGCTGACACAATCATCCTCCTCCTCCTCTTCCTCCTCCTCATCCTCTTCCTGTGTGATGGGTGGCACAGCAGGAACACTGTCTGGATAAAGGGGGCCTTGAGAGGCAAGGAAGTCCTCCTCTTCCTGCCTCTGTTCTGCCTCAAGTGCCCTGTCCATTATTCCACGCAGCGTATGCTCCAAGAGGTGGACAAGAGGTACAGTGTCACTGATGCATGCACTGTCACTGCTCACCATCCTTGTGGCCTCCTCAAACGGTGACAGGACAGTGCATGCATCCCTGATCATGCCCCACTGGCGTGGTGAGAAAAAACCGAGCTCCCCTGACCCTGTCCTGGTGCCGTAGTCGCACAGGTACTCATTGATGGCCCTCTGCTGCGTGTGCAGCCGCTGCAGCATGGCCAATGTTGAGTTCCATCTGGTGGGCATGTCACATATAAGGCGGTTCTTGGGCAGGTTCAACTCCTTTTGGAGCTCAGCCAGCCGAGCACAGGCATTAAATGATCGGCGGAAATGCACACAGACTTTCCTGGCCTGCTTCAGGACATCATGTAAGCCGGGGTACCTGCCCAAGAACCGCTGCACCACCAGGTTAAGGACGTGAGCTACACAGGGCACATGGGTCAGTTGTCCCTGTCGGAGGGCGGAGAGGAGGTTGGTGCCATTGTTGCAAACCACCATTCCTGGCTTAAGCTGGCGTGGCGTCAACCACCTCTCGGCCTGCCCCTGCAGAGCTGACAAAACATCCGCCCAGTGTGGCTCCTGTCTCCCAAACAAACCAGCGCAAGCACGGCATGGCATCGTTTTGCCTGCGTACTTGCGTAGCCCCTGGAACACCTACGGAGCACCGCTGGTTCTGAGGACAGAGCACTGGAAGAGGCCATGGAGGAAGAAGAAGAGGAGGGGGTGGAGGAGAGAGGTGTGTCACAACCAATAGTAGCATTTTGGAGGCGTGGTGGCGGAACAACCTCCAACACTACTGCACCTTGTCCTGCATCCTTCCCAGCAGCCAGAAGAGTGACCCAATGGGCCGTGAAAGACAGGTAACGTCCCTGTCCATGCCTGCTGGACCATGAGTCAGCGGTAATATGCACCTGACCGCCCTGTCCAGCGAGGCAAGGACATTGCCTTCCACATGCCGGTAGAGAGCCGGAATCGCCTTCCGTGAGAAAAAGTGGCGTTTGGGGACCTGCCACTGAGGAACCGCACATTGTACAAACTCACGGAAGGGGGCCGAGTCTACCAACTGAAAAGGCAGCAGTTGAAGTGCTAGCAATTTAGCCAAGCTAGCATTCAACCGCTGGGCATGTGGATGGCTGGGAGTAAACTTCTTCCGCCGGTCCAGCAGCTGGGGCAGGGACATTTGCCTGCTATAATCGGACGTGGGTGTACCGCTAGCAGAGTTCCCGGAAGCACTTGGCTGTGACACACCTAATTCTACACCTTCATTCCTCTCAGAGCAGGGTTCAGAGAGGACTGAAGGTCTAGTGGGGTTGGAGATGCCAGCTGATGAGGAGCAAGGAGAGGTCCGCTTTGTTCTTTGGTGTGGGTCTTTGAGGTATGCTTGCCAACGAGCTGCATGGCAGGTCAACATATGTCTGGTCAAGCATGTGGTGCCCAAGCGGCTGATGTTTTGGCCACGTGAGATACGCTTGAGACATATGTTGCAAATAGCAGCGGTGCGATCTGATGCACTCGTCTCAAAAAAGGCCCACACCAAAGAACTTTTAGAATAACGCGCAGAGGCAGTGCTCTGCACAGGCGGAGCTCTGCGGTGTGATTCAGTCGGTGTGCTGCCCCTAAGCTGGCCCCCGGAGGGCATCCTGCCTCGTTGGACATGTGCCTCCTCCTCCTCCCTCCTTCCAGGCACCCACGTGGAGTCAGTGCCCTCATCATCCCCTCCCTCTTCATCGCTGTAGCAAACCTGGCAGTATGCTGCAGCTTGTGGAACATGACTGCCAGATTGCTGTCCTTCTTGAGCATCCCCTCTCTCTGCGCTCACGCTACTGCCTTCCTCTAGCTGAGTGTCATCATCAGAGCCCACAAAACACTGGGCATCCTCCTGGAGCATGTACCCAACACTGTGCTCAAAGAGTTCAGGAGACTCCTCAGGAGGACGTGGTGGGTCTAGGGAAGGAGTCACTGATGATGACATTGAGAGGAGGGAAGACGATGCGTTGGCAGCTGCTTTGCTACTACCCTGAGACTGGGTGAGAGAGGATGAGGAGGATGAAGAGGGCTTGGTCATCCACTCTACCAAGTCGTTGGCATGTTGCGGTTCAACATGTCAAGCTGCCGAAAAGAAGGACAAGCATGTCCCATGGCCACGTGCTGATGACAATGCACCGCGTCCACGACCAGCACTGTTGTCTCTAGACACAGAGCCTGCTTGCCCTCTTTTATCGGCTCGCGCCTGTCTGCCTCTCCTTGCTGGCCTTCCAGACATGGTAATGGCCTGAAGGGAGTTGGGTAAAACAGCAGTTGGGTAGTTTATATTGTGCTGGAGGCACACAACACCCACTAACTCCTGCAGATGCCTTTTTTATAGAACACCAGAGATAAAGGGGTATATACAGATGTATACTGTGCTGTGCTGGAGGCACACACAACTTCCAATAACTCCTGCAGATGGCAATTGGGCTCAAATAGAGAACAGCTATGTAGGTGGATATAGCGGTATGTACTGGGTACAGAGCACGCAGACAGCACGCACTATCTCCTACCACTACTGACTGCAAGCTCTATTATTAAAGATAGATCACTAGCTATATAGGCGAGGTGAATATCGCGGTGTATACTGCGGTCAGGGCACGCAGACAACAACCAGAAAACAGCAGAGATAAAGGGGTATATACAGATGTATACTGTGCTGTGCTGGAGGCACACACAACTTCCAATAACTCCTGCAGATGGCAATTGGGCTCAAATAGAGAACAGCTATGTAGGTGGATTATAGCGGTATGTACTGGGTACAGAGCACGCAGACAGCACGCACAAGCTCCTAACACTACTGACTGCAAGCTCTATTATAAAAGATAGATCAATAGCTATATAGGTGAGGTGAATATAGCGGTGCATACTGCGGTCAGGGCACGCAGACAACAACCACTACAAAAGAGCAAGATCGAAAATTGGCCAATAACGATCGGTGTATACTGTGTTGAAGGTACACAGAACACCCACTAACTGCTTCAGACGCCAACACACTACACAAGGCCGCCGCGCTGGCGGCCTTATATAGTGTGGAGCGTGTACTACACATCTCCTAACTAGGGATGAGCTTCGTGTTCGAGTCGAACGCATGTTCGACTCGAACATCGGTCGTTCGTGCGTTCGCCGAATTCCGAACGTTTGGGCCGTTCGCGGCAAAATTCGTGTGGCCCACAATGCACTGCGATGGCGCAATGCATTGCTGTCTCACGATTGGCCAAGCATGCACTGTGACCCCGCATGCTTGGCCAATCGCAGCGCCAGTAGCGGGAAGAGCAATGGTTGGCCACAGGCATCCTGCCTGTGGCCAATCATAGCTCAGACTGTGTAGTGCACGCCCCACACTATATAAAGCTGCCTTTCAGGCGGCCTCGTGTAGTGTTTGTTAGCATCTGAAGCAGTGGGTGTTCTGTGTACCTTCAACACAGTTACACACCAATCGTTTTTGGCTGATTTACTATTTTGCTCTCTCTTGGGTAGTGGTTACTGTCTGTGCCCTGACCGCAGTATACACCACTATATTCACCTCACCTATATAGCTAGTGATCTAGCTTTAATAATAGAGCTTGCAGTCAGTAGTGTTAGTGCGTGCTGTCTGCGTGCTCTGTACCCAGTACATACCACTATATACACCTACATAGCTGTTCTCTATTTGAGCCCGATTGTCATTTGCTGGAGTTATTGGAAGTTGTGTGTGCCTCCAGCACAGCACAGTATACATCTGTATATACCCCTTTAACTCTGCTGTTTTCTTGTTATTGTCTGCGTGCCCTGACCGCAGTATACACCGTGATATTCACCTCACCTATATAGCTAGTGGTCCATCTTTAACAATAGAGCTTGCAGTCAGCAGTGTCACTCAGGAGATAGTGCGTGCTGTGTGCCTGCTCTGTACCCAGTACATACCGCTCTTATCCACCTACATAGCTGTTCTCTATTTGGGCCCGATTGACATCTGCTGGAGTTATTGGAAGTTGTGTGTGCTTCCAGCACAGCACAGTATACATCTGTATATACCCCTTTAACTCTGCTGTTTTCTTGTTATTGTCTGCGTGCCCTGACCGCAGTATACACCGTGATATTCACCTCACCTATATAGCTAGTGGTCCATCTTTAACAATAGAGCTTGCAGTCAGCAGTGTCACTCAGGAGATAGTGCGTGCTGTGTGCCTGCTCTGTACCCAGTACATACCGCTATTATCCACCTACATAGCTGTTCTCTATTTGGGCCCGATTGACATCTGCTGGAGTTATTAGAAGTTGTGTGTGCTTCCAGCACAGCACAGTATACATCTGTATATACCCCTTTAACTCTGCTGTTTTCTGGTTATTGTCTGCGTGCCCTGACCGCAGTATACACCGTGATATTCACCTCACCTATATAGCTAGTGGTCCATCTTTAACAATAGAGCTTGCAGTCAGCAGTGTCACTCAGGAGATAGTGCGTGCTGTGTGCCTGCTCTGTACCCAGTACATACCGCTATTATCCACCTACATAGCTGTTCTCTATTTGGGCCCGATTGACATCTGCTGGAGTTATTGGAAGTTGTGTGTGCTTCCAGCACAGCACAGTATACATCTGTATATACCCCTTTAACTCTGCTGTTTTCTTGTTATTGTCTGCGTGCCCTGACCGCAGTATACACCGTGATATTCACCTCACCTATATAGCTAGTGGTCCATCTTTAACAATAGAGCTTGCAGTCAGCAGTGTCACTCAGGAGATAGTGCGTGCTGTGTGCCTGCTCTGTACCCAGTACATACCGCTATTATCCACCTACATAGCTGTTCTCTATTTGGGCCCGATTGACATCTGCTGGAGTTATTAGAAGTTGTGTGTGCTTCCAGCACAGCACAGTATACATCTGTATATACCCCTTTAACTCTGCTGTTTTCTGGTTATTGTCTGCGTGCCCTGACCGCAGTATACACCGTGATATTCACCTCACCTATATAGCTAGTGGTCCATCTTTAACAATAGAGCTTGCAGTCAGCAGTGTCACTCAGGAGATAGTGCGTGCTGTCTGCGTGCTCTGTACCCAGTACATACCGCTATTATCCACCTACATAGCTGTTCTCTATTTGGGCCCGATTGACATCTGCTGGAGTTATTGGAAGTTGTGTGTGCTTCCAGCACAGCACAGTATACATCTGTATATACCCCTTTAACTCTGCTGTTCTATAAAAAAGGCATCTGCAGGAGTTAGTGGGTGTTGTGTGCCTCCAGCACAATATAAACTACCCAACTACTGTTTTACCCAACTCCCTTCAGGCCATTACCATGTCTGGAAGGCCAGCAAGGAGAGGCAGACAGGCGCGAGCCGATAAAAGAGGGCAAGCAGGCTCTGTGTCTAGAGACAACAGTGCTGGTCGGGGACGCGGTGCATTGTCATCAGCACGTGGCCATGGGACATGCTTGTCCTTCTTTTCTGCAGCTGGACATGTTGAACCGCAACATGCCAACGACTTGGTAGAGTGGATGACCAAGCCCTCTTCATCCTCCTCATCCTCTCTCACCCAGTCTCAGGGTAGTAGAAAAGCAGCTGCCAACACATCGTCGTCCCTCCTCTCAATGTCATCATCAGTGACTCCTTCCCTAGACCCACCACGTCCTCCTGAGGAGTCTCCTGAACTCTTTGAGCACAGTGTTGGGTACATGCTCCAGGAGGATGCCCAGTGTTTGGTGGGCTCTGATGATGACACTCAGCTAGAGGAAGGCAGTAGCGTGAGCACAGAGAGAGGGGATGCTCAAGAAGGACAGCAATCTGGCAGTCATGTTCCACAAGCTGCAGCATACTGCCAGGTTTGCTACAGCGATGAAGAGGGAGGGGATGATGAGGGCACTGACTCCACGTGGGTGCCTGGAAGGAGGGAGGAGGAGGAGGAGGAGGCACATGTCCAACGAGGCAGGATGCCCTCCGGGGGCCAGCTTAGGGGCAGCACACCGACTGAATCACACCGCAGAGCTCCGCCTGCGCAGAGCGCTTCCTCTGCGCAGAGCGCTTCCTCTGCGCGTTATTCTAAAAGTTCTTTGGTGTGGGCCTTTTTTGAAACGAGTGCATCAGATCGCACCGCTGCTATTTGCAACATATGTCTCAAGCGTATCTCACGTGGCCAAAACATCAGCCGCTTGGGCACCACATGCTTGACCAGACATATGTTGACCTGCCATGCAGCTCGTTGGCAAGCATACCTCAAAGACCCACACCAAAGAACAAAGCGGACCTCTCCTTGCTCCTCATCAGCTGGCATCTCCAACCCCACTAGACCTTCAGTCCTCTCTGAAACCTGCTCTGAGAGGAATGAAGGTGTAGAATTAGGCGTGTCACAGCCAAGTGCTTCCGGGAACTCTGCTAGTGGTACATCCACGTCCGATTATAGCAGACAAATGTCCCTGCCCCAGCTGCTGGACCGGCGGAAGAAATTTACTCCCAGCCATCCACATGCCCAGCGGTTGAATGCTAGCTTGGCTAAATTGCTAGCACTTCAACTGCTGCCTTTTCAGTTGGTAGACTCGGCCCCCTTCCGTGAGTTTGTACAATGTGCGGTTCCTCAGTGGCAGGTCCCCAAACGCCACTTTTTCTCACGGAAGGCAATTCCGGCTCTCTACCGGCATGTGGAAGGCAATGTCCTTGCCTCGCTGGACAGGGCGGTCAGCGGTAAGGTGCATATTACCGCTGACTCATGGTCCAGCAGGCATGGACAGGGACGTTACCTGTCTTTCACGGCCCATTGGGTCACTCTTCTGGCTGCTGGGAAGGATGCAGGACAAGGTGCAGTAGTATTGGAGGTTGTTCCGCCACCACGCCTCCAAAATGCTACTATTGGTTGTGACACACCTCTCTCCTCCACCCCCTCCTCTTCTTCTTCCTCCATGGCCTCTTCCAGTGCTCTGTCCTCAGAACCAGCGGTGCTCTGTAGGCGTTGCAGGGGCTACGCAAGTACGCAGGCAAAACGATGCCATGCCGTGCTTGCGCTGGTTTGTTTGGGGGACAGGAGCCACACTGGGGCGGATGTTTTGTCAGCTCTGCAGGGGCAGGCCGAGAGGTGGTTGACGCCACGCCAGCTTAAGCCAGGAATGGTGGTTTGCGACAATGGCACCAACCTCCTCTCCGCCCTCCGACAGGGCCAACTGACCCATGTGCCCTGTGTAGCTCACGTCCTTAACCTGGTGGTGCAGCGGTTCTTGGGCAGGTACCCCGACTTACAGGATGTCCTGAAACAGGCCAGGAGAGTCTGTGTGCATTTCCGCCGATCATTTAATGCCTGTGCTCGGCTGGCTGAGCTCCAAAAGGAGTTGAACCTGCCCAAGAACCGCCTTATATGTGACATGCCCACCAGATGGAACTCAACATTGGCCATGCTGCAGCGGCTGCACACGCAGCAGAGGGCCATCAATGAGTACCTGTGCGACTACGGCACCAGGACAGGGTCAGGAGAGCTTGGTTTTTTCTCACCACGCCAGTGGGGCATGATCAGGGATGCATGCACTGTCCTGTCACCGTTTGAGGAGGCCACAAGGATGGTGAGCAGTGACAGTGCATGCATCAGTGACACTATACCTCTTGTCCACCTCTTGGAGCATACGCTGCGTGGAATAATGGACAGGGCACTTGAGGCAGAACAGAGGCAGGAAGAGGAGGACTTCCTTGCCTCTCAAGGCCCCCTTTATCCAGACAGTGTTCCTGCTGTGCCACCCATCACACAGGAAGAGGGTGAGGAGGAGGAAGAGGAGGAGGAGGATGATTGTGTCAGCATGGAGGTGGAGGCTGGCACTCAGCATCAGCAGCAGCAGTCTTATAGGGATGATTTACAGTCCCAAGAAACACGTGGACTTGTACGTGGCTGGGAGGAGGTAGCTGCGGATCATGTTGTCCTTAGTGACCCAGAGGACTCCGGACCGAATGCCTCAGCTAACCTACGCTGCATGGCCTCCCTGATCCTGCAAAGCCTGCGGAAGGATCCTCGTATTCTTCGGATCAAGGAGAGGGACCATTACTGGCTGGCCACTCTCCTTGATCCACGGTACAAGGGTAAGGTTGCCGACCTTATCTTGCCATCGCAGAGGGAGCAGAGGATGAGACATCTCCGGGAGGCCTTGCAGAAAGCTCTGTGCAACGCGTTCCCAGAGACTGGGAGGTCACAAACTCCTGGTCCTGGACAACGTGTTGCTGAGGCATCAGTCAGAAGGAGCGGTGGAGAAGGTGGCCGTCTGACTGATGCTTTCAGACAATTTTTTAGTCCGCAGCCCCAAGGTATGATTGGTTCCAGCACCCATCGCCAGCGTCTAATTTACATGGTGCAGGAATACCTAGGGGCAAGGTCAGACTTGGACACCTTTCCCACTGAAAATCCTCTGGCTTACTGGGTCTTGAGGATGGATCACTGGCCAGAGCTTGCACAGTATGCAATTGAGCTACTGGCCTGTCCTGCATCCAGCGTTCTTTCGGAACGCACCTTCAGTGCTGCTGGTGGCTTCGTTACCGATCACAGGGTGCGCCTGTCCACCGAATCAGTTGATCGACTGACCTTCATCAAGATGAATCAGTCTTGGATCACCCACAGCTACCAAGCACCTGAAGCTGATGTAACCGAATAATTTTTTTTGAAATACCACATCCCTTCAAGACTGCCTATGCTGATGCTGAGTGACTGTCCTGTTATGTTGATTGTCTATCCTCTTCCTCCTCCGCTGATATGTTGGAAGAACATTTTTGGTTCTGGGTGATGCCAGCAGCCCAATTTTTCTGCCCCTGTTTAACAGGGGCGTTTAAGTAAAATTTTTGATGCAATGCTTTGCAGCAGGGCTAATTCCTGCAAAAAAACTAGAGTATATGGCAGAGGTTGCAGTGTGATGGCACCAGTGCCTAAGGCCCAATTTTTCTGCCCCTGTTTAACAGGGGCGTTTAAGTAAAATTTTTGATGCAATGCTTTGCAGCAGGGCTAATTCCTGCAAAAAAACTAGAGTGTATGGCAGAGGTTGCAGTGTGATGGCACCAGTGCCTAAGGCCCAATTTTTCTGCCCCTGTTTAACAGGGGCGTTTAAGTAAAATTTTTGATGCAATGCTTTGCAGCAGGGCTAATTCCTGCAAAAAAACTAGAGTGTATGGCAGAGGTTGCAGTGTGATGGCACCAGTGCCTAAGGCCCAATTTTTCTGCCCCTGTTTAACAGGGGCGTTTAAGTAAAATTTTTGATGCAATGCTTTGCAGCAGGGCTAATTCCTGCAAAAAAACTAGAGTGTATGGCAGAGGTTGCAGTGTGATGGCACCAGTGCCTAAGGCCCAATTTTTCTGCCCCTGTTTAACAGGGGCGTTTAAGTAAAATTTTTGATGCAATGCTTTGCAGCAGGGCTAATTCCTGCAAAAAAACTAGAGTGTATGGCAGAGGTTGCAGTGTGATGGCACCAGTGCCTAAGGCCCAATTTTTCTGCCCCTGTTTAACAGGGGCGTTTAAGTAAAATTTTTGATGCAATGCTTTGCAGCAGGGCTAATTCCTGCAAAAAAACTAGAGTGTATGGCAGAGGTTGCAGTGTGATGGCACCAGTGCCTAAGGCCCAATTTTTCTGCCCCTGTTTAACAGGGACATGTAATTACAATTCTTGATATAATATTTCACAGGAGGGCCCCTTCCTGTGCCCACCCAGAGTAACTGTGAGGACTTATAGTGTTGTGGCACCAGCACCACAACCACCAAAGGTCAATTTTTCTACCACTGTTCAACAATGGCATGTAATTACAATTCTTGATATAATCGTTCACAGCAGGGCGCTCCAGCGCCCACCAAGAGTCACTTTGAGGGCTTACAATGTTGTTGCAAAACCAACACCTTGTTCCGCCATTTCTGCAGAGCATATAGGGCAGGCCCCTACTTTCAAACATCCAATTTACAAACATCTCCTACTTGCAAACGGAAGGAGACAACAGCAAGTGAGATGAAAAAAGATGGACGACAAAACAAATTATACAGGGGTGATAACCCTTCCCTATGTTTTCCAAAAAGCTTAAAGATATTTTTTTTGACTGGAGCTACATTTTAAAAATGTACCGGTTGAAAATGACAAACAGATTCAACTTAACACAACAAACCTACACAGTCCCTGTCTTGTTTGCACCGCCTGTATACTGCTGTTCTGAGTATATAGGGCCTGGGGGCCACACGCATTTCCTTTTTTTTAATATGGGTACAGGGTTCCCCTTAATGTGCGTACAAGACCCAAATAGGCTGGTAATGGGCAGGGAGGGCTACCCATGCCATTTTTCTGAATGATTTTCAACCATATTGCAGGAACCAGATATAACATTAAAACCGCAAGCAGTTTTAAATGGTGTTATTTCCGTTTAATGTCATTTTGTGCAGGGACTGTTCTAAACACGGGAAACACGTGGCACTTCACAGGCATACTATAGACACCCCCCAGGCACCATATTTAAAGGAATATTTCACTTTTTTTTTTCACTTTAATCGTCATTAAAATCAGTGCTCCCGCCAAAACGGTAGTTTTTAAAACTTTTTTTTGCAGTGACCCATGTCCCCTGAGGCAGGAGGCAGATCGCCAAACCCTTTTTAGCATACTATCTTGCATATTAGCCGTTAAAATTAGCACTTTCCAATTCGAACGTTCGAGTCCCATAGACTTCAATGGGGTTCTAACGTTCGTCCCGAACGCGGGGGTCGTTCGCAAGTTCTGGTGCGAACCGAACCGGGGGGTGTTCGGCTCATCCCTACTCCTAACACTACTGACTGCAAGCTCTATTATTAAAGATAGATCACTAGCTATATAGGTGACGTGAATATAGTGGTGTATACTGCGGTCAGGGCACGCAGACAATAACCACTACACAACAGCAAGATAGAAAATCAGCCGAAAACGATCGGTGTGTACTGTGTTGAAGGTACACAGAACACCCTTCAGACGCCAACACACTACATGAGGCCGCCGCAATGGCGGCCTTATATAGTGTGGGGCATGCACTACACAGCCTGAGCTATGATTGGCCACAGGCATCCTGCCTGTGGCCAATCATGGCTCTCCTCGCTGCTGGCGCTGCGATTGGCCAAGCATGCGGGGTCACAGTGCATGCTTGGCCAATCATGAGCCAGCAATGCACTGCGCCATCGCAAGTGCATTGTGGGCCGTGAGCGCCACGCGAATTTGACGCGAACGGACCAAAGTGTTCGGATTTCGCCGAACGGACGAACAGCCAATGTTCGAGTCGAACGTACGTTCGACTCGAACACGAAGCTCATCCCTACCTTCCAGAGTGTTCTCTTACATCAGAGCTCCCAGAATTCAACCCTTACATAAGAGCCACCAGAGTGCCCCCTTACATCAGTGTCCCCAGAGTGCCCCCTTACATCAGTGTCCCCAGAGTGCCCCCTTACATAAGTACCTTCCAGAGTGTTCTTTTACATCAGAGCCCCCAGAAGTCCGCCCTACATCAGAACCCCCAGAATGCCCCCTTACATCAGCGTCCCCAGAGTGCTCCCATACATCAGTGTCCCAAGAGTGCCCCCTTACATCAATGTCCTCAAAGTGCCTGCTTACATCAGTGTATCCAGAGTGCCCCCTTACATCAGTATCTTCAGGAGTGTTCTCTTACATCAGAGCCCCCATAACCCCCCCCCCCCTACATCAGAGCAACCAGAGCACCCCCTTACATCAGTTTCCCCAGAGTGCCCCCTTACATCAGTACCTTCCAGAGTGTCTTCTTACATCAGAGCCCCCAGAGTACCCCTTTCCATCAGTGTCTCCAGAGTGCCCCCTTACATCAGTGTCCTCAGGTTGCCCCCTTACATCAGTGCCTTCCAGGGTGTCTTGTTACATCAGTACCTTCCAGAGTGTCCACTTACATCAGAGCCCCCAGAATTCAACCCCTACATCAGAGCCCCCAAAGTGCCCCCTTACATCAAAGCCCCCAGAGTCACCCCTTATATCAGTGTCCCCAGAGTGCCCCCTTACATCAGTACCTTCCAGAGTTTCCTCTTACATCAAAGCCCCCAAAGTGCCCCCTTACATTTGTGTCTCCGGAGTGTCCCCTTACGTCAGAGCCCCCAAAGTGCCCCCTTATATCAGTGTGCCCCTTACATCAGTACCTTCCAGAGTGTCCTCTTACATCAGAGCCCCCAGAGTGCCCCCTTACATAAGTGTCTCCAGAGTGCCCCTTACATCAGTGTCCCCAGAGTACCCCCTTACATCAGGGCCTCCAGAGTGCCCCCCTAAATCAGAGCTCCCAAAGTGCCCCCTTACATCAAAGCCCCCAGAGTCACCCCTTATATCAGTGTCCCCAGAGTGCCCCCTTACATCAGTACCTTCCAGAGTGTCCTCTTACATCAAAGCCCCCCAAAGTGCCCCCTTACATTAGTGTCTCCGACGTGTCCCCTTACGTCAGAGCCCCCAAAGTGCCCCCTTACATCAGTGTCCCCAGAGTGCCCCCTTAAATCAGAGCCCCAGAGTGCCCCCTTACAGCCGGACCTCCAGGGTGCCCCTTCACATCAGTGCGTCAATAAATCAGTGACCCCAGAGTTCTCCCGTACATCAGAGCCCACCCAGAGTGCCCTCTTACATCAGTGGCTCCAGTGTCCCCTTAAATCAGAGTCCCCAGAATTCAACCGTACACCAGAACCCTCACGGTGCCGTCCTACATCAGTACCCATAGAGTGCCCTCTTACAGCAGAACCCCCAGAGTGCCTCCTTACGTCAGTTCTCTGTCACATCAGTGCCCCCAGAGTAGCACCTTACATCAGTGCCCCACAGAGTACCAGCTAACATCAGTGCCCCTTACACACACCTTCCTCCAGGCATGGGCTGGCTGGAAAAGGCTGTAAAAAATCTCCCCCCTGTGGTGACCATTTGGCAGGCTCCAGAGCAGTGCATGCCTGTTTTCTACAAACTGCCCATACTTCTACAAACGAGTGGTTCCATGTGTCACTGTGCGAGCTCTGCCCTCCATGGGACATCCATGTGTGTAGGGAGGGAAGGGGTGACGGAAACGTCCATGTATTACACAAGTATATTACGTAGGCGTTCTTTGAGTTTCTTTATTCAGGTCTCCACACCGGAAACGTGCCAGGAATAGAGAAGAACACCTCACCAGGCGCGCACACACACAGTACAATACATACACCATAGGCGATCCTGTACACTACACCACCTAATCACACACGAGGACAAGCCATGCCCCAGACACGCCCCTTTATTACCGAAGGCACGCCCCCCTCATTACCCCTGTACAACGTATATTGATAGGACGTCGCCTGTGATTGGCGTGCCAGAACTTCACTTATGCCAGCTTCTCAGGGCTGCCGTTAGAGAATACTAAGAAGAAGAGAGCTGAGGCAGGCACGTCGCATAGAATCCTATGTGAGAAGAGTTCCATCACAGGAGAATGTTGTGATTTCTGCTACAATAAAGCGATCCGTCAGAGCAGCCAATCACGGAATGGTGCGCTTGTTGTCCCAAGGCCAATCGATAGCAGAGGTGGGCGGTTCCGTGTGGTAGCGGGCGGGGCCTATGGATGCCTGTGTGTTGCGCTGCCCCAGGGCTCAGTGAGTGCCGAGTAGAGGCAGGAGGAGGACGGCGTACATGTGTATAAGGAGTGCGGTCACCTGTCAAGTGTTCCCCGCCCCGGGGCTGGGGGAGTGAGCGGGACAACCTCCCCCCCCCCCCCCCCAGTTATTAGGAAGGGATTCCCACACTTCCCTCGCTCCTCCCCTTCAATAAACTCTGACAAACGGCCCGGGAAGTGAAGGCAGACTGGGGACGGAGCGCCCACTAACACGCCGCTCTGTGTGAGGCGGCCGGCAGTGCAGTGTGCCCGTGTAGTGCGCTGTGCCGTGCAGTGCGCGCCTCTCACAAACTTTGTGCTGACCAGAAGGGGGAGGCAGTGTCTCGTGTAGTCATGCCGGTGGGCAGCCTGTTGCCGTTCAGTGTGGCCCCGCTGGGGTCGGGGAGCGGAGCGGGGGGCGGGCCCGGTGTTTCTCCCCCAGGAGGTGGGGTGTCCGGGCTGCACTGGCTGGGCCCCGCGGGGAGGAAGCTCTCCGGCTTCCGACTCACCGAGAAGTTCGTCTTATTGCTGGTTTTCAGCGGCTTCATCACCCTGTGCTTCGGGGCCATCTTCTTCCTGCCCGACTCGCCCAAACTGCTGAGCGGAGTGTTATTTCAGCAGCAATCCCCCCCGGCCTCTCTGCAGAGATCCCCCCTCAGTACCCTGCAGGGGGAGGAGAGCGGGGGGCGCCTGGCCCGCATCCGAGAGGAACATGAGAGGGCACTACGGGAGGCCAAGGATACCCTCAACCGACCGCTCGAGGACATCAAAGGGGACATCCAACGGGACAAGGACAACATGCTGAGAGAGGGACGCCTCACTGCCACCGGGAGACTGCCACCTAGACCCTTCAAAGAGCCCATCGGGGTGCAGGGGGGAGAAGCCACCGATCCTCTGGTCAAGGAGAAGAGGGACAAGATCAAGGAGGTAAGAGGAGCATCATATGTGGGGTGACATGGTCTGGGACAGGTCATCTGAGGTGCCATGTGTGTGACGGGGGATTTTTGGGCTGTCGTTTGTAGGTGACATGGGGTGTCATCAGTCTGTGACAGGTAACATATGGGGTGTCATCAGTCTTACAGGTTACATGTGGGGTGTCAGTCTGTGACATGTAGGGTGTCATCAGTCTATGACAGGTTACATGTGAGGTGTCATCACACTATGGGATGCCATCAGTCTGTGACATATGGGGTGTCATCAGTCTGTGCCAGGTTACATGTGGGGTGTCATCAGTCTGTGCCATGTGGGGTGTCATCACGCTATGGGGTGTCATCAGTCTGTGACAGGTTACATGTGAGGTGTCATTAGGTGATTATTATTTTTTTTTTTTTTTTTTTTTTTTGGGGGGGATGTTGTCATCATGAGTCTGAGACTGGTGATATGAGGTGTTATCATAATGTGGGGTGACAGGTGATATGGGTTGTCAACAGGAGATATGTGGGTGTTGTTGATCTGTGACATGGGGTGTCATCAGGAACAGGTGACTTTATTTTTTATTATTTTTTTGGATGTCATCAGTCTGATGGGACATTTAGGGTTTCATCATATGTGGTGTCATCAGTATGTAGCAGGTGAAATGGGCCATCAGTCTGTGATGGATGACGTATGGGGGTGTCTTCAGCCTGTAACTGGTAATTTTGTAAGGTGAGATCAGCAGATCACAGGTAATGTGGGATGTCATCAAGTGCTATGTGCTTTATCAGTATATAGCAGGTGATATGGGGGGGGGGGGGGGGGGTCATCCATAGGCAATAATGTGGGGTGTTATCAGTAATTATCTAAGGGATGGTGTGTGGAGTATGTAGTGGGTGATATGGGGAGGGGGGGGGGTCATCCATAGGTAATATTGTGGGGTGTTATCAGTAATTATGTAAGGGATGGTGTGTAGAGTGTTTACAGTATGTAGTAGGTGATGGATGGGATGTCATCAGCTTGTCCCATCATCCTGAGCTCTACTAATGTGCTCCACACTTCTCCCCTCATAGGACTGGAATACAAGGCGTCTCTTTAATCTGTACACATCAAAGTGATATTTGGGGTGTCATCAGTGTGTAACAAGTGAAATGTGGAGCTTTCATATCTGCTCATCCCATCACAATGTGCTCCAGTCCTCTCCCCTCCTAGTAGTAGAAGGTGACACATACACATTCACACTCTCTAACCTGTACACATTGAAGTGTTTGTAACAAGTGATATGTGGGGGCGTTGTATCTGCTCATGCCATCACATTGTGCTCCAGTCTTCTGGTACAAGGTGTCACGCACACGCAGTCCCTCTAACCAGTACACATGACACCAGCTTGTATTGTTGTAACAGAGCGGTGAGTTGTCCCTGACTGATGAGACCTCGGTAATGGTTAGCGTGGGTTGCAGTAGGATGCACACTGGCATGGAATGAGCCTGTGCTGGAATGTGTGTGCTGTGTAGGCTCTCCTGCAGAGCTCTGTCCACCCCGATGACTGGAGCAGATTCCAGGTCACTGTCCTCTGCACTAAGCACATGTCACACGCAGCACACAGGATGTGTCAAGCTGTACATGCGGCTAGATCAGATTAGGATGTGAGCAGATGGCCAATGGCTTTTCTTTTTTCATTTGGGGTGTTAGGCTGAACCCTGGGCTCTGAGCACATAATGCACTTTTGATGCCAGCACTGGAATGTGTGAATATAAGACGTGTTTGTCTCGCTGTATGCAGGCAGTCCTCTGGATTCCTTCTAGTGCAATGAGTGAGAAATATGCTGCTGCATTAGCTTCCAGGGGAATACAACTAGATCAAGCTTGTGAAGAGCTTTTTATTTTTTAACTCGGTTACACTATACTTGTTACGTTACTAGGAAGGAACATTTCAATCCTGTCATGATAGTATGTAGTCTGGCAATAGGCCATCTTCCTTTTATAAGCCTCCAGGGGAACTGACTTATCACTCCTCTTTATTCTGTGGTTGTGAACTATTGGAATGAGAGCTCTGACAGCCTAATAGGGCCTCACTAATGCACTGCGTACCTTAAGAACAATGATATGAACAGGGACGATCCCAATGTGAAGGCTGGAAACTGTCCTCATTGTACCCAAATGTACCAGTCACAGATGTCAACTTGTCACTTCCTAGCACAACTGCTGCATTATGCCGTCGTCATGGATTGAAATATGCTGCAAATGACAGGACTTTTGAGCTGTGTTGATTAAAAATTGACGTTCTTATGTGTGACTGCTCTATAATATATGTATTTGTACAGTAGGCAATAACATGCCATGCATTGGCTTCATGATTGTATAATCAGAACTTTCTGTTGCTTGGCAGCAGTGTTTAGAATACATGAACAGACTGTACTTTCAGAAAACGAGCATTGGACGCTAGTTATTGGTTGTGCTCTGCAGACATCAGTTGGTGTCTTCTAACAGTACATAAGCTGACTTATTTTCCTACAGAAAGACTTAGTGACACTAAATGATATCCTTGTCCACAAAGAATCCATACACATCCATTACCTAATGGCTCTGTAATCTGTTCTCATAATTGTTTCTTACTGTGCTTTTCTGGTTCCCTTTTAACTTCCCCTGTGAGCTTTCCATCCTCTCAATTAAAAAATAAATTATATATATACACAACATATATGCCATAGTCCATCTCCGCAGCAAGCAAAAGAGGGTGGTTCCGTTTGTACATACAGTGGGATCGTGAAGAATGAACATGTTGGGTTATATCACAGCAAGGAAAAACTGGGTGTCTGGGGAGGATGCATTCATTATGTACTGTACATGCAATGCAAATGTTTGTATCCTATAAGTGCAAAGTTTTTCAAGGTCAGTTTAAATGAAGTGGTTTTTCACAGGCTGTCACATTCAGTGTTTGTTTGATTAACCCTTTTCTCTGTCTCCTGAGCCAGGGTTCCCAACTTAAAAGCAGAACTAAAGTCAAACTTTTTTTATTTAATTTTTTTTCTGGATATAGTAAATGTATGTATTTTCAACTAGCTGGTTGCGCAAAAAAAATCTGATTCCCTCATCCACCCATTCAAGGTGTGTTGGGGGAATCCTTGCTGCTGTGGTATTTGTGAACGTGGGGAGCTTTCCTCGCTGTCAGAATACAATGATCAGGGTTTCAAACTATAGCTGGTAGTACTGATTGGGGAAAATCCAGACAGGCTGGTTGTAAACAAGTCAGTTGACAGATGTGCAACCAGCCTGCCCACACATGAATCAACAAAAATACGTGGTTTCATATCTATTTACTCAGTGCAGCCTTGTTTACATTTGGCCAACAAATGTGAATTTTTGTGCTCTCCCCCCCCCCCCCCCCCCTTTCTTTTTTTTTTTTTTTTTGGCTCCTAGAGTCAAAGCTAATTTGTCAAGCCCTGCGTTAGGTATACTTTAAGTTCAGCTCATATGTTACAATTTAAGTGTATTTTTAAATCTACAAACCACTATGCGAGGACTTGTCTGATTCGATAGCTCATATAGTTCCTCCATAGTTCTTTTTGGTAAATCTAAAGTTGATTGTACAGATAGATTGTAATATGTAACGTCTACTAGTAGAATAATTAATTTTTTTTTTTTTTTTTTTCATTTTAAGAACATTTTTGTTTTAATGATC